>NW_006789032.1:1699731-1725225 GCF_000442215.2 Lipotes vexillifer | reverse complement strand
CGATGGGCCGCGGCGCTCGCCTAAAAGGCGCGTCCAATGGCTGCGAGCGGCAGAGGCCGGTGCGCAGGAGGGCGGCCGGGGCTCAGCGGGCGGGTGGGTATCGGGCGGCGGGCCCGGCGCTCTTGGTCCGGCGGCGACGTGGGGGCCTGGACCGCTGGACGGGCTAGAGGCCGGAGGGCAGGAGGACGAGACGGGCAGGGACCGTGGACGGGACCTGGTGGGGGCGGCGACAGTGATTGGCTCTTTGTCTCCGCTCGCTCCAAAATGGCTGCGGCCGGAGCTGAGGGTAGAGCCGGGCGGTCAGGCGAGGGAGCCGGGGGCGCCGTGCTCCCGGGACCCCAACGCCCCTTATGAAGCCGCCGCCGCCGCCGCCCGCGGGGACCCGGCGCCCCGGGAGGGTGCGGGCTGGGGCCGGGGGCCGAGGCAGGGAGGCGGCCTGGGCGTCGGCGCCATTGCTGCCTGGCGGGCGCGAGACGCCGGGCGGGGCGGGCGCTGGCCTGCCCCTCGGCCCGGCGCCTCGGTCCGCCCGAGATCCGGCGTCTCGCGCTGTGAGGGCCGCTGCTCGGGCGGCGGGGGCGGGGCGGGGGTCGGCGCCCGGGGCCGCGCCAGGGTGACTCATCTTCTCCGGCGGCGCGGCCCCCGGACACGAGTGTCTGTAAATTACTGGGTGAGACGGCGGCGCCGGCCGGGACCAGCAGCTCCTGTAGGGAGTGTCCAGCCTGGAGGTCTTCCTCGGGTCCTTATTTCCCGTTCTGTCCTTTTGACGAAGTAAGTTATCTAAAATAACCTTACGAGCACCTTCTCTGTAGAAAGAGTTCACGTAAAGTTCTCTCCTGCGTGTTTTCGGGGTTTTTTCACGGAAAGATGGTATTCTGGGACATGCCTAGTGGTTCTCTTCTCTCCCCTTTTTTTGGGGGGGCGGGGGACCCAGAGAGGTGCCTCCGGCCTCGCTCCAGCTGAAAAGCCCGCGCCGCAGTCACACGGACAGCAGCACAATGCGGGAAGCTGTTGACACGTAAATGATCTTTTCTAACCGCCTAACAAAAGAACCCGCCGGCCCCCGCGAGCCCCGCTCACGGGGCGGGTTTAGACAATGGGCGCGGCGGTTGGAGCCTGGAAAGGGGCCTCCATGGGCCAGTGTTAGGGGGGAACCCTGCGAAGAGAGAACCGGAATTTTGCACCCGAACTTGAGTGCCCAGAAGGCAGGGAAGGAAAGGGGTGGAACAAACCTGGGGTGGGGGACCTTGCACCCGGGGTGCCGGCGCGCCATCCCCACCGCTCTTTGAGCCCAGCGGGGGCGGACAGTCTGGTTTTCGAGCCAGAGCAGAAATGTGGAATTACGTGTAAAAATCTCATCATCTTTAATGTTGACAACTCATTAGAAAATGTTCAGGTGGGCCAAACAAAAGCAAGCTGACTTCAGCCACGGGTGCGACCTCCGTAGTGGGAAACAGAGGTGTACACCGTAGTCTACACTCAGAACACTCAGATCGGAGTCAGAAGAGTTAGCAGCCGTGCTACTGGCCAGATCACTGGCTGCCGCGAGACCGTGACCCCCGGGTTCTGAGGCCCGGGGGAGGCGGTCCCCCTCCCTTCCGCCCCTGTAGTTACTCAGATCTTCAGTGAAGGGAGGAGGTGGTGCCATCTCAGGCCCCTCCTGCTTCCCCACAGTGCAGGGACTTCCTGCGTCCTCTGAAGGCCCGCCAGGACCCCTCCAACCCTCCGCGCCGCAGTGGTGCTGACATCACCCCCAGAGTCCTCCGGGGCGCCCTCCAGTCCAGCAGGAAGTGTGGGAGGTGAAGCGTCCGTGCGCCGCCTTCCCCGCTCCGCCCAATTCTCCTTCCAGAGGGGTCGCCCCCAGGGAGGGTGGGAGTTACCGACTGCTTAGGCACTCTCCCGCATCTGGTGCCCTCCAGAGCACGGCCCGCCTGGAGAGCGGGGTGGGGGCGGAAGCCACGTGGCTCCTCCCCTCCTCCCGATGGGAGGGCGGGGAGACGCTACCAAACTGTTAACCTTGGCCACCCTGGGGACTTGGGGCATTTTCTCTGAATATCGCTCTGTGGTTTTACTTTTGCTTCAGCAAGCAGCTTCCCTGTGACTTCTGTAATTTGAAACAAAAATCCCAACTAGCATGAAGAGAAAAAAGGGCCTGAAAATGAGTGTAAATATAAACACCAGGTTTAAACAGGGGAAAATGTTTATTGTTAAGTGAGAACGGCAGGACCCAAAAACTGTACATCCTCGCTACCTACAGCGGTGCAACCGTGCAAGGCCATGAGCAAAAAGGCCGGCAGCTGTGTGGGACTTTAAGGTTTATTAAGCAGTATATTATCTTTTCAATAAAATGGAGACAGCATCAGACACGCTCTCTTAAATATAAGAATAAACATAGACATAAATAGACATTTTTCCAAAGAAGATATACAGACTGCCAACAAACACATGAAAGGATGCTCAACATCATTAATCATTAGAGAAATGCAAATCAAAACTACAATGCAATATCATCTCAAACCAGTCAGAATGGCCATCATCAAAAAATCTAGAAACAGTAAATGCTGGAGAGGGTGTGGAGAAAAGGGAACCCTCTTGCACTGTTGGTGGGAATGTAAATTGATACAGCCACTGTGGAGAACAGTATGGAGGTTCCTTAAAAAACTACAAATAGAACTACCATATGCCCAGCAATCCCACTACGGGGCATATACCCTGAGAAAACCATAATTCAAAAAGAGTCATGTACCAAAATGTTCACTGCAGCTCTATTTACAATAGTCCGGAGATGGAAACCACCTAAGTGCCCATCATCAGATGAATGGATAAAGAAGATGTGGCACTAATATACAATGGAATATTACTCAGCCATAAAAAGAAACAAAATTGAGCTATTTGTAATGAGGTGGATCGACCTAGAGTCTGTCATACAGAGTGAAGTAAGTCAGAAAGAGAGACAAATTCCGTATGCTAACACATATATATGGAATTTAAGGGGAAAAAAATGTCATGAAGAACCTAGGGGTAAGAGGAATAAAGACACAGACCTACTAGAGAATGGACTTGAGGATATGGGGAGGGGGAAGGGTGAGCTGTGACAAAGCGAGAGAGAGGCATGGACATATATACACTACCAAACGTAAGGTAGATAGCTAGTGGGAAGCAGCCGCATAGCACAGGGAGATCAGCTCGGTGCTTTGTGGCCGCCTGGAGGGGTGGGATAGGGAGGGTGGGAGGGAGGGAGACACAGGAGGGAAGAGATATGGGAACATATGTATATGTATAACTGATTCACTTTGTTATAAAGCAGAAACTAACACACCATTGTAAAGCAATTATACTCCAATAAAGATGTAAAGAAAAAAGAATAAACATAACCAAGAGTCAATAATTTCAGTGTTGCTCTGGCTGTGTGAAAGATACACAGTGTTTGTTATATTTCCTATGCTTTTGTTATCTGCCTGAAATACAACATAACAATCTTAAAAAAAGACAGGCAGCTAGATGGCAGCTGGTGGCCCAACCCTGTTCCCAGAGTCTTGGTTCACCAGACTTCCCTGCCCTAGCTGGCAGCCCTCAGCGCTGCAGACTCAGCGGGCTGTGCTGCAGTCAAGAGGGGATCCATGTCCCAGGATGAACACATAACTGAATGTAAATGCAGATGCATTAGTTTCTTAGGGCCGTTGTAACATTATCAGAAACATGGGGGCTTAAAACAACAGAAATTTATTCTCATAGTTCTAGAAACCAGAAGTCCAAAATCAAGGTGTCAGCAGGGTCACGCTCCCTCTGGAGGTTCCAGGAGGGTCCTTCCTGCCTCTTTCAGCTTCTGGTGGCCCGAGGCAGTCTTGGTTTGCAGCAGCATCACCAAATACCTTAATATAAAGCTAACATCAAAGAGCTCAAGACCTATAGACAAAAAATTGTAAAACACAATTGAGAGAAATTACAGAAAAAGTAGTTACGTGGAGGAATATACCAAGTTCAAGAATTGGAAGACTAAGTATTGTAAAAATGTCATTTCTCCCCCAACATACTCTACAGATAGATGCAAATGGACTTTAAGATCCCAGGCAGGATCTCTGCACAGAAATGGAGAAGCTAGGCTTCCATTGCCAGTATGTGAACGCCTACTGAACTAACCTGCCACAGACAGCACTATGAACTCTGGACAACATAACGCTCACCTGGAGTAGCCAGAGTGAGCACAGGCAGGTGCTGGAGAGGAGAAGCCCTGGAAGAAGAGAACGGGCGAGTGAGCTGCCTACTTTCACAGCTTCTAGCCTAAGGGCAGGCCATGCCATGCAGGGCAGATAAACACCAAAAAAACACCTGCAGTCCTGCTGGCCTGAGAGCCAGGAGATAGAGTTTGGGCAATGGCACACTCTGGAAAGTATTTGGGGGCATCCCAGAAAGGAAGGAGTGAGAGAAGGGGAGACCCAAATTCTGTTTGTAACCTGGGCCTAAATCTCCAGGTGACATTGGAACACAGGCATAGGGTAGACTCCAAGCATCTTGGCTAAAAATAAAAGAACTGAGATGAGATCTGAGCTGCTGTCCAAGGGACAGTATTTGCTGTCTGAGCCCCACCAAGTCATCTTCGATTTGCTAACACAAACACAGAAATAATCAAATCAATGCTCTTTGAGTTAATATAAGAGAATCCAAGGTCAACACAAAATAACACAATATCCAGGACACAATCTCAAGTTACTAAACAAAGAAAAGGAGAACCATAGCCATTCTCAAAAAAAAAAAAAAAAAAGTATGGGCAATTGATCCCTGATATGACACAGGTGATGGAATTAGCAAAAGAAAATTTTAAACTATTGTAATCACTCATGTAAAGAAAAATATGCTTTTAACGAGTGAAAAGATTTTTTAAAAAATCACAGCAGAGTTGGGACTTCCCTAGTGGTCCAGTGGTTAAGACTCCATGCTTTCACTGCAGGGGGCACAGACTTGATCCCTGGTTGGGGAACTAGGATTCCGCATGCCATATGGCATGGCCAAAATAAATAAATCAACAAATAAATAAATAAATCACAGCAGAGAACTGTAAAATATATCTTAAAAAGGAAATTCTAGAACTGAAAGTTAAACTTTCCTAAACATAAAGTTAACTGAATGGGCCAAACAGAAGAGTGGAATGACAGAGGGAAAAAAAAATCAGTGAACTTGAAGGTATATCAATAGAATATATTCAGTCTGAAAAGGAAGGAGTGGGGAATAAAAGAGCATAAGGGATCTCTGGTATAGAATCAAAATGTTGACATCTGTGCAATTAAAATCACAAAAAGGGAGGAAAGAATAGGGCAGGAAGAGTATTTGAAGAGTATTTGAAGACATAATTTACAGAATTTTCTATATTTGGTGAAAGGCATAAATTTACATGCTTGAAGAATTCCACAATCCCCAACTAAGATAAACTCAAAGAAAACTATGCACAGGCACAGCATAGTCAAACTGTTGGAAGCTGGGTGTAAAGAGAAAAATCTTATGAGTAGCCACAGGAGAACAACACATCTCATGCAGGGAACAATGAAGTGACACTGCTGACTTTTCAAAGGAAGCTATGGAGGCCAGAAGAAAGTGGACCAACACCTTTCAGTATTGAAAGAAAGCCCGTGAACCCTTTTGCAGAATGCCAAACTTTCAAACTATCTTTCCAGAATGAGGGTAAATAAAGATATTTTGCTATACAAGAAAATTAAGAAAATTCATCACCAACAGACCTAAATTACAAGAAATGCTAAAGGAAATTCTTCAGAGTGAAGGAAAATGATACCAGATAGAAACTTGGTCATTGGGAAAGAATGAAGAGCATCAGAAATGGTAATTACCTGAACAAATATAAAAATATTTTTCCTCTTCATTTCTCTAAAATACATGTCTATTTAAAGCAAAATTATAACATTGAATGGTGGGGGTTTTTTACTGCATTTAAATATACGCTAGCAAATCTATAGCAAAAAATGGACCTATGACATTGAAAGTGTTCTACATTTTGGGACTTCCCTGGTGGCACAGTGGTTGAGAATCCACCTGCCAATGCAGGGGACACGGGTTCGATACCTGGTCCAGGAAGATTCTACATGCTGCGGAGCAACTAAGCCCGTGCACCACAACTACTGAAGCCTGTGCGCCTAGAGCCCGTGCTCCACAACAAGAGAAGCCACCACAGTGAGAAGCCCGCACACTGCAATGAAGAGTAGCCCCCACTCACCACAGCTAGAGAAAGCCTGCGCGAAGCAGCAAAGACCCAGCACAGTCAAAAATTAATTAATTAATTTTATTTTTAAAAAAAGAAAGTGTTCTACGTTTTATGTGACTTGGTACAATGTTAACTCAAAGAAGACTGTGAAAAGTTAAGGATACGTATTGTAATCCCTAAAGCAGCCACTAAAAACATTAACACAAAGAGCCATACCTAAAAATACGATCAATAAACTAGAAAATTGAAAAATATTCAGATAATCCAAAAGAAAACAAAAGAGGACATTTTAGGGCTTCCCTGGTGACACAGTGGTTGAGAATCTGCCTGCCAATGCAGGGGACACGGGCTTGAGCCCTGGTCTGGGAAGATCTCACGTGGTGCAGAGCAACTAGACCCGTGTGCCACAGCTACTGAGCCTGCACGTCTGGAGCCTGTGCTCCGTAACAAGAGAGGCCGCGATAGTGAGAGGCCCGCGCACCGCGACAAAGAGTGGCCCCTGCTTGCCGCAACTAGAGAAAGCCCTCGCACAGAAACGAAGACCCAACACAGCCAAAACTAAAACTAAATTAAAAAAAAAAAAAAAAAAAAGATTCCACACCTTCCCCCCAATGTTGGCTTTCCTTTAAAAAAAAAAAAGAGGACATTTTAGAAAGAACATAAAACAAATAGATGATAGACCTAAATCTCACCAACTTAACCATAATATTAAACATTAAGCATTAAGCACTTCAATTGAAAGGATAGAAAAGCGAGACTCTGCCATATGCTATTTTCGAGAGACACTTCAAAAAAATATATCATGCAAACACTAAGCTTAACAAGGCTGGAGAGGCTGTATTAACATCAGATAAAATGGACCTCAACACGGTGCTTGTCAGAGATAAAAAGGGACGCTGCCTAATGAAAAATGGTTAACTCATCAAGAAGACAAAAACCATAACTTGGTATGTGCCTCATAGCTTCAAAATATGTGAAGCAAAAACGGACAGGATTAAACAGAAAAATAGATAATCCAACAGCCATTGTTCGAGATTTTAACACCCATCGAACAAATGGACAAAAATCTCGGGATGGACACAAGTGATCTGAATGACAATGTGAGCTGTCTTGATCTGATATTTATCAAACACTACACCCAACACATTCTTTTCTATTGCACATAGTACACTCAGAAAGATACACCAAATGCTGGGCCATAAAACAAATCTCAACAAATTTAAAAGGACTGAAATCATGCAGAATATGTTCTCTGTTTATATTGGAATAAAATCAATAACAAAACAATGCAAACCCCAAATATTTGGAAATACCTAAGTAACCCATGGGTCAAAAAAATCACAAGGGAAATTTGAAAATACTTTGAACTGAATGTTACTGAAAATACAACATATCAAAATGTGTGGCCCACAAGTCAAGCAGGGGATTTAGTTTAGAAATGCTTATTTTAGAAATGCTAATTCCAGAATTCATATGGAAATGCAAACGGACAAATACAGCCAAGGCAGTCTTGAACAACAACAACTCTGGAGGACCTTCGTTACCAGATATCATAACCATGACAGTAATTGAGGCAGTGAGGTGTTGGTGCAAGAATAGATAAATAGGCCAAATGAATAGAGAGTCCTGAAAAAGACACATATATACAGTCAATCTGTTTGTGACACAATGGATAATGCCTTGCGTTGGTGGAAGGATGGTCTTTTCAATCATTGGCTCTGGGTCAATGGCTACCAATAAGGGTGAAAAATAAATCTTGACCCAAACTTCACACCATACAGAAAAAACAATTCCAGCTGAATTGAAGAACTAAATGTGAAAAGTAAAATAATAAAACTTGTAGAAGGAAATATGTTTATAATCTTGGAGCAGGTAAAGTTTTTGTTTGTTTGTTTGTTTGTTTTTTCACTGAGCTGTGTAGCTCATGGGATCGTAGTTCCCTGACAAGGGATTGAACCCAGGCCACACCAGTGAAAGCACCGAGTCCTAAACACTGGATGGCAAGGGAATTCCTTTTTTTTTTTTTCAAGATTTCTTTTAAAATAAGCACAAAAGGTGCTAAACACTATAAAGGAAAAAAGTTGCTAAATTGGGCTACATTAAGAACTTCTCATCAAAAGATACCATTAAAAGAATGGAAAGGCAGTGGGAGAGGCTAGGTGCAGTATAGAAAAAATGGGCATGTCACTTCTGATGGATAGAGAGGATGATTGGAATATACAAGGTGCCCAGCCTCATCGGTCCCCAGGGAAATGCAAACCAAACCCACTGCAGACCTGCCAGAAAGACCAAACTGGAAAGGACCAACCCTACCTAGCTGGCGAGGAGGGGAGCATCTGCTGGTGAGAGTAGGAATTGGTTCAACCACCTTGGAAACTGTTTGGCGTTGCATGGCTTAAGCCATGCAACCACTCAGCCTGAGGCCCGACAATTCTGCTCCTCAGGCACGCAACAGATACAAGTCCTATGTGCCCCGTGGAAGTGCCAGAACAGTTGGAGCAGCTCTGTCCAGACTCACCCCAAACTGGAATCCACCCCAATTTCCATCACCAGTGAAATGGATAAACAAATGGCGGTCCATTCGTTCAATGCCATTAGGTGGTGTGTTTGGTTTGAGAGAATGTGTTGATTTGTGTAGTTTTTTTGTAAATGTCACACTTGAGTGAAAGTCAATGAGAAAATGTGTCAGGCTCTGTGCATACTCAGCTTTCTGAGCTGGGAAGCCTTAAAGACACTCCTCATTCTCTGAGAGAAGGAAACCAGAGCCCAGCAATAGCAAGTGACTTGCCTAAGGCCACCAGGAAACGGGAGACGTGGACGAAAACCCAAGTTTCCTGAATTCTGGGCCAGGGCTCTCCCCAGTACGGCAATCTGCTGTCATCAAATCCTTTTCTTTTTCTGGTTGTGGTAAAAAACGCATAACATAAAATGTACCATCTTAACCACTTTTAAGCGTACAGTTCAATACTGTTAGGTATTTGCACTGTGTCACAGATCTCCGGAACGTTTTCATCTTTTCAAACTGAACTCCGTCCCATTAAACAACTCCCTCTCCCCCTCCCCCAGCTTCTGGGAACCACCATTCTACTTTCTGTTCCTATGATTTTGATGACTTCAGAGACTTCATATAAGTGGAATCACACAGTATTTGTCCTTCTGTGTCTGGCTTACGTCGTTGGTCATAATGTCCTCAGGGTTCATCCATGCTGTAACATATTGCAGGATTTCCTTCCTCCTTAAGGCTGAACAATATTCCAGAGTATGGGTGGATCACATTCTGCTTATCCATTCAGCCATCGATGGACACTTGGGTTGTCTCCACCTCTTGGCTACTGTGAATAATGCTGCTACAAATCTGGTTGTGCAAACATCTCTTCAAGCCCCTGCTTTCAGTTCTTTTGGATAAATACCCAGAAGTGGTCTCATCAACATTCTCAAGTTATTTATACTCGTAGGTTTTACCACCTCAACTAAACAGAAGGTCCTATAAGTCAGGGATCAATCATCCACTTAGGTGTTGGTGAGTGTTTAATAACCATCTTCCTGAGCGGGGGAAGCACCTGATTTGTGCCAATTGCCAGCACCCTTGATGTACAGCCCAAGGAGATGCCTGGTGCTGGAAATCGGGCCCTGCTTGGAAGTGTCCAGAGCAGTGGGACCCTGGGTGGCCACCCCTGCCCCGCATGGCCAGGTAACACTACCCCCACCCCTTAAGAACTGAAGCCAAAGACACCCCAGACTCAGGGTCCAGAGCCCAGCAAGGTGGTGGTGGGGGTGTGGACTGGGTGAAACTCTCCGCTAAAGAAGGTTCCCCCTGCTTGGAGCTGCTGGTTATACTCTGCTTCTTAGGTTGGATGGTGGGGACGCGGGTGCTCACTTTCTTCTTGTTAGTTAGGTTGGATGGTGGGGACGCGGGTGCTCACTTTCTTCTTGTTAGTTAAAAGATGTATTGTGATATATACACTCTTTTATGTGCATGAGACATTTAGCATTTTTTTTATTTTTATTTTTTAAATTTATTTATTTTATTTATTCTTTTATTTTTGGCTGTGTTGGGTCTTCGCTGCTGTGCACGGGCTTTCTCTCTAGTTGCGGCGAGCGGGGGCTCCTCTTCGTCGTGGTGCACGGACTTCTCATTGTGGTGGCTTCTCTTGTGGCAGAGCACAGGCTCTAGGCATGTGGGCTTCAGTAGTTGTGGTGTGTGGGCTCAGTAGCTGTGGTGCACGGGCTTAGTTGCTCCGCGGCATGTAGGATCTTCCCAGACCAGGGCTCAAACCCATGTCCCCTGCGTTAGCAGGTGGATTCTTAACCACTGTAACACCAGGGAAGCCCGACATTTAGCATTTAAAAGGTAAAACACCAACACTCACCCACACAGATTCACGTGGTGCATGCACCTGCACAGGTGTGCATTCAGGTGCACCCAGCCTCTCTCTGGGAGGTCTGCCCACAGGTTTGGGTGGGACCCAGTCACCTGCACTCTGAAAAGATCATTTAAATGATTGTCTCGCCCACTGAGACAATCAAAAGATTGTCTCTCAGGGCTTCCCTGGTGGCGCAGTGGTTGAGAGTCTGCCTGCCGATGCAGGGGACATGGGTTCATGCCCCGGTCCGGGAAGATCCTGCATGCCGCAGAGCGGTTGGGCCCGTGAGCCATGGCCGCTGAGCCTGTGCGTCCGGAGCCTATGCTCCGCAACGGGAGAGGCCGTGGCAGTGAAAGGCCCGCGTACCACAAAAAAAAAAAAAAAAAAAAAAGATTGTCTCTCATACAAAAGATGTCTGTGCTGCCAGACTTTTCCCTCAGATTCCCTAAAATGGAGGAATAATCGAAATGAGTCATTTGCTCTTTTCTTGGGAAGCAAAGGGAGTAGCATGTGCAGAATGAGCTTAGAAGTCATGAACAAGCCAGTAAATTTCACATTTGGAGGAGGCTCACACATTAAAACCCTTCCCAGGCCTTCCCTGGTGGCGCAGTGGTTAAGAATCCACCTGCCATGCAGGGTACACGTGTTCGAGCCCTGGTCTCGGAAGATCCCACATGCCACAGATCAACTAAGCCCGTGCGCCACAACTACTGAGCCTCTGCGCCTAGAGCCCGTGCTCCACAAGAGAAGCCACCGCAATGAGAAGCCCACGCACCGCAACAAAGAGTAGCCCCCGCTCACCTCAACTAGAGAAAGTCCACACGCAGCAATGAAAACCCAACGCAGCCAAAAATAATAAACAAAATAAATTTAAAGAAAAACCTTTCCCAAATTCATGCCAACATGCATTTTGACAGTCATATTTTATCAAAATGGGTTGTGTCATTCAGAAACTGTTTGCAAAATGAACATCCTGCCCCAAGAACCCACATGCTATTTTTTTTTAAAGCTTATAGAGCAGAAGGATAGCCCAGCTCTAGAGTGGAAAAGGTTGAATCTTCTCATTAGGAGCCTGATGCCCCGCTGGCCCTCTGTTATAAACCTGAGTGGCATGAGAAAAACCAAAGCATGAACTTGAAACATTAAAGACATGACCCAGAGACCAGGAGGGAAGGCGTGCCCCAGGCTGTGGACTCACAGCTCACCAGCACTAAGTCGACTTGATCCATCTGCCAGAAACCATCTGCCAAAAGCAGAGTGTTGGTTTTCACCAGCTTCAGGCTTCAGTGCTGGCCGCTGCCCTGGGGCCCAAGGCTCTCCAGGAAAAGACTGGAAAGGTGATGGGGACCTTGGAGTTTCCTTCTCCTCTGTGCTTTTTCTGCAGTTTATTTTCTTAAATGGATGTGTTGTTCTTTTATCATTAAAAAAAGAGAAGCACTGGGGCTTCGGCGCAGTGGTTGAGAATCCGCCTGCCAATGCAGGCGACATGGGTTCGAGCCCTGGTCCGGGAAGATCCCACATGCCGTGGAGCAACTAGCCCCGTGAGCCACAATTACTGAGCCTGCGCGTCTGGAGCCTGTGCTCCGCAACAAGAGAGGCCGCGATAGTGAGAGGCCCGCGCACCGCGATGAGGAGTGGCCCCCACTTGCCGCAACTAGAGAAAGCCCTCACACAGAAACGAAGAGCCATACACAGCCATAAATAAATAAATAAAATTTTTTTAAAAAAGAATATACAAAAGTCAAAATTATAAAAAAAAAAAGAGAAGCACTGCTTGATTTTTCATCTCAACTTGTTCCTGAGGGAAAATACACACACTGGAAAGTGCACAACTCAGTGAATTCTCGCAAACTAAACACACCCAGGTCACCAGCACCAGATAAAGGAGCAGAATGTGCCCAGCACCCCAGAGACCCACCCCCGCCCAGCCACCCCTCCCCAGAGTGACCACCACCTGACTTCTAATATCACGCATTCCTGTAGCTAGGTTGGTGACTGGAGGTAAATGGAATCATACGGACTTCTGTCTTTTGTTTCCCCAGTGTTTTATTTTGTGTGTGTGTGTATTGGGGGGGGGGCGGGGGTGAATTTTTTTTATTGTGGTAAAATTCTCATAACATAAAGGTCACCATTTCAATCTTGTTACAGTGTACAACTTTGTGGCATTCACAATGTTGTGCAACTATCAGCCTTACCTAGTTCCAGAACGTTTTCCTCACCTGAAAGGAAAACTGTAAGCAGTCAGTCCCTACCCTCCTATTTCCTCAGCCCCTGGCAACCACTAATCCACATTCTGTCCCTATGGATTTACCTATTCTGGACATTTCACGTAAATAGGATCATGCAATATGTGTCTTCCCTTTGTGTCTGTCTTCCTTCACTCAGCATCGTTTTTTTAAAAAAATGTTTTATTTTATTAATTTTTAGACTGTGCCATGCAGCAGGCAGGCTCCTAGTTCCCCAGCCAGGGATCTAACCAATGCCCCCTGCAGTGGAAGCAGGGAGTCTTAACCACTGGACCGCCAGGGAAGTCCCTACTCAGCATCTTGTTTTTGAGGTTCACCCACATGGTAGCCTGTGTCAGTGCTTCATTCCCCTTTGTGACTGAATAATATTCCATTACATGGATGGATCACCTTTTGTTTATCCATCCATCCACTGATGGACAGTTGGGTTGTTTCCATTTTTGGAATAGTGATGCTGTGAAGATTCACACATAAGGTTTTGTGTGGACATATGTTTGCATTTCTCTTGGGTATATTCCTTGGAGTGGAATTGCTGGGTCACGTGGTGAGTCTACGTTTAACTTACGGAGGAACTGGGTTCTCTTGTGCATGGGCATTCTCTACCTCAGCGGTAGGTGAGGCTCATCTGTGTTGTTGCCACCCTGCAGAGGGCCCACGCTCACTGCTGCAGGATCCATGGTTGAACACACCCAGCTACGTATCCACTCTTCAGATGGTGGGCACTGAGGGCTCCAGTTTGTGGCTGTTATGAAGAGTGCTGCTCTGAACGTTCCCTACTTGACTTTTGGTGTCACAAACATTTCTTTGGGAATACAGCTAACAGTGGACTGGGCTGGCAAGTAGGTGAGAAAATGAAACAAAAGACATCCAGATTGGAAGGAAGGAGGAAAACGATCTCTATTTGCAGATGATGTGACCTTGTATACAGAAACTTCTAAAGACACAACTAGAAAACTATCAGAACGAGTAAACAAGTTCAGCAAGTTTGCAGGACAAGATCAACATACGAAAAATCAATTGTGGTTCATTCAGAAGCAATGAACAAAACAAACATGAAATTAAGTAAGCAATCCCTTGAATATTTATGAGTAAATTAACAAAAGAAGTGCAAAACATATATTCTGAAAACTACAATACATTGTTGAAAGAAATTAAAGAAGACCTAAATAAATGGAAAAATATCCCACGTTCAGGGATTGGAAGACTGAATGTCATTAAGATGGTGGTACTCCCCAAATGGATTTTTATTTGCGTTTCCCTGATACCACTTGTGTATCAGACTCAATACAATCCTTATCAAACTCCCAAGTGGCTTCTTTGCGGAAACTGACAAACGAATCCTTAAATTCCTATAGAAATTCAAGAGATTCAGAATAGCCAAAACAATCTTGGAAAAGAAGGACAAAGTTGGAGCACTCACACTTCCCAATTTCAAACTTACTACAAAGCTACAGTAATCAAAACAGAACGGTACTGGCATATGGAGAGTTACATAGACCAGCTGGAGTAGAATAGAGAGCCCGGAAATAAACCCTCACATGTATGGTCAAATGATTTTTCAGAAGGGTGCCATGATGATTCAATGACGAAAGGACAGTTTTTTCAACAAATCGTGCTGGGAAAACTGGATACCCACATGGAAAGGAAAGAAGCTAGATCCCTCTCTCACACTAGACACAAAAATTAACTCAAAATTGATCAAAGACCTAAATGGGAGGACAAAAACTGTAAAACTTTTAGAGGAAAATATACATATAGACCTTGGATTAGGTGATGGCTCTTTTGATATGACACCAAAAGCATAAGCCACAACAGCAAAAGAGATAAATTCGACATCCTCAAAATTTAAAACTTTTGTGCTTCAGAAGACATCGAGAAAATGAAAAAACTGACGGAGAGGAATAAAAAGTTTAAATCACACTTAGAAGAGGCCTGTGTCTAGAATATGTGAAGAACTTTCACAACTCAATAATAAAAAGACAAATAACCCAGTTTAAAAACGGGCAAATAATATGAATAGACACTTGTCCAAAGGAGATATACAAATGACCGATAGGAACATGAAAAGATGCTCAACATCGAAAAGGGCCAGGACCATGCCAGTCTCCCAGAGAGAGTATGTTACTCTCCACAAAACAGCCCAAGGTGACAGTGCTGAGGGCTCTCCGCGGAAGGGATGGATTCCACAAATACTGACACCGTCTCTGTGCAGATGTGGAGATGTGCTGCTCAGAACCCCTCCAGGAAAGCACCACTGCCCAGCTGCAAGAAGCAGGGTGAACTAACTGGGAGCCTCCAGCCATTAGCTTCAAGCCCAGGTCACATTCTTCTCGAGTGATCCCAGCGACTGCCAGCAAGGCGGTAGGTGGGATGAGGACACCTATTTCCGCTCAGCGTGGGACCCCTCCAATGGTCAGGTGCTCCGGAGCTGCCCGCTGGGCTGGCACATCGCGGTCCGGGGTCCCTCCTGCCCAGTCCTGCTGCCTCCCTTTTCCCCCTTGAAGGTGTTTCTTCCCAAGAAACCTCCGCCTCAGCATCTACGTCCTGGAGAGCAAGGTGGGACTTGGAGTAGAGCAGTCCAAGAAAGCAGGCAGCAGGATGGAGTTGCAGACCGGACCACTCACCACCGGGGCAGTGAGGGAAGCCCATCCCTGGCCCGGGGCCCAACTGCTAACACTTTCCCTGGGGATGACTTGGGGGACGGAGCTGGCAGACCGGCTGGTAGCAGGGGCCACACTGGCCAGCAGTCTGCCCAGTGTCATGATCCAAACTGATCTGGTTGCTTGAAAGGTACAGGAGCGGGGGTAGGGGGGTGGGGGGAAGATGGAACCAGAGGCTCGTTGACTAAGTTGCACCGACTTAGAGAGACGATAATGACAAGCTGAGGGCAGTTAAACAATTGAGAAACATGTGTGGGAGCCAGCAGTCTCATTAGCAGCTTCAAAGAAACTCAGGCGGTAAAGCAGAAAAAACTCAAGCTCACATTCAGACATGATGGCCAGAGTGGCTGAACTTCACAGATGGTTGATTGCTCAGCCGAGGCAGGACTGCTACGCTGATCTCAGGACCCTGCTTGGGACCCCTGGGGACCCCGGGGGGTGGAGACCTGGGTGTGTGCACGCAGAATTTGATTCCTCAGAGGCCTTTAGCCACCTGAGCCTGCAGACATGGACCCCCTCCCCAGCTAGAGCCAGCCGGCCCCGGGGGAGACGATACAGACATCTCTCCCCCATAAGGCAACAGGTGACTGTCCCCACACCCTCTCTGGGCCACCAGGCCTGTCAGAATTAAGTTACAGTGTAGCTGGGACAATACAGCAGGAAAAGGGCTGCAAGGCTCGGCCAGCACATATTGCCAAGACCGGTGGGGCTGGATTCTGAGGGCGCTCCTGGCGCTGTGGTGACTCTTACCGTGAATGGACAGAGCAGCACCCCAGCCTGAGAGGGTACAGTAACCAGGGGCTCAGACCCTTCTGAATGAGGACATGGCTCACACTCCCAGGAAGGCCCCCAAGATTTGCAGAGGTGACAGCTGAGGAGGGCTGTAGGCTGGAGAGTGGAGGGGCCCCGAGACCCGCTGCAGCGGCGGGGCCTCACCCACCTTCCTCCCTCCCTCTTCTAAGTCTCCCCAGGAAGAGAGGCTGGGGTACCCCTGGAGGAGCCCCCCATGTGCAAGGGAGGGAACCTGTGGGCACAAGGGGTGACTGTGGTCACACAGATCTCCCTTCCAAAAGAGACTCACTGCCCAACACAGGAGCGGGGCTAGCGGACTGCCCGTAGCCATTAGAGGCTTAGGGTCTGCCTCAGATTTCACTGAGGTGGTGCCCTTCTCAGGGTAGCCCCAGTCAGCCCGAGCAAGGCCGTGGTCCGAAGGCCTGGCCATTTCTGCCCCACGTGAGACTCCTCCCCTGGACTCCAGAGCTCCTGCCGGCAGGCAGACTTGGTCAGGTCCCAGCCCAAGCAGACTTCCTCCACTTTTCCCCTCACAGGTGTTAGCCCCCTTAGGCCCTTTGTACCCTTACTTGTCTCAGCACTTTCTTCCTGGAGACCCTCGCACTTGGCCTTTGTGTGCTGACAAGCAGGACAGCCAGGGAGGGTTGGTTTATTAGCTCAGCAGGTAATTTGGGGAGGATGTGTAATAGCATGCCGGGGGCCAGGGCGTCCCCAACCTGCGTTTGCACCTGGCTCTGCTGGGATGGTAGGTACGTTCCTTAATTGCCCTCATCCTCGTCCTCCTGTCTGTAAAATGGGATGATTATAGAGCCCCACCCAGAGCGCTGCCTCAAACATCGGACACGTGCGCGTAAACTGCTCGGCACGATGCCCAGCACACACTCAGCTGTGAATTTCAATTGCTGTTGTCCTTTTTTCTCTGAGCACTCCTTCAAGGTGTTTGCTGCATGGGCCTTATTTTTCTCTGCAGAAATTAGAATGCATAGTCCGCATTCTACAAGCGTACCTTGTTTTATTATGCTTTGCTTTATTGCACTTCGCAGATATTGCATTTTTCACAAACAAGTTTTGTGGGAACCCTGCGTTTAGCAAGTCTATCAGCACCATTTTTCCAACAGCATTATTTTAAAATTAAGGTACGTACAATGTTTTTCAGACACAATGCTACTGCACACTTAATAGACTACAGCGTAAAAATAACTTTTATACGCACTGGGAAACCAAAAAAATCCATGACTCACTTTATTTATTGTGATACCCGCTTTATTGCGGTGGTCTGGAACGGAACCCACAACATCTCTGAGGTCTGCTTGTATCAGGGCAGGCATGGTGACCACAGGCCTGAAGACCTGGAGCTGTAAGGTCTGGGGACTCCAGGCTGAAGGCCTGAGTCTCCTGTGCTATATCAGCGGTCCCCAACCTTTTTGGCACCAGGGACCAGTTTCATGGAAGACAACTTTTCCACGGAAGGCAGCAGGAGGGGGGGATGGCTCAGGCGGTGATGCGAGCGGTGGGGAGCCCTGGGGAGCGGCAGATGAAGCCACGCTCACTCGCCCACCGCTCACCTCCTGCTGTGCGGCCTGGTTCCTAACCAGCGCGGACCAGTACTGGTCCAAGGCCCGGGGGTTGGGGACCCCTGTGCTACATGACTGACTGGGATAAAAGGCTGGCTGCTTGTGCGGCAACCCCAGTGCAGCTTTCCCAGGAGCAGCCCACCAGTCCTCTGCCAAGGCCTGTGGCAAAAGAAACCTCTATCTGCCCCACTCATCTGAGTACGGAAGTCGGCCCCTTGGGTGACTGCTGACAGAGCATGTAGACGCCTGGTGCCAAGGCACTCCTCTGAGCAGGGAAATGCCTTTCATCCCCAAATGAAGGAACAGCCCTGCTGAGACATGGACACCCTGTCCCCAGAGAGCATCAAACGAGGACCAGGCTCCCGTCACACGTTGCTGTGGGAACATAAAGACGTGCAGACACTTTGGAAAACCGTCTGGTGGTTTTTCACAATGTTAAACATAGACTCACCATATGAGCAGGCAATTCTACTCCGAGGTGTATACCGGGGGAAATGAAAACATACATCCACACAAAGCCTTGTACACTGTGTTTACAGCAGCATTATTCATAGTAGCTGAAAGGTGGAAACAAACCAAATGTCCATCAACTGATGAACACGTAAACACCAGCCTACAACAGAATGTTATTCAGCTACAGAAAGAAACAAAGTACTCATACGTGCTGCAACCTGGATGAGCCTTGAAAACATTCATAAACGTACGCATAGTGAAAGGAGCCAATCACAAAAGACCACATAGTGTACGATTCCATGAATGGGAAATGTCCAGAACAGGCAAATCCATAGTGGTTACCTGGGCCTTGGGGGACAGGGCGGTGGGGAGTGACTGCTAGTGGCTATAGGGTTTGGTGAGTTGTGATTGGAATGTACTGGAATTACACAGTGGTGACGGCTGCACAATTCTGTGACTATACTAAACACCACTGAGCTGAACACCTTAAATGGGTGAATGTTATGGTATGTAAATAATACCTCAATAATGTTGCTAAGCAAACAAATAAATGAATGAATAAGCGTGAGTTCAGTCCAGCCCAGCGTGGAGAGAGATCAGACTCGGGACCACTGGCCCCAAGATTCCAGGAAGCATGGTAAACCCATTTGTGAAAACACTTCCACGAACCCAGGGAGACTCCCAAGGCAAACGTGGTTCTCATGTTTGTTGCTTGGGAAAGACGAATATCTACTCCTGGAGGCCTGCGATCGCTTGTATGAACAACACAAGCCACGGCAATGTGTTTTTGGTGCTGTCCACCCCGTCCAGCTGCTGAAACCTCCAGGAAAATCTGGAAGCAGCTCTGGATCGAGGCGTCTTCCTGGAGGAGAACCCGCTTCTCAGCCCGGCCCGCACGCTGCCCCTTCTGCCACACACGCCCCCACCCGTCCGAGGGCGTCCGCGTCATGACAAGCGTCTGCCTCGGTGCCCAGGCTTGGCCACCAAGCCTTTGCGTTCAGGGGGTTAAGGCAGCCACAGAAGGGAAGGTGTGTGGTGTTCACAGGGTGGACCTTCACACTTGCAAAAACACCCATGTGCCCGGCAGGATGCTTTCCATCCACACTACAGCCTCTTGCCAGGTGAGAATGTCAGTACGCAGACGAGGGGTCCTCACGTTGGCTCCCGAGCACTGCCAGGTGACCACAGGCTTTGGGAGGGCTGGATTGTCTCTACCACTTCTTTATTTTTTTTTAATTTTAATATTTAGAGTAGTAAATATTTAATTTTAAATATTTAAAATATTAAATATTTTATGTTTCATATTTACTGTGCGGATCTTCGTTGCCGCGTGCAGGATCTTTTAGTTGCAGCATGCGGACTTTTAGTTGTGACATGCGGGATCTAGTTCCCTGACCAGGGATCGAACCTGGGCCCCCTGCGTTGGGAATGTGGAGTCTTAACCACTGGACCGCCAGGAAAGTCCCCCGCCCCTTTATTCCTGGGGGCTGCGGTTCTGCCAGGCCGGCGCTTGTGCACCATCAGGCAGGTGCAAAGACAAGCGCCCAGCCTTGGAGCTGACTTGGAGTTCACATCCTAGGACGCTCCCTGAGTAGGCCTTTGGGTTACTGTGGCAACTCCCTGGGACGCATCCTGCATCCTTTGCATGGGGTCAAGAGAGGACAAGGTGAAGGAACTCTCCCCGCAGTGGCCCTGCAGCCTCAGGACAGTCTGCATCTGGGGCACCTGTACAGCGTGCGTTCCTTGAATGAAGAAGCCGCATCTGGCATCTCCCCCGTGGCTGAGCAGGGAGCACCAGGGGGCAGGGTGTCCGGGTCAGCAGCCTGAGACTCAGGTCGGAATCCCAGGCTGGCCACTCAGTGGCCGTGTGACCCTGGCTGAGCATCTAGCCCAGGCTGGTCTCCTCACCATTAGGCCCCGGGGGGCCGCCATCCTGACCTCTAACAACCTGTGTACATTGCAGGGGACCTGTGAGTCTGTACAGGGCATTTGTTCTCTGTGTGTCTTTCCCTCGTGGCCCTGTCTGTGCGGCCACGGTCTGCTCATGTGCGGTGCCCAGACTGACCCAGTCTCCTGCTAGAGGTCATGGGTCGTGGGGGTCTCCAGCTCTGCTGTGAAAACGCTCCAGTGAGTGTCTGCTGCCAAACAGACACACACATCGGGCCCTTAGAGGGATCTTCTGTCGATAAATATAAATGACCCTGACTGTGCAGGTAGTGCGCTCAGGGGAACACAGGGGACCCTACAGTCCCCTTCCCCACTGCCCACACCCCTTTTCCGACCTCCTCTCAGGACCCACCAGGAGGCAAGGTGCAGGCGGCTGGCATGGAACGCTGGCAGAGCCCCTGTCCAGGGCCCTCTCACGGCCCCCTTCAAGGTGAGCCAAACAGCGATGGTGCACCTGCCTCGTGCCAGGCTCTGCGCTAGAACCCGAGGCCAGCGTGGAAGCTCTTAGGGTGTGAGTGCAGGTCACCCTGAGCCGCTGGCCTCCCCGTCACCGTGGCTGACAGCACCCTGTCCCAGGAGAAGCTGGGCCGGCGGAGACGCCCAGGGCACATAGCAGAGGGGGAAGCGGGAGGAACCAGGAGTGGACCCGTGTGCTCTGCCTCTGGGGAGCCAAACCCTCACCACTGACTCTCTGACCTGGACACGTCTTCTTCCCTAAATGAGGTGTGAGGGAGCCCAGGCAGAGGGAAGGGGTGAGGAGGGCCTTGTGGCGTGGGTGAGGGTGGGCCCAGCTGGGGACACTGAGGGCCCAGGGGACCTCAGCCTCCCTTGACCCTCCCTATGTGCGTGGTAGGCCCCGGTCGCTAACTACCTTTCCTATCATCCTGCTTAGGGAGGCCCCACACATGCAAGCGGACGCTGGTGACCCAGGATGAGCGGTTACAAGGGTCCCTCCCACACGCTGGCCTGGTGCAAACAGCTCGCTTGCACTTTCCATCCTCACAGCACGAGGCACAACCTGGGCCCCACTTTTCGTGCTAGAGGCACAGCCAGGAGGCTCTGGGGCCAGGATGCCAGCCAGGTCTGCCTGACCGGCCCTGGGTGGTGAAGGTGGTGGCTAAGGGGTCTCAGGAATGTGCACCCTAAGCTGTTCCTGAGCTCTTAAAGCCCTCAGCATTGAGGGGCTTAATCATCACCAGGAGAGGAAAGCCAACTGGACTGTCCATCTTCCTGTTCCCAGGATGTTCTCTAAGTGTTTTCTCTCTATATTTCTGAAGGGCCACCATGTTAGAATCTGACACTCAGGGACCTAGTGTCTGGGGCTGCCAGGGTCCCATCAACTTTGCTTACCTCTCCCACCCAGCTGGGCCTGGAAAGGTGGACCGAGGCTGCTCAGCTGGGTCTGGGTCCTAACACACTTTTGTTTACTTCCCACAGCACACCTCATCACCAGAAGGCTCAGCTGGGTGGGCGGCCGGCGGGGGAGACAAGGAGTGGAGGTAGGGATGGGGGAGGGAGAGGAGAGGGAGATGGAAGAGGAAAGAAGGGGTAAAGAAGGGCGAGGAGAGGAGGGGTTCCAAAGATGCAGGAACCTCAAGCCACCGGTGCTCACGGAGCCTCCAGGGAAAACAGCCCTGCAGGCCCCGGGGACGGGGATGGATTCCCACTGGATTCACAGAGAGCAGAGACCTCGGGGAGAATTGCTGGCCGTGTGGGATCAACCCTGCTTTTCTTGTCTTTACTCCCTGACCACAGAGGCCCTGAACACAGCCGCCCGGGCCTCCCAGCCCTGTGACCTGCCTGAAAGGCTCCTGGTACGGGTCACCTTCAAAGCCAGCCTTGCCCTTGCCACCCGTCCCGCCTGCAACCCTCAGCTTCCTCCTGGCTCCTGGCTCTCTCCGGGCAAAGGCTCCCTCCTAGCAGGGGGACATCTGCCCCTCTCGGGCGTTACGTCCCGAAGGAGAGGAGGGGACAGGCAAGGTCCCACCCTGCTGGCACGTCCCCTGCTTCAGACCCCAGACTCGATTTCTGTTTTATCTGTGTCCACCTATCTATTACTAATACGTCTTTGAATCAACTCACCTGTTTTGTTTTGCTCCTACTAAGCAATGATACCTGTGAAATCAGTGGCTGGGCCCATCATTCTTTCTCAGGTTCACATCAGTCACAAAGTGGCCTTCTGTGGCCACGTGCCCCTCACCTGCTACAGGACACGGGCTGCGATGGAACCCCGGGCCGGGTCCTGGGTCCTTATCTTCACACCCGTCCTTAATAAAGGACGCTGTCCTCCAAACACACAGGGCTTGGTACGTGGCTCGTGGGTGCAGTGGAAACCCGGCCAGCCGCTTCTGTGGTCCTCTGAAGGGACCACCGTCTCCCATGCACGGGCCCCTAGCACCTCTCAAAAGCCTGTCACAGGCATTATCTTCTGGGGTCCTCACATCCAGCAGTGAGATGGGCAGGACAGCTGTCTTCTCAATCTGTCAAAAGGAGAAACTGAGGCAGGGAGTCCAACCTGCCCAGGGTTTTTCGTCTTCTCAGCTCCCCTCTCTACATCCCCAGGCTCAGGAGTCTAAGGCTTGGTGATGACCGAGCAGGTGGGCACTGTGGACAGCTGTTGAGGGTGGAGGTGCTGTTCAGGGAGGGGGTGTCCCCTCGCATGGAAAACAGACCACAGCAATGGACTCCCGGGCCAAGTTGAGGCTCCGTACAACTGCTCCCCCTCTCAGACCTTTCAAAAGTGCCCTCCACTTTGGGCAGGACACCAAGGAATGAGTGGCAGGGCCAGCCTTCCTGGACCTGTGCGCCACGTATATTTTTAGCCTCTGCCCTGCCCGGGCATTTGCAGTGACCAATGTCCTCAGGGAACCACCCAGCTGTACACCCAGGGGCCCGGTGGGCTCTCAGAGGTCTCCAGGAACTGACCCCTGCCCTGACCCTGGAGCTCAGGATCCAGCTCCCCCTTCCAAGGCAGAATCGGCTCCAGGTGGGGAGGAAACGCACCCCCACCTCCAGCGCACACACAAGATTGCGGGGAGAGTTCCGAGGCACAGAACCTGTGACCTCAGGCAAGTCGTGTTCTGGACCTGGGGGAAGTGGGGGGGCAGGAAGACCTCTGCTGCGCAGGGGGACCACCAGGCCAGATGGTCGCTGAGGTGGTCAGGAGACCTGGGGTTGCACCAACACCACACAGGTGCACCCTGGGGAAGACTGTGTTGTGCTGAGGGAGAGTCCTGTCTCCTGTCCAAGGGCAGGATGCCCCGATGCCTGGAGACCTCTCTTACTGGAGATGGGCTAACCCGGGGGCCGCGCTGTCCACCCTCTCCTCACCAGCGCAACTCTCCAGGAGCAGAGATGCACTGGTAAATCCTGGCAGATCTATTTAGAAAACGTTTCCATCTTCTCTTCTGCTCCTTCCGTGCTCCCTTTTCTCCAACCCAGCACTGTTCTCTTACTGTTGCCGGGTGCTGGCGGAATGGGGGGACTCACAAAGGGCAGGCGGGGCAACTGTCCTGTGCTGGGTCTCAGTTTCCTCTGTAAAATGGGGAGTCAGAGCCTATGTGCAGGTTGCCGTAAGGCGTTCTCTGCGGCAGCTTTCATTTTTCTCTTGGCACTTATTGTAAGAAATACACTTTACATCTTGATCAAGTACCCACTTAAATACGTGTAAGTAAAATAAATGCTGCACAGAGCAAGCGCACTCTCACTGTGAGATGCTCTCTATCTCATTCTATTTCATTTTTATAAAATGCTGGTCACCACTCACCAAGTTTTTTTCAGGACATAATACTAGTCGCTGATCTGAGGTCAAGAGGGAGAGGCAGGCAGAAAGCAAGCGCAGACATAATCACCAATCGAAAAAAGGGCTGTGCAGGCAAGAAGGGGGTCTGGCGAACAGGAGGGGGAGGCCCGTTTCTCCACTTCACAGCGAGGCCTCAGAGCCGGAGCCGGGCAAAGCGGCAAGCAGGCCAGGTCAGGCGGGTCTCGGAGGCCGTGGTGGCCGGCTGGGATTTATTTTAAGGGACGCGGAACGCCACCGCAGGTTTGGGGGGAGGGGCGGGATTAAAAGAGAAGATGCGCTCAGCACCTTATATTTAGCGGCTGACGCGCCGGAAGCGCTTGTTACCCGCAGTTACTACTGCGCCCCACGCGCGGAGCGCGGCCCCCACCTTCACCTCCTGGGCAGTGACCCTGGTCCCCCGCCTTCGCCGCCGGGGAAGAGACCACCCCCCACCCTCCGTCTTCACTCCGCGGGCAACGACCCCGGCCCGGCCCCCTGTCTTCTATCCCGGGGAAGAGACCTCCCGGCCCCACACTTTCACCCCACGGGCAGTAACCCCGGCCCCCGTCACTCTCCGGGGAAGGGACCCCCAGCCTTTGCCCCTGGGGAAGGTGACAGTTGGGCGCATCCCAGCCTTCCGGCCCAGGGCGGGGTAAAGCGTCTGCTACGCTGCTGTAGAGGGGAAACTGAAACCCGGAAACACGATCCACAGGTTCCCCGCACCCGGGTCCTGAGAAGGCCGGTACGCGCGGCGGGCGGAGCTTTGGCGCCCCGCCCCCTCCCTCACACGTGCGCCCCGCCCCTCCCGCGGACGCGCGCTCCGCCCCGGTCGATTCCCACCCCTCCTCCAGGCCCGCCCGCCGGGTCTCGTGCTCCCACCCCGCGCGGGGCCCGCCGGGAGCCAGCTGAGAAGTGGGGCGGAGAGCAGGGGAAAGCCCGCCGGGTCAGGCGGCGCTTGCTACGCAGGCGCGGAGCGCGGGGCCGCCCCCAGGCCGACAGCGCGGCCATATTTAAAGGGAGGCCGACGAGGCGAGCCAATGGGCGGTGAGCGTGCGGGGGCGGGGCGTGGCGGCGCAGGACCCGGATGTGGCTGCTGCGACCCCTCCTCCCCCGCGTTCCCCTCAGAGCCCCCCGGCCGCGCGCCGTTGCTCGCTCTCTGGTACCCGCGCAGGCCCTCGGGCGGCGGTGAGGCGGCGCAGAGGCGGAGGAACGGGCGGCGAGGCGACCGCGCGGAGGCGAGTGGGCCAGGCCCGGCCGGGCGGCCGCCGCCATGAGCGGCTCCTCGGGCACCCCGTACTTGGGCAGCAAGATCAGTCTTATCTCCAAGGCGCAGATCCGCTACGAGGGCATTCTCTACACCATCGACACGGACAACTCCACGGTGGCGCTCGCCAAAGGTAGCGCCCCCGCGGCCGCCCCAACTGCCCCGCCCCCGCCAACAGCCGGGCCCGCGCTTCCTCCGCCCTACC
>NW_006789032.1:1692867-1698823 GCF_000442215.2 Lipotes vexillifer | reverse complement strand
CGTGCAGCGTAGCCCACCTCTGCAGGTGGGGGGTCGGCGTTGCTAGGCTGTTTCCTCCCCAGCTGCCCGAGGGCGGAGGGGGCGGCTGGCGCCGAGAACCCGGTCCCTGTGGGGGAGGGGTGGGGCTAGGGGCCCGGAGTCTCCCCGGGGCCTCCCCAGAAGGCTGGAGAACGAGAAAACGCGACTTCTGCAAGCCCTTCTGGAACCTATTAAGCAGCTGGGGCCTTGAGCCTGAACAAATAACCACGTTTTAATGGATTCTCCTGTCGGGATAGGAGCGTCGGTTGGCGGCTCCGTTCTCCCGTTTAAAGCGTCTTCCTACTCTAATTCAGACGTTTTAGTCTGTGGGTTTACCCTTTTGTGACAGACTCCTCCCTGCGGGCGCTGGTAACCACACTGAAGTCCCTGGGAGACCTAGAGAAAGATGGCTGTACTGGGGCTCTGCCGGAGTCCAGAGCCTTTTCTGAGCGTGTTGAGGCAGGAGGTGGGCCCAAAGTTTCTTTGTCTTCGTCCTTCAGGGACGATGACTAGTGTCCTCCTCCTGCCTCTTGGAAGTGCTGAGTGCAGCCAGGTCTGCAGAAACCCTGTTTGTTTGATTGGTCTTGTTAGGCTGAAGACACTGGGCTGGGCCTCTAAGGGTCAAGGCGCAGCTACGTGCTCCTGTGTTAGAGGGAGCTTCCTCCATCCAGGTCACAGTCAGTTCCCAGCTCTGGGAGTAGCTCCTTTGAAAGCCTAGTATTTAAGTTTTCCGATAGATGTGTTGCTCCAGGACATAGTTTTAGTACTGTAAGATTTTGTGGTCACTTGTACTCTTGGCTTTTGGCTACATTTGGCCTGAGACCCCCTTTGGAAAAACTGAGGCCCAGCTGGTCCCTGGTCCTCAGCGGGAGTTGTGCTAGGATTAGATAGAGGCTGCTTCAAGCCCAGCTCTGCCTCAGAGACCTGAGAAGGAGGCACTTGCTTTGGGCTCCTTGAATCATGCCGGTAGGGGTTAATCCCCTAGGAAACCCCTCCGGGAGACAGACGCTCGTGGTGTGGGTCCACGTTCTGGGCCGCTTTCTCCCATTGTTTCTCTACCAGCTCCTCCCAGGCTTGTGGTGGGCAGAAGGGTGGGGATGACACTCAACCTGCTGGCTTTTCTCAGAAGAAAACAGACTCCCCAGGGGTGGTGTGTTGCGAGGCTTCAATCAAAAAGCAGCTTTGGGGCTGTTTAATCTGCAAAGTCAGATGTGAATGGGGGGCGGGGGGGAATTGCAAAGCAGGCGTTGTCTTGTGGGAGCGCTGGCCTTCCGTGTTTGGAAGGGAGACTGTCAGGCTCTGAATCGTTCGTGGTCGTCTTCGCCACCTAGAACTTTTCGGAGCGTTGCCAGCTGGGGTCTTGTGGGTATTGTCCGTTGATAATCAGGGGTGGAGCAGTTGAGGCGTGGAAGCTGCGTGCTGTGGATGGCCCCTACTGGAGGGCTGATTGAATGCACTTGGCTGAGGATGACAACGTAACCCTTCTCTTTCTCAACCCCTGAGTGAGGTCCTTCGGTACTGAAGACCGTCCCACAGATAGGCCTGCCCCCCCTAGAGAGGAAGTTTATGAGTACATCATCTTCCGGGGAAGTGACATCAAAGACATTACTGTGTGCGAACCTCCGAAAGCTCAGCACGCGCTCCCCCAGGACCCTGCTATTGTTCAAGTAAGTGCGCTGCCCCGTTTCTGCCGTGGGCACTGTCTCTAAGAGGCGCCGGCTTCCAGTCGGAGCTGGGTGTCATCTGGCCAGAGCGCTCAACTCGAGGAACAGCCTCTTCATGAAAAGCAGTTTAACTTTGTCTGGCTATTGGCGTTCAGTGGGAGGCTTCATCTGTGGCACGCACAGGGTGTGCTGTAGAGTGAGGACGGCCCAGCGTGTTGGGCGGTGCAGGGGGCAGTGCTCTTAGTCTTGCCGGCACCCGGTGTTTGTCCTTTGTCTCGGGTGGGTAAGCCTGAAGCCCCGGTGCATGCCGGGAGTGAGAGAGATGCTAGTAGGGACCTGGGACAGCAGGGCTCGCTCTCCCAACACCGCCCTGATGATAAAGTCAGCGTTGTGGGATGCTGAATTCGCAGGTGTCACGCCGTGTGCCTGCCTGCTGTGTTATGACGTGTTCTGCCCAGGATTACTAGGGAGTCCAGGCTAATATCTTCTTGGCTTGTAAACCTCGACTTTCACCGACTCCTGCGGGGCTCACGCTGCAGGAGGGGCCGGGGCAGAGCGTGCTCCCTGCGGGGTGGGGCTTGCACGCTGGGCTGTGTGGGCACGTGGAGAAGCCCCGGGCCAGACTTCTGAAAGGTTTGAGGTGAGCGGCCTTGGGAACTCCAGGAGAGGGAAGTGCTCGAGCCAGGCCTTGAGGGACGAAGGGGCCTCCCGGGAGCACGGGGAGCTGGAGCGGGGACGCCGCCTGGAGCTAGTTCCCCGGCTACACAGCTGTGCCCCGGTGCGTTGGGGCCAGGGCCCAGGTGAGGATGCCGTCCTCGTCCCTGGCAGAGCCTGGGCTCCCTGACGACCGGCAGTGGGGCCACTAGAGGGGTTCATGGGGTTAGGAGAAGGTCGTGTTAGAACTACCTGGCAGGTGAAGCTGGGGGTGAACGTGGAAAAGGCAGCTCTGAGCCCCTTAGGCCACCCTGCGGGCTCACATGCCCCTCAGTGCCGCCTCAGCCTCCAGGAGCAGGCTGACGAATCGGGCTGCCTTTCCCGGTCTGCACGGTGCTCTCCAGGCAGGGTGACAGGAGGGCCCTGAGCTGCTCTCACCTGTGTGTCTCATTGCTCAGTCTTCCCTGGGCTCGGGCTCGGCCTCCTCCTTCCAGCCACACGTGCCTTACAGCCCCTTCCGAGGGATGCCGCCCTACAGCCAGCTGGCCGCCAGCTCCCTGCTCAGCCAGCAGTATGCCGCTTCCTTGGGTTTAGGTGAGTAACCTTTTAATACCTGGTAAAGTGCCTGTGCCGTGACATCCAGGAGCGGGGCCAGACCCTGGTGGTGGGGACGCTGTGTTCGTGCCACGTTCAGCTGTGCGCACTGAGCACCTTCTTCAGTGGCCCTTCAACTAGTTAGGACGCTTAGTAACTCCTCAGTTGAGTGGAAGAGGCAGCAGGGTGAGTTTTGGAACAGATGAATCGAATCAAAAATTCATTTAAAGTGTCAGCCTGTGTCTGGGTGGAAGTTGTGGTATGTCTGGTTCAAAGAAGAAATAACCGATGTGTGTAATTACAGATGAGTTCTAACCATGTGCACATTTGTCAGCCTATAAATATAAAAGTTAAATGCAACGCCCACCTATCCCATCCTTTTACCATTCTCGTGTCAGTGCTTTGCTCGAAAATGAAGTTTCCCCTGAGGCTGAGTAAGGTTCGCTTCTACACGCATGGAGCGAGAGTCACCCTGGCCTTAGGTTTGCGGCACATTCAAACCGTAGAGTCGCAGGCGTCACCCCTTCACTCATGAGTCACGTGCTTCTAATAGAAGAACCTGTTGTCTTGATTGCTGCTCCTGGGGTGCAGGAGCCCTTCTCAGCTTGGCTCCCCGTTTCTAGATTAGGCTTGTGTGAGCAAAGTGTCCTATGAGAGATGGCTGGGCTCTTTCCAAGCCTGCTATACACAAGACGAGTTTCTCATTACTTATTTGTGTGCCTTTTTTTTTTTTTTTGCTCTTTTCTCCTTTATCTTCTTTTAGAAAAGTTGGTAACCCCCCCAGCCTCAGCCGCGGCTTCCAGCCCTAGCTCTTCTCCATCTCCACAGCCCGTTTCAGAGCTTGACATGTCCTCAGAGTCACATCAGCTCACTTCCAAGGGTAACAGCAGTTTTGCAGAACTGCATGCTGTCTTGCGAGCCATCCTGAGCGAGGGGGTAAACCAGTAGACCAGAATGACAGTAGCTGTAGCAGATAATTTGCCAAGCCCGTGGATCAGTTAAACTGCCTCTGTGTGTTTCTGCACATAATCCTGACTTATTAACTCTCACAGTTTTAAAGAGGGTATTAGAAAGAACCAGCAGTGCACTTTGTTCGCTCTCCTGGGTCCAGGGTCTGTTTTGACCTGTACTGGGATTGCCACGTATGGGAAACGTCCCTCTGCACAGAAGGCCACTTCCCGGGGTTTCTGCTGGTCCTAAATGCAGTGCAGGTTGCTGGGTAAGACTGCAAGGCGATCCTCCAATTAACAGGCATATGCTGCTCTAGGATCCGTGTGGCACATTCCTCACCCACCCAGGGCGATTAGCATCGGGGGCCTCGGGTGTCTTTGTAAAATGAAGCACCATTAAAATTGGGTGGCTAGCCTGAGTTGTTGACCGGGTGAGCAGTGGGCCTGATGACTGGCTTGGTAACACTGGTTTGTCCCACCTGTGTGCCGGGTGCCGCACCTGTGGGCGGTTTTTTTGCCCTTTCTGGGCCTTCTCCTTTCACCGGAGGTCTGATGTGAGAGCCTCGTGTGCGCCGCCCTCACCTTGGCAGAGACTCTGTCCAAGATGATACCTGGGGCTTTCATTGTGGCACACAACTACTGTCAGTCTGTTACTTTGCATGTGTTGCTTTCCTGCATGGATGCCAGTGGATCTGAGTACAGCGGTAGTGATGTTTTTTTCCCCACTTAAAAATTGCACAAGATAGTTCATTGTCCTTAGGATCATTTACCTAAAACTGCTCTTAGGGCAAGATAATTTGAGCTTTTTTTATGAAAAGCAAATGAGCCCAAGATTCTTGCCCCATCCAGTTACAGCGTGAACAGGAAGCAGCTGTCTTGCTCAGGGAGGGCCGTGCTGAGTGAGGCGCTAGGCCGGAGAAAGTGGTCTAGGTCAATGAATGCCCATCACGGAGGACACTTAAAAGTACCAGTAGGGGGGCTTCCCTGGCGGTCCAGTGGTTAGGAATCCATGCTTCCACTGCAGGGGGCACGGGTTCGATCCCTGGTCGGGGAGAACCAGGATCCCGCATGCCGCACGGCCAACAAAGGGGAAAAAAAAAGTATCAGTATGTAGGGCCTGCCCTTTGAGTACTTTTGATCCGGTTGTGAGGAATTTCTCAGAGTAGTTTCTGACAGTAGTTTCTGTTCTATGTTTAAAAACAAAGGTAGACTGTCCAGTCTTCACCGTGTTGGGCTGCCCCTCCGATAATAGTTACTCCGTGGTTAGGGCTCATTTTCTTCTGTCTCAAAAGTCTGTGCACCTCCACCCAGTCCTCAGTTGTCCCATTTAAACAGTGCCCACCGGAACGTGGGAGAGGGAAGGGAGGAGATGGCCTGATGTGTGTGGCACACCCTTCTCTGTCCTCTTGCGGCAGAGGCCCGTCTCGTGAGGGGGACCTCCACTGAGGCCGGGTTCTGAGCACTCCTGCGCTCAGGCTTGGTGATGCCGTGTAGTGGGAACAGACTCAGTGCAGCGCCGTCTCCAAGGGCAGCCTGGGAACCCTTCGTTTCTTAACGATGAGCCTTCACCCGGAGGAATGCAGGCTGTTATTTCTCTGTAGTCAGCTCTCATCACTTCATCCTTTTTGGTTTTGTTGTTTCTTAAGCAAAAACAACAGTGTTCTAGAATTTTAACTTCAAAGGCTGAGCACTGCATTTTGTGGAAGATGCCAGACTGGGATGGTTCTTGTCCAGCATGGCCCAGAGCGAAACACACTCTCAGACTGAATTCACCGCATCTCGGGACTGTCGAGCCCCCGTGGGGTTAGAGCTTGTGTGGTTTGGGGGAAGCTTTTTCTAAGCTGCTTGAGAGGTGCTTATTGTGCTGGGGTGTTTTTCCCTCCTCCGGATGCCCTAACTGGGGGAGCCTGCTGGCTTTTTTGCTGCCTGGGCTAGACGCAGAGGGGATGGTGCGGGGTCGGGGGGGGCTTTGCCTGGGTTCGGCAGAACCTCTCCAGGCGGTTGCCTTCCTCCTGCCGCACAGCCAGCTGGACGAGGGGGGTGTGGGGTGTGTGTGTGTGTGTGTGTGTGTGTGTG
>NW_006789032.1:1688878-1692785 GCF_000442215.2 Lipotes vexillifer | reverse complement strand
TGTGGGTGTGTGTGTGTGTGTAGGGTGTGTGTGTGTGTGTGTGTGTGTGTGTGTGTCCCCTTCTCCTTGTCTCTGTTATTAACCTCTCCTCCTCCTCAACTCAGGAGCTGGCTTTCCGGCTGTCTCAGTCAGCAAGAGCCCCATGGTGGAGCAGGCTGTCCAGACTGGTTCTCTTGATAACCTGAACACCAAAAAGCTGTTACCTGGCAAGGGCACCGCGGGGATGCAGCTCAACGGGCGCCCAGCCCTGCCAAGCAGCAAGGCTGCCAGCGGTACTTAAATGCTCACTCCCCTGGAGTTTGTTCATGTTCTCAGTGGCACAGCGCTTCCTGGGGTTCTTTTTTTATCCTTTAATTAGACACCCCCGCCCTGTAGGCTTTTGCAGGGCCGGCTCTTGCGCAGTCCCCGGTGGCGCCGCCCTGCTCCCGTCGCCAGGCTCTGCTCCTGTCCCTGGGCTCTGCTTTCGCAGGCGCTTTGCCTTACTCTTCCTTTTTGCGCCTTAGATGTAGCTCAGCCGGCAGCTGGGCAGACTCAAGGGCAGGTGAATGACGAGAACAGAAGACCTCAGAGGAGGCGATCAGGTAACGGCTGTTGCCACTTGAGTTCTGGGGAGCCGAGAACCACCCAGTCGCGCTCCGCTTACCGCTCCTGCCTGCTTCTCCGTGGGTGACGGTTTCAGGGTGCTGGGCTCAGCGGCAGCTTCGGTGTGCTCTGTCCCCGCTTTGTCTGCTGTCTCACACCGAGTAATGTTGAGTTAGTGGCTTACCAGCCAGGGCTGTCCTTTCCTTCTCACAGGGAACAGACGAACAAGGAATCGCTCCAGAGGGCAAAGCCGTCCAACTAACGTCAAGGAAAACACAATCAAGTTTGAAGGTGACTTTGATTTTGAGAGTGCAAATGCCCAGTTCAACCGAGAGGAGCTGGACAAAGAATTTAAGAAGAAACTGAATTTTAAAGGTTTGAAAATTTGCCCCACCCTAGGAGTGTCCACGGCGCAGGTCAAGGAGAGCCGGGCAGGGGCGGGGGCAGCTGGGATGGTGGTTGGCGGGGAAACCGTGCTGTCTGAGGAGTTCCCAGAAAGGAGAGGAGTCGCGGGGGAGGCCCGTGCTCGGGGGATGAGAGCGGGTTGCAGGGCCCAGGGGTGGACAAGGCCAGCGGCCAGCAGAGCTTTCCGCGTAGTGCCGGGCACTCCCAGCTGCTTCCCTGAGGCCTGAGGACAGCGCCTGAGTGGCCCCGCGAGGACCTGTCCCGGTGGAAGGTGCTTTGTTTGCTCCTTGGCCTCTCCGTGCTCTGCTTCTCTGTGTAGACGACAGAGCTGAGAAGGGGGAGGAGAAGGACCTGGCGGTGGTGACGCAGAGTGACGAGGCGCCTGCTGAGGAGGGCCACCTGGGGCCCAACTGCTACTATGACAAATCCAAGTCCTTCTTTGACAACATTTCCTCTGAACTCAAGACCAGGTCAGGGGGCTGGGGGGCCGGGCAAGGCCTGGGGGAGCTGACGGGAAGACACTCTGCCCCCAAACTCTGAGACTGGGGCACGCTCTCTTGGAGACCAAACCCAGATCTTAGGTTCAAGGCAAATCTCTTAGGCTCACATTTCTACCGTAATGGGTACGTCAGGCCCAGCGGTGCCAGCGGTAGGTGGTGGTGTGGGAAGCCCTGGCAGTCACAGGCACCTGAGGGATCTGACCCAGGTCCCGGCCCCTCTTTGCTCAGCTGCCCCTTTCTCATCAAGGTTGGGCTGGACTACCCTCCCTACCGTGTTTATGTTCCCATTCTGTACCACCTCGCCTGGGCGTGCTTCTTGGTCTGACCTTGGTGGCCTGAGGCCCTTGCTACCTGAGGCAGCTGGCAGGAGTGTCCGCAGTATTCTTTCACCCACCTGATTGCTTGAGGCCAGGGACTCTGTCACGTGCTTTGTTTTTAGCACCCAACAGCTGGTGCTCAGATGTTGCCCGAGAACCAGCTAGACAGTAAACGAAGTCTACAGAATGGGCATGGTGTGGACACTCAGATCCTTTCGTTCACAAATGGAGTAGCAGGCACACTGTGGGCACTGGGGGAACAGCAGAAAGCAAGCCGGGAGGTCCCCATTCCCCCCACCACCCCTCTTAGGTTTTGGCAGGGGAAAGAGAACAAAAAAACAGGCTCACGAGATAACATCTAGCAGTGAGGCGGGAGAGGTTGGGGCGTGTGTTGGGTGTGAGGGCAGTGGAGCGCCGAGGTCTCGGGTGAGGTTCGGGAGCCAGTGGGAGGGTGAACGCAGGACGGGGTGCAGGGCGGAGGCGGGCACGTGCAGCTGCTGTGTGGCTGGAGCGGAGCCTGGGGGGGGTCAGGGAGGAGCGATGAAGATGGGACGGTTGCTGCCGGGCTTTGTAGGTCACGGTGACAGCTGGCTTGGGGAGAGCAGTGCTGTCTAAGGTTTCACTGCTGCTTTGTGGAGAGTGGGCAGAGGTGGGGCAGGCATGGAAGCTGAGTGGTCACGTCAGAGGCTTTGGGGTAGTGGGCAGTGCTGGAGGAGCGGAGAGAGGTTTGGCCTCTGACATGCCCTGAAGGTTTGCTGATGGGCTGTGAGGAGAGCCTGGATGGCTGAAGGCTGCGCTTGCTGCTGCTTGGAGTGAGGAGGTTGGGGGGGGCAGCAGAGCAGGGGGTCGGGCTGGGTGTGTTGCATGTGAGCTGCCTATAAGCAGCCTCGTGGCACACAGTTGGACACCGGGGGGTCCTTGCTGGAGGTGCAGAAACGAGTGTTGGCAGCGTTGGTGCTGCGTCTGCACCTCCCCCAAAGCGTACGTGTCATAGCCTTGGGGACCCTGCTCCGTTTAGCCCAGTCCCCTCCTCATCTCTGGAGACTCGTCTGGAGGGGTCCGTGATCTGCTCCAGGCCTCAGAGCCTGCACGGGCCCTGGGCCTAGCGAGCAGGGAGGGCTTCCTTCGTAGCACGCTGCCGTTGTGTGCTGGCCTCAGATGACGCAGGTGTGAGAGGTTTATACTGAGCAGCCCCGTCCAGTGGGAGACAGGCCTGGTTTGAAATTGGGCTGGGAGCCCCTGCAATGTTGACTCTCAGGCTCCAGTGTCCTGATGGGATTGCCCCCCCCAGTGGCTCCAGTGACGAGTCACCATCTGTCCGTCTGTCCTTTCTCCCTCCCCAGGCTGTGTGAGGCCGGGGCCTGGCTCGGAAAGCTGTGAGGAGGTGCCCGCTGTAGTCGGTCTCATGCTCCTTGTCTTGGTTCAGTTCCAGGCGGACGACGTGGGCTGAAGAGAGGAAGCTCAACACGGAGACCTTCGGGGTGTCGGGAAGGTTTCTTCGTGGCCGTAGTTTCCGGGGCGGATTTCGAGGGGGCAGGGGCAACGGTGCAACCCGTCGTAACCCGACTTCCCACAGAGCTGGGACTGGCAGGGTGTAAGGAGGCAGCTGAAGGTGAGTGAGGGGAGCTTTGGGGTCCTTTAGTGGGAGGGCATCCGGACGGGGCTGCCCAGGTAGGAGCCGCCTCTTCAAGAGGAGCTTAGGAGCCGGTGAGCATTGGTATCGAGGCCAAACTGAGGCCCCAACCCTCTGAGTGAATCCCCTAGGGGGCTCTTGGGGACGGTGGGACCCAGGCCCCGGGGTTGTCAAAGTGAGGGTCCAGGTGCAGGAGGGCTGGGTGCTCCTCACTCCGGTGTGGTCAGGAAGGAGAGATGGTTACAAGCCAGGCCTCAGCTCCAGCCTGGCCTTGCACTGACCTTGAGTCTGAATTTTTAACTAGGTCGAGGGTGACGTGTGTGCCCCTTAGGGTCTGGGCGTGAGTGCGCTTCGGGTGGGACCTGGAGCTGCCCCCCCCACCCCCCCCGGTGTGAACAAAAACGATGACCTCGGGTTGTGATGGGAAGGTCTGGGAAGCCCCAGCCTGACTTGGGGTGGGAGGGAGGTTC
>NW_006789032.1:1664354-1688566 GCF_000442215.2 Lipotes vexillifer | reverse complement strand
GTTCAGCAGTCCCCGTTCTTCATTCACGGTGCTGGGCTCGGGCTGGGGAGCTGCCTGGATGTGCTCACTAGGTGTTGTGTCTCCTCCTCGCAGGCTCTTGCTGAAGCGGCACAGACGCCAGACTGTGTCTACGAGAATGTTGGAAAACGCTGCACTTACTGCGGGAGACGTGGGTCACTTTGTTTACTGAGTTTGGAAAATTCCCATGCTACTGCTTATGTTTTGGACTGAACTGAACTTGGACATGGTCCGAGTTAGAACCACTTTTTTGGGGGGACGTGTATGTGGGAAACCTCTTTGAGGTATCTTGGCCTATTTTTCCTTTTTAGTTGTGTGCAGCCTGACGCTAAGGTTTTGGTATTTTGCAGAAAGGTTTCTAGAGCGAAAGCGTGATCCTCACTTTGTGACTTTTGGACAGCTTTGATTTTTAACGTGGAACCAAATCCCATTTGGCAAATGCGGCAGCCAAGCGCATCTCTGTAATCCAACTGGCCGCTGGTGCTGCTGGCCTGGCACCCACTGCCAGAGGCGGGGCCTAGGAGCCAGGCGTGGCCAGCACGGGGGCATGGGGGGTGCCTAGGGCATGGAAAGTGGGGTGTCCCACCATCATGTTGTAGAAGCAAACCAGACGACCCTGACGTCAAGGTAGGGTAGAGGGCAGGGTCGGTGGTGCTGGAGGCTTAGGACGGGGCCCTGAACCGGAGGGAGCTGGGAGCTGTCACTTGGAGTGTGGCTTCCATAGGAATCCGGGCTGGGGGTGAGCACCCAGGACAAGCTCCTCTGCGGCGCCCCTCTCCCTCCTGCCTTCTCCCTGCCAGTCCCTGACCCAGGCCAGTCAGCGTTGGACTCTGGCCGAACACTGTTCGGTGTCTCATCCACTTGGAAATGAGCCAGTCTTTTTTTTTTTTTTTTTGCAAGGTCCGTTGACCGAGAGCGTATTTCCTCTCAATTGTAAATAGTTCTGTGTTTTTGTTTTACTGGTGGGTGGAGGGAGGGTGGGGAATATAAATTTGTTGCATGAGCAAAGGGATCAGACCTTCAGTAGAAGCATGCGTCCCTCTGACAGGGCATCGTGGTGAGCATAAGCGCCTTGGTAACTAAATCCCTTTAAGTAGGCGGAACGGTTTTAGTTCTGTATCAGTTAAGTTACTGTAAAAGCTTAGGTTTATTTTTGTAGGAGTTAATGGCTAAGAATTAGGAGAACATAGCAACGCGCTGCTCTGTTCCGAGCAATGTAAGCTTGTAATTATAAACAAACATGCAAACCTTGAAAACTCTCTTCTTCTCTGCTCCGGAAATAAATAATCCTGTTGACTCTGTTGCCCGAGTTACATCATGGCTCACGTGCCTGTCCCAAGGTAGGTGTTGTGTGCAGTTCAGATTTGGGGGACATCTGGCACTCTGGAGTGAGACCTGGCCAGTCTGGGTACAGGGCAATGAGCCAGGCCCTAGGTTGCTGAGAGCCACCCTCCCGGGGTGAGTGGTGCTGCTTTCCGGATACTCTGGACACTAGTTTAGAGAACCTGCTTCAGAAGTGGCCCCTTCGCTGCCATAATACAGCTTCCAAGCTCCCCAGAACTTTCATGTTGTTGATGCCTTAGAACCTGTTACAGGGCTGGACCCTGGGACTACAGAGAAAAGCCAAGACTTGGCTGGTTTCAGACTGAAAGCATGTAATTTCATTGCAGTGGGTTTCCAGGCGATTTTTTTTTAATATAAATTCATTCATTTATTTATTTTTGGCTGCGTTGGGTCTTCGTTGCTGTGCGCGGGCTCTCTCTAGTTGTGCTGAGTGGGGGCCACTCCTCGTTGTGGTGCGCGGGCCTCTCGCGGTGGCCTCTCCTGCTGTGGAGCATGGGCTCCAGTAGTTGTGGCACGTGGGCTCAGCAGTTGTGCACGGGCCCAGTTGCTCTGCGGCATGTGGGATCCTCCCTGACCAGCGCTCGAACCCATGTCCCCTGCATTGGCAGGCGGATTCTTAACCACTGCACCACCAGGGAAGTCCTCCAGGTGATTTTTAAAAAGCAATCTCAGGACTAAGGCCCACCTGGCCATCTGTGAGTGATTCAGGCTGAGAGGAGGACCAGAGAGCAGGCCAAGTTGGCCTGTTACATCTGGATGCAGCCTTGTGTTCTGGCCAGCTTCCTTTTCCGGGCTGTCTACCACTCTCCAACAGATCCTGAGCACTGCTGGTAGTTTCAGAATTTAACAAACTCTTAGCAAATACCAATTAAAAATAAAAACCTTCCATAGCTGATCTGCTACACACAACTGGCTTTAGCACTAATTCTAAACTAGGTAGTTGTTTTGTTTTTTTTTTTTGCGGTACGCGGGCCTCTCACTGTTGTGGCCTCTCCTGTTGTGGAGCACAGGCTCCGGACGCGCAGGCTCAGCCGCTCCGTGGCATGTGGGATCTTCCCGGACCGGGGCACGAACCCGCGTCCCCTGCATCGGCAGGTGACTCAGCACTCAGGCTAAACAGGTATTTCTCTAATTTCTGTTAGAGATTCTAAATATAGTTAAGTCACAGTTTACCACCTATGACTAACCTTGCTATTAAAACTTAAACTGACAGTCATTGTGACGATTAGATACTTTAGGCTAAGTTTAAAATACATCTGGGCCTCCTTACCCCTATTTATTTTGGCCGTGCCGCGTGGCTTATTGGATCTTAGCTTCCCTACCAGGGATTGAACCTGGGCCCTCAGCAGTGAAAGCACCAAGTCCTAACCACTGGACCGCCAGGGATACACTAGTCCTCTTTAGAAGCCTGAAGTATATATTGCCATTGAATGAGAACCCAGTACAAGAGAAGCTGTAGACAGAGAGCAGAGCCCTGGCGTTGGAGTCCTACCAACCACTGTGGTCAGAAGAAACAACCAGCCCAAGGACTCTTCTAAGAAGCCTTTTGTGAGTTCTCCTGGGGCAAAGGAAGCCAAAAAGCAACGCCATCACCAGGGCTGGCGGCAGGGCCTCCTGAGAAGCAGCAGAGTTGTGCAGGAGAAGGGTGGTTAGGGTTCTTCTGTAAACGCAAAGCTTAGGACCATGACTCACCCTGCTGTAGACTGGAAGCTAAAAGAAAGGTAATATTTCTGGCTAAAAAGTGAGGGAGGGTAGGAAATAGCCAGCACCGGAAGTCTTAAGGTAGAAAACAGGAGGAGTGTTGACTTGATCTACTAGAACCAGAAATTTAAGACAAGTTCCACAGCTACTGCTCTGCAAAATGAGCTAAAGATGTAAACTGAGCACTGTTTGTCCTCGTGTCCTGACGTCATACATTCATTAAGGACTCGAACAAAGGCGTAAGAAGAAACAGTTATTCTGTTTAGAACTCCTGAATGGGAGAAACCCTGAGTTTCTGCAACCACAGCACCTGTCTACAGCAGTGTGGACCCCGTAAAGCCTTCCCACAGACCCCAAGGGAGGAGCCCCACTCGGCCGTTGCCTTGTCTTAGAGCCTGGCGAGGAGCTGGGAGGAATTGCTCCAGAGACCCAAGGCGAGCATTCTAAAGAGCTATCAGTACACCTAAAGGATACATTAACCCCTAAAGGAAAGGTTAAAAAACAGGGAAGTTTATTGTAGGACACTTGGACAGTATGGATAAAGGGGACAGAAATGCCTACATGTCATTTGGAAAATCAGCCATGATTTGAATTTAAAAATCGCTACAGGCAAAATTTCATTCATCATGATGCTTTCTTTTGTTTCTTCTTTTCATTTTCTTCTTTTTCTTTTTCAATCTCAGCAACATATTTCTCAATTTCTTCAGGATTTAAAATCTATCAAAGGAACAGTGTGTGGTTAGCCGCACAAGGACCCCCGGACATGGGCCCCAGGTGCCCCCTCCAGCTGCTTCTATAGGAGCGAGGCCACGCGTGCCTGTGTCCCAGGGAACAAGCTGGAACCGATGTGTACGTGATGATTATAAAGCAGAAGCAAACGTGCACAGCGGAGGTTTCCACCACGCGAATGTTTGCTTTTCGACTCATTTGTGGGGATCCTTGGAAAGAACCTTTCTTAGGGCTAAAGCCACAGCACAATGGCCCTGATGTGCATTACCCCTGCCCTGACCACTGGGGACACTCCATAGGTAAGGACAGCAAACCAAGTTGGTGATTACCTTGAGGGGCTGATCTCGTCTCATGACAGCAAGTTCGATGTTTTTGCCGCCTGACTGAACCACCTCGGAGGGGAGAAAAGAGCGTTAGATGCCTCACCCACCTCAAGACCAAACATCGCCCTTACATGCCCTGTGAGCCTGAACCCAGCACTGCCACACAAGGGGAGAGGGTGGGGCAGCGGGGTCCCAATACCCAAAGCGTGTGTCCTAGCTGCACACTGATGTGGCCAGTGCTTTGCGATACCCTCCTGTCTTAAGGCAGCTGGATTTGGGCGGGGTTGCTGGTCCCTCCTCCTGCACAGCAGGTGTGCTCACGGCCCTCCCATCGGTTCACAGCCTTTCCCACCACTAAGCCCGGGCGTCTGGACCCCCTCTGCCTCTGGCTTCACCCCCTAGCACCTCTAAGGACGGCTTCCACCCATTATTCCCAGCGCTTCTTAAGTCCCTGACTCTATAGCAGTAGCTCAAGCCTCAGAAAGGCTGAGCACTTGGGCAAGCCACCTAGCCTCTCGGTGCCTGGACTGCCCAGACGTATAAGGAGCTGATCCAGCCCCAGAGCAGTGCCTGGTGCTACGGCTGGCACCCTCACCACCTCCTTGTTGCGCACACATCAGCTGCTCCGTTCTGCGCTGTCCCTTCTGCCCAGCCCAAGTACCAGTACCACGGCGTGTGCATCTTCAATACATTGCCCAGATTTCGAACACAGACTTACTTCCAGGAGGGCCTTGATAACCAGCTTAATAGTCAGGTCGTCTGTTTCAATGGCTTCGTCAGTATAATTCTTCTCTAGAAATTCACGCACTGACTTGGCACCCCTGCCTATAGCGTTGGCCTGAAACAGGGATGGGTGTTACACGGCACAGAGTGTGACAATCCAGAGCCAGCCCAAGAAAACGACCCCCACCGCCATCCCCGTGGCCCAGCCAGTGCCACCCTGCTCCCATGTGCTATGGTGAGGGGCGGCCTGGTGGGAGGTGGGCCTATACTCCAGGCCCTGGCCCATGGCTTCTTTTTGCAAAGGGCTATGTGGAGTTGGTGCTGATTCCTACCAAGAAGGATTCTGAAAGACACGTGGGCAACTTGACTGCACCACATATCCTTACACCTCACTGTCCTCTCCTCCCGAAAAGCAACGCTTAACGACTTCTCAGCTCCCATGTCACAAGTGTGTCGTGAACACTTGTGTACGCGCACCCACCTACGTATAGGATGAGGCCACAGCTCAAGGTCCCAGTGGCCTCCAAAGCCGCTTCTACTGGCAAGATGGCCCAAAACAAAGCGCCTCTGTTTTGTCAGGGACTCACCTTCCAGGCATGGTACGTGCCAGAGGGATCAGTCTGATAGAGTCGGGGAGTACCATCAAAGTCAAAACCCACAATAAGGGCAGAGATGCCAAACGGCCTGCGCCCGTTGCTCTGTGTGTAGCGCTAGTGGAGAAAGAGACACAGTGACACTGCTGCCTTGGCGTGAAGGCCCCCCAGAACCTGCCGTAAGTAAAATCCACATGATGTTCCAAACACAGCTTTTAACTGCCACAAGTAAAATCCACATGATGTTCCAAACACACCTTTTAACGAAGGGATGAAAATAAATTAAGCCCACGTTCAGGTTATTTGCAATTCAGGTGAGAAATGAAAGGAGCCCGTGGTTTTCAGCACTCCTCCTTCTCTTGCTGCATTTTCATTCTCAGAAAAGACCAGAACTGCATCATGAAGCACAGCTGGGGCTACTTGTAATTATTTTGACAGCAGACACAATCTGGCTACACATTTTGGTTCACAGGTGACTTAAGATTTCACCAGAGTGGGCGTGGCTTTCTGCCCCCTCCCAACTGCTTGGTGACGTCATTCAAAATGACAGGACAAGAACCACATCATTTCCCTCTGGAAATATGAGTCTGGACTGCCCCATGCTACTAAATAACACAACAAGTGCCACTTAAAAGGATAAATGATGGTCAAATTACACATATAGAGAAATCAAGGCTAGGACCACTTGCGTGGAAAAGTATGGTCTAATCTCCCCACAGTGACGTGTGCGGCCACGTGAGGCAATGCGGCAGGACACCCCACGACAAAGCAGTGACTGCTCGTAACGAGCAGAGCCACGGCAGGCAGACACACCCACCTGCTTCAGACTGGCGATGTACCGTGTGATGTACTCCACGGTGACCGGGTCCTCCACGGTCAGCCGGTGGCTCTGGCATTCCACCCGCGCCCTGTTGATGACTATCCTTGCGTCAGCAGTGAGGCCTGCAACGGACACAAAGAGAGCTCCCCCTGAGCCACCGCTGGTCCGGCCAATCATCGAGGCCAGCGCAGATCACGTGAGTGAACAGCAATTACCCTTGGCCGGTCCTCTGATACCCAGCACCGAGATCATTCTGAGTGACCAACAGCAGAACCAGCAGCCTCTGGGAGCTTCTCTGAGAAAGCTGCGTGTACGAGGAGCTGTGTGTATTTACATAGGCTGTAAACACGCTAATTTTTTGACAAAGCAAGTCAATCTCTAGTTTAGGTAAACTGACCTCCCCGCTGAGGAAGGAAACAAATGAAAACCCAGAAGTGCAAGAACATACGGCACATCCCGAGAGTAGGGTGCTGTCCAGCTCTCCCCACTTCACGGGCGCACAGTTAGCTGTGACAGCTGACCTTTCTCCTGCCAGCAGCAATGGAGGCGACAGCACAGCGCCTCATCCCTGGAGTGTCTAATCATTTGGCCCCTATGCTTCAGCCTCCTGGGGAGGACCTCCCCGCTGCAACTGTGGCCAGCCCTCTTCTTTGAAGGCCAGCCCTTTCTTTTGAATGATTCAGGTTACCCAATTTTCACGTCCCTCAATAGCCCTTCCACCAGGTTAACCTTCAGAGCACTGTTCAAGGAGACTGAGAAATACAGCACGGGCCCCAGACTTACCTGCGAACGCCATGCAGACATTGTCGTCCAGAGCACAGATCTTCCGCACTGTTCTTTCATCCTGCAGTTTGGCCACTGACTTCTTCTCCACACCAAGAACAACTATGTCTTTTCCTCGGACACCAACCTTCAAGAAATGGCAACGCTGCACTTAAGGAGCTCACACGAGGTTTTGCCAGCAGGCAAAGAGCCCTAACAGCGCATGCCAACATGGTCCTGTGAACACCCTGGGGGTGGCACGCACACCCTGCAAACCGTGGGTCTCGATCCACTTTTGGCAGAGCTAGTCCAGCTATCACAATCTAGGTGCTTAGTCTTGTGCCTTAAAATACTGATACATAGTTTCAGTTACAGCACAACTAAGGAATAACTACTGTATTATCAGTGTGTATGTGTACACGGGTCATTTCAACCCAGTGAATCAAAGAGTCTCTGGAAGGCTTGAGTGTGAGTCCCTAACAATGAAGTCAGGTGTCCTGAAAGCAGTGTTGATGTGGTTGTAAAACCATACCAAAACATTCCCCTCTCTCTCGTGCACTTTTTTTTTTTTTGGCCACGGGGCTCATGGGATCCGAGTTCCCCAGTGAGGGACTGAATCCAGGCCACGCAGTGAAAGCGCAGTGAAAGCACCCGAGTCGCAACCACTGGACCGCCAGGGAACTCCCCCCTCCTGCACTTCTGAAAACACTGTGCACAGCAGCGGGGAAGTGCCTGATACGGCGTCAGGTGGACAACGTATCAAGTATTACAGGGAGGCCCATGGCTCTCTTTACGGCTGACACTGTAGCGTGGAGAAAAATGTATTAAAAACACGGGGGGAAAAAGTCAATGACTGCCAGTTCAACCCTTCAATCGAAGCAGCAGCAGACCCAAATGAGACAATCACTTGGAAAAGCAACCTCTTCTCTTAGTTTAGAGCAGGGTCTCTCAGCCTCTGCCCTACAGGCACCTGGACCAGCTAATTCGTCAATGTGAGGGGCTGTCCCTGCGCGCTGTGCGATGTTTAGCATCATCCCAGCCTCCACCTCTGTTAAGTCTCCACGTGGGGTGCAGAGAAGCACTGATTGGCAGTGCTTCAGATTTCAAGGAGCTTTCTCGTGAATTGTCTTCCATGGTCTTCAAAGTTCCCAAGGGAAAGAAGGCCAGGCCCAGAGACAGGTTAAGCAAAGGAAGCCATCCAGGCTGACCCACGATAGTATGGGGATGGGGGTGTCAGCTGACCCCAATAGTCTTTAAGCTGAGGCAAGTCACAAGATGGGTTTGGGGCCTTAATTTCAAAAAAGACTCAAGAAACGAAAAACACTTCCAAATTTACAGAATCGTGTGTGTTCTCTCTCTGCCCACTCAAACCTCTGAAACACCAGATAAAAGATAAACCATCATCCATTCTGACCAATCAGCAAACTGACATGTGTCTTGAGAACAGCATGTATTTATTATATCTGAAGCACTGGTCTAAATGAAAGGCGCGCTCGGGTGCGACGGGACATGGGTCTGGCGCAGGCCCAAGACAGAGCCTGCCCGCCGCGCCGGCGGCCCGGGAACTGCAGGGTTGATGCCGACACCGGCCGCCCTTTGTTCTCGAGGCCGACCCGGACTTTGAGGACAACTGCTTTCTGCGGGGGTTGGGGGGTAGTTGGCTACCTGGGAGCTGTCCAGACACGGTTCGCGGAGTCACTTACTCCCTTAAGGAGCGTTCCTGAGCGGGCAACGGGCGGGCCCTGCCTCTCAGAGTCCCGCGCCCCGGCCCCGCCTGGCCCCCAACCCCCCAGGTCCACGTGAGGGCCCCCGCCAAAATGGCGTCGGCGCCAAGCGCGCGCACGGCTCCGGACACGGACGCGGGGCACCGAAGCCAGCGGCCTGCAGAGCGCCTGCCGAGCCACTAGCCGCCCCGCTCGCCCGGACGCGGAAGCCGGCGCCCAGAGAGCCGCCCCGCCTGTCCTCACGTCTGCCGCCCGCGGCTCGCAGCGCCCCTTTCCCACAGCGACGCCCAAGTCGCGGCTTCCGAGTGCGCCCCACACCACCGCGCGCCCGTCAGCGCAGACCCCAGGGAAGCTGGTCGGCAAGACGCACCCGGGCCCCACCCAGCCGCCCGGGCCTCCGCCTGCCCCGGCGCCCGGCCTCCCCGCTCACCGCGGTCGAGCCCTTCTTCACGGCCTCCTGCGCGTACTCCACTTGGAAGAGGTGGCCGTCGGGCGAGAAAACGGTGATGGCGCGGTCGTAGCTCATGCCGGCGGGGAGACGCGATCAGGACCAGGAAAAGCGCACACTCACGGCCCCGTAGGCCGCGATTCACGACGCCGCTGCGCCCACCCCGCGCGCCCGCCCGCCCCCAGCGCCGGGGACTGCGCTGCCGGCGTAAGGCGGTGTCCGGAGGCGTCAGGCGGCGTCGGGCGGACGTGCGCGCGCGCCGGGGCGGGGCCGGGCGGAACCACTGGCGGCCGGGCGCGGGGGGCGCCGGGGTGGCGGCGGGCCAGGAGCGGGGCGCAGAGCGGCCGCCCGGGGGCGCCGTGTGGGGCTTGTCCTCGGGCTAAGGCGCTGGGCGGGGTGGCGGCGCGGCGGGCCCGAGGGCAACGCGGCGGCGCAGGGGCGGGCGAGCCCACGGCGCGGCGCCCCCCACGCCCCCCGCCCCCCAGCGACTGCGGAGAATGAGCGCCTCTGGCCGCCGAGAGCAGCTGGAGAATAAACCCCGATGATCTCGGGCTGATCCCGCACCCACGACCATGTCGGTGGCCTTCGCGTCCGCCCGGCCGAGAGGCAAAGGGGAGGTCACGCAGCAAACCATCCAGAAGGTGGGCTGGGGGCCGCGGGCCGGGGCTGCGGGGCCGCGGGGTGCGGGCGGGTGCCGGGCCGGGTCGAGGGCAGCGGGCGGGCGCGGGGCTCGAACAAAGCCGGGGTGCAGCCGACCGCCGCGACCCCGCCGTGGCCCGGCGCGCGCTTCGCGGTCGGCGTGCGCCAGCCTGGGCGGGGGCGCGGGGCGGCCCGCGCGGTGTTGTCGGCGGAGGCAAGCCGTGAACTACCCCGGGCCGCGCCAGGCACAGTGGGGACCCGCCGCTTTCGGGACCAGGGGCTGCGGGCAGGGGCGCAAGGCGGCGGGACCGGGTACCCGCGGGGTGGTGTCCGCTGGCCGCTTGGCGCGCTAAGGGGACCCGCCTGGCTGGTGAAAGCCGTGGCTCTGCGAGGTGGGCGGCCCCGGTCCCTGCGCGCAGCTTGACTGGTGGAGGCGCCACGGGGCGCATGGGGCGACGGGGACCCGGCCACGCCCGCCGCCTTAGGTGTTGGCAGTCCGAGGCACAAAGGGGCGCATCCAGAGTGTGGGACGACGTTCCAGCAGCCCCGCAGCCCTTTAAGGAGCGCGCGACACCTCGGGGCTGACCTGCTGGCCAAGCTTCGCCGCCCTTATTCGAGTGTCAAATTGTTTTTCAGCGTGACACCTGGCCAACCTTCTCACCTAACAGAAACTTTACAGATTCGCTTTACAGCCTTGCCCGCGTTCTGTAAGTTTGGCCTCGTGGTTTTCTAGAGATAACCTTCTCCTGGGCTTGGGGGCACCTTTAACAAAGCCTTAAGTTTTGAAATTGAGATTTAAATTTTCCTGCTGTTTGTGTTTAGAAGATAAGCTCAGAAGAAAGGGAGTGTTAGTCGTTCCCGTTTGAATTTTCTCAGTGTGTTTGGTAGCTACGTTGTTTTCTTTTCTAATCTGGGGTCCTTGGCAGTATCCCTTGGTTTCCATGAGCCTCCTTTTTCCCCAAGGGACTCACCTTGATGGTCATAGCCCTTCTTTCTTGATGATGTGACAGGACCTGGGGGACTTGTCCTCAGCCTCTTGGCTATTTTGAGACTACTTTTGCTGTGACTGGTTTTGACAAATGAGAATCCTCAGTAAACGCTAAATAGGAAAGAGGTGACTTGAGGAGCAGGAGAAATACAGGTTTAAAAGTGGGGTGTTTTTATTTGTTTAGTCAACAATTATGGGGTGCTTACTGTATACCAGGCCTTATTCTGAGGGCTTTGCAGGTCTTAGTTCATTTACTTTCTCGTGGTGCTTATTGTCATCCGCATTTTATCAATCAGGGGACAGGTATAGGGTGGCTGAGTGCCCACTGCTAAGGTAGAGCCCAGACAACGGCTCTGCCCCGACAGTGACTTCTGGGTGGGACAATGGGCTGGGCGGAGTCAAGTGTTGTGGCTCAGATGCACATGCTGGCAGCCCAAGGGCCTCTGCAGACCCTGGCTTTATGGAGCTTAAGTGTGATGAGTGTAGTCACTGTTCCTGAAGGTGCCTTGGCGTCAACATTCATCCAGTTATTTGCACTTTGCACCCACCCCCTATTAAAGCTCCGCAAAGTCTCCAGGCAAAAGTGTGTGTTGGAGCACTGCTTCCAAACCTCAGATCAGAAAGACTGCATCCCGGGACAGGAAATCTGCCTGCTGACCTTTGGAGATGGGTCTTCACCTTAGGCTGTCACCTGATTTGACCTGGTAGGGCTCGCAGTCTGTGTACTCACCTTGGTGTTTTGTCCGTAAATATACATACCCGGGGCTCTTTTACTGGTGTCCTGAGAGGGCACGAGAGGTCCGTGTTCTGCACTCTGTGTCCACAGCACGTGCTCATGCTCAGAGCATGGAGAAAAGCCAGGGGTTCCTTGGAAGCGTGCAAGGTAGTCAGAGAGCAAGAAGTATACTCTTGTCCTTAGAGTATGTTTGGATAGGAGCCTGCCCGGCAAACTCGTACTCAGCCTTCAAGGCCCCACTGAAATGTCCCCTCCTCATGCCCCCTTGGCAGTCATGTGGTGAGTACAGCACTTTGACACATCACTTGGGCTCCCAGGTTTTCGTGTTGCTGACCTGTTCTTGTTGTGTTCCCAGGTTGGCACAGTGTCCGGCATAGTCAGTGTCTGGTACATGCTGGAGCATCTGTGACACTGGTTCCATTAGTGCAAGTGTTTGGGATAGGCAGTTGTATTCGCTTCCTGTGGCTGCCGTAACAGATTACCACAAACGGGGTAGTTTAAAACAGCAGAAATTAATTTTCTTACAGTTCCAGGTGCCAGAAGTCCGAAGTCACGGTGTTGGCAGGGTTGGTTCCTTCCCGGGGTTCCGAGGGAGGATCTGTTCCAGGCTTTCCTCTGAGCTCCTGGGGTTTGCTGGCAGCCCTTGGAGCTCCTTGTCTCACAGATGCGTCCCCCCCACCTCTGCCTCCATCTTCGTGTGGCCCCTCTTCCTGTGTGTGTCTCTGTGTCCAATTTCCCTTTTCTCATAAGGACACCAGTCACAAGATTTAGGGCCCACCCGAATCCGTGTGACCTCAAATGTAAGTTGATTACATTTGCAAAGACCCTATTTCCAAATAAGGCCCTGATCACAGACACTGGGAGTTAGGACTTGAACGTATCATTTTGAGGGACACAGTTCAACTCGTAAAAGAGGATGCGTGGGGGAGGGGTGTACCAGACAAGGAGAACCAAGGAGCAGGGGTAGGAAGGGTCTCAAAGATTGAGGAAGTCTTGGGTGGTCCTGCCTTTGGTCTGCAGGGAGCAGGTACGGGCGCCAAAACTGGCGGGGCTGGGAGAGCCAGCCTGATCTGGGGCGCCTGGGCCGCGTGCTCAGGTGGTTTTGCTTGTGGTGACCAAGCATAGCATTAGTGCAGGTGCGACGCAGGTGAGAACCACAGGGGACGTTGATTTTGCCAGAGGTCCTGAGGTGGAGGTGAGCCGTGTCTCAGCAAACTCCAGTGGCCCTGTAGCTGGCCAGCTGGCCTGCAGGCCGGAACCTGCCCTGCGCTGCTCTCCCTGATTTGGGACCAGAGGCCGTGCTCCAGACGCCACCGGTGGGGGTGGGGCTGCTGCCGTCTCCGTGGGCCGCACAGCTGGGCTGGGGCACGTTGGCGGGGCCCCCGGGAGCGGGCCTCGGCTGCCATGTGGGGGCCTCGTTGCCGCATAGCACATAGTAGTTGCTTAATAAATTAAGTTTTATCATTACTGTTTGTATTGGTTTCCTTAATTTGTTTCCTTGGCCAGAGAGTGGGAATGGTGGCTTGTCCCTCTCTACCCCCAGCACCTCATGCAGGGGGAGACAGGCTCCACGGGAGCTGTGGGACAGGTGGGCAGCTGGTATGGGTCTGGCACGGGAGAGTGAGACCAACAGGGCGGCGGCCTGGCCCCCGCGTCCTCTGTGCCCAGGGGCAGGGTTGGGCGCACAGGGGTAAGGGATGGCCATCTGGGTTGCAGGGGGATGCCCTGTGCTCTCTCAGACCTGAAACTTCTGTTATAGAATGTGGGACAGGGGCTTCCCTGGTGGCGCAGTGGTTAAGACTCCTCGCTCCCAGTGCAGGGCGCCCGGCTTCGAGCCCTGGTCAGGGAACTAGACCCCGCATGCATGCTGCAACTAAGGAGCCCATGTGCTGAGACTAAGGAGCCTGCCTGCCGCAACTAAGACCTGGAGCGACCAAATAAATATTAAAAAAGAAAAAAGAATGTGTAGGCTAATTTGTAAGGGAGGTAAATTGACCATTTAAAATATTTGAGCTGCCTTCACAGTTGAAGATGGCCTGGGAACTCTGAGACTCCCACGAGCTTGGCTAATTAATCATTTCTGAAAGCGCTTTCTCCCCAGTGAGCAGAACCTGGGAAGGGTCTCCAGGGATGGCAGTGATGGTGTCCCTTCACTCTGGTCCTTGGGGCCAGCCCAAGGGAGGTGTGGGGATGGGACCCGGGCCAGGGTGCTGCCCCTGAGCACACTTGAACCTGCCCTGTGGAGGCTCTGAGTGCAGCCCCTGTGGGTGGGGAAGTGTATTCTCTGGGAGGGAACAGCCACCGCCAGGCCTCTGTCCCCTCTGCCCAGTGAAACCTGGCACAGAGCCCTCCTTCAGGCACTGCTCCAACGCAGGTGTTGCCCTGGGTGCCCTCTGGTGGACGATGGAAGCAGCTGGGTAAAGTCCACCCATCCCTTCCTAAAGCAGTCGCCTGCCTCTTCCAGGGCTGGGTCCGTCTTCCAGAGTCTGGAGGTGGAGGGAGGGGCCGCAGTCAGGGGCCCTGTGACACTCACTCGAGGTGTCCCCACTGCCTGGCCCTCTGCGCCTAGCCTGTTCCCTGGGCCAGTGGTCAGGGCCTGGGCACCGGCCTCTGTGCTGGGAGTCACCTGCGATCCCCGGGCTGCGAGTAGGAGCTGCCGTCCCAACCCCGGAGTGAGGGGGGCCTGGTGCTGATGTCCCCAAGTCGCAGGACCTGGACAGATTCGGGCCAGCCTGGACCTCCTCATCTGTGGCGGGCACCATGACTGCGCACCCTGCCGCGTGAATATGACAGGAGTCAAAAGGCTCCAGGGAGAAGATGCTAGATGTTGGTGCCGCGAAGGCTCCTGAAACGTGGTCCCGGTCCTGAGCAGATGGGCAGTTGCACCGGGGCTGCTTGGGGTTCCTTTTGTTGCAGGGGTGGAAGATGGGCAGTGGGCCCTGGGATGGAGTGAGGGTGGAGTCCCGTGGAGCTGGGGGGGCATGGCTTCCTGGGTTCAGACTCTCATTCAGCTGTAACAGTGCACAGCCCAGCCCCTGCTGGGCCTCAGGTTCCTTGTTTTAAGGAGGATGACGTCGTCGTCGTTGTCATCGTCGCTGCGCTGGTGGTTAGACGTGATCACCTGGCACAGGAAGGCACGTGACCTTGCAAGTGCCGGTCTCAGCCTTTTGATTGGACCCTTAACTGGGAGTGATGAGTGGATTCTGAAGGGGAGAAGATTCCAAACCACAGGAAACCACCTGGAGTCCAGGGTCGTGTGAAGAGGCAGAGGGAGCCGCGCTCACGGGGACTGAGCGGTGGTGGCTGAGACAGGAGGTGGCCCCGAGTCGCTTGAGGAAGGTGGACATGTGTTTGCAGTTGTGTCCACGTTAACGTGTCTTATCGCGTCCTTAGAGTCTTTGGAAGTTGAACACGTGTGTCAGACACAGGTAGGACCACGAGGCGGGGGCCAGCCCCTCCCAGGGACATCACGGGAGTAACGTTTGGGGTTTTTTGAAACCCACACACCTGATTCACAGATTCTCCAATCAGGTAACTATGTTCGAAGGGGTCCTGTCAGCGTCCATCAGCAGAGAGTCTGCGGCGCAGCTCGTGCGTCCCCTGCAGTGGTGGCTGGCCGTGTGCTGGGGAGAATGAGCCCTGATCAATTAGCAGCGTCGGCCCTGAGAGCTGCGGTGGGAAGAAGTGTTCAGCCACCTGGTGACGCTCACGCAGCTCTCCAGCTGGCCCCGGGCTTGTCCCTCTCACGCCTCGGGTGGTTCCCAGGAATGATCTCACGTGGAGTCCACCCCATGTGTGTGGGGCATGCACTGTGGCCTTGTTTGTAGCTACAGAAGCCAAAGACTGACTGAGTACCACGTGTTTGTCTGTTCCGTGGAATTCTCTGGCGCCTAGGAAACAACGAGGGAGGCATCTTTGTGGCTGAAATGGGACAGTCTCCAAGATATCAGGGAGGGTGGGAGACCAGCGGGACGGGACTGTTCCCTGTGTGCACACAGCGGGGGCAGGGGGCAGGGGATGCTTCCAGAGATATCCGAGGTTGGCTGGAATGGCAGCCGAAGGTGGGAGGTGCAAGGCCCACCCTTCCCTTGGGGCTGCCTGGACTTCAGCCCACTTAAAGGGCAGCAACCTTTGTTAATTACAAAAACAGCCACAGGGAGGTTGTGAAGGGTCTTTCTGCCCATTGTGGGGTGACCTGAGCCCCCCTCAGCAGCAAGCCTCAGGGCTTCCAGGCCCCTCTGTGGCCCCTATTCCAGGGTTGTCGTGAGGGGCCACTCCCCCTTCAGAGATCCTCACCCAGGTTCCCCCGGTGGCCCCAGCCCAGCTCTTTGTGGTCTCTAGGACCCCCAGTCCCTCGCCCTCCCAGTTCCCTGTCATCCTCGCTCCCTCACCCACCCAGTCCGGACCCCACGTGTGGCGCCCGCAGTCCCAGACACGTCCCCTGAGCCGGGCCCTGCGTCCTCGCCTGCGTGTCCTCACGGCCAGGCAGGCCCACGGGCAGCGGAGCTCCCACGTTGGTCATCAGTTCCCTCACAGCCGAGTCCAGCCCCTTGTAAAGCCTGTGGTCGATTGTCACAGAAACAGCAGGCAAGGAAGGACACCCCCCCGGTCTGCACCCATGTTCCCGCCCCCATGGGGACACTGGGCTTGGCTTCGTGATGCTCTGACCACTGAGACGTCAGCCAGCACGACGGAGGCTTGGTGTGAGGCCTGTGCTTTCGGGTGCCCTCGGAGCCCTGAGACCACCAGGGTGACCACGAGCGGGAGGCCCCAAACTGACCCATTGCTGAGCCCACATGAGACCCGCAGCAGACCCGCCCTGACAGCCCAGAATCACGAGAACTAAGGAACTGTCGCTTTCACCACGGCACGTGGGGATGTTTGTGATGCAGCAGCAGGTAACGGATGCGCCCGTGTGCGTTGTGACCTTGGTCCCATCGGCCTCTGCAGTCATCCCAGGCTGAGGTTCACAAAGTCACCCTCTTTGCCGGGCACAGGGCTCCCTGTCCCCCCGCTGCCCCACTGGTTCCCCGTCTCCGACGTGCCACACCGTCTTCTCCAGGCTCCTGGAATGTTGTCTCCACTGTTGGACGTGCCCTGCTGCACCAGGCCTTTCGCCTGTGCTGTCCCCTCCACCCAGGCTGCCCTTCCTCTCACCTCCACCGGCGCGTTCCTGGTCAGCTTTCCAGCCACGGCCCAGATGCCATCCCTGGGTGCCCACCGGGGTGTCCGCTGCTAAAATCATGATCGACACGCTGCTGCCTTGTGGCACCAAGCAGACGTGTGCCCACGGCCATCTCTCCCCAGCTCTGGCCGCCTGCTGCCTGCTCCGACGTGAGCATAAGTGGGGTCTGGCCGCCTCTCCGTCGTGCTCGCCTGGGCCTAGGACAGGCCTTCAGAGATGGGGATCTCACCACCACTCGGCGGCTGTGGCCCTCGATGCTGAGCTCCAGCTCCTCCAGATGATGTGGCCACCGTCTCTACTCTCTGGCCCCAGCATCCTCGCCTCCGGAGGCCCTGGGCCACGCCTGGCACTTGGGTTTCAGCCCTCAGGCTTCAGAGCCTTTCTCTGCGACATCACCTGCCCCATCACCCCCGAATCTATAGAAAATCAGGCTTCCCAAGAGGGCAGAGAGTGAGGGACATGCCTTCTGGTGCGGGAATACACAGAACCACCTGTGAGAAAGCTCAGGCGACAGCAGTAAGTGCATGAAGAAGCAGATCGTTAATCTTCCCGTCAGTGTAAGTGGTGACTTTATTTTTCAGCTATGTACTAGCGATACACGTTTTCAGACACACACCAGGGAGAGACAAGAGCAGGTAAGCCCCTGGACCCACCCAGCCCCGGCAATCCCAGACACTTTAAAATCACCTTTTACACAATGTTGTAAATCAGCTATACTCCAATATTAAAGAAATAGAAAAAAGGAAAAAAATTTAAAAATTTTAAAGATCAAAAAAAGAAACTTTAAAAAAATAATAAAAATAAAATCACCTTTTAAATGATAACAGTAACAAATGCCTCTCTTAGAAATTTCAGTGAACACAAAGGCATGTAAGAAATAAAATCTATATTTGTAATCTCCAACCTGGAGAGAGCCAGGGTTTCCCTCCTGTCACTTATTTCTTGTTTCTAGGTTAGATTAGGTTACTCAGCAAAACCCTTCCTGCACATAAAGAATCAAATAGTGCTGTGGAGCTTGTATTAAAAATTACAGGTCATCCTTCCACCCCTGTGCTGTTTTCCACCTCCCAGCAGCACCCTCTGGCTCTCATCATTGCTAAACCAAGTGGCTATTTCTTGAATGTTTTTAGCTTTAAGCATTGTCTGTTGACTTAACCCACTCAGGCTATGATAACAGAATACCATGGACATTCATTAGTCACAGCCAGGCGGCTGGAAGTCCGAGACCAAGGTGGTGGCAGAGTTGATTCCCAGCGAGGACCTGCTCCCTGGCTTGCAGACCGTCATCTTCTCGCTGTCTTCACACAGCAGACAGAGGGAGCTCTGGTGTTGCTTCCTTCTCACAAGGGCAGTGATCTCCTGATGGGGGCTCTACCCCCATGACCTCATCTAAACCTAACTATCTCCCAAAGGCCCCACGTCCGGGTGCCATCACATTGGGAGTTAGGGCTTCAACATAGGAGTTTTGGTGGGACAGCAAATACTCAGTCCATAACATTTGTTGGCCTCACATGATGATGATGGAAAAGGGGGACTTGGCTTATTTGCATGCCCCTCCCCCACCACACACCTGTGCTCCCGTTGCCCCAGTATGGCTTCCTGGTGGTTGGGATTAGATTCACCTCTGGCTGTGATGATAAAACTGTTGTTCCATGCAGGATCACATGATCATTTTTCCTGCCCAGTTTCTTTTCCCTGCAGTTGGCAATCTCACTTTTTTTAAAAAAATAAATTTATTTATCTTTATTTATTTATCTTTGGCTGCTTTGTTTCTTCATTGCTGCACACGGGCTTTCTCTAGTTGCGGCGAGCGGGGGCTACTGTTCGTTGTGGTGCACGGGCTACTCGTTGCAGTGGCTTCTCGTTGTGGAGCAGGGTCTCTAGGCACGTGGGCTTCAGGAGTTGTGGCACGTGGGCTCAGTAGTTGTGGCATGTGGGCTCAGTAGTTGTGGCTCGCGGGCTCTAGAGCGCAGGCTCAGTGGTTGCGGCGCATGGGCTTCGTTGCTCCGCGGCATGTGGGATCTTCCCGGGCCAGGGCTAGAACCCGTGTCCCCTGCACTGGCAGGTGGATTCTTAACCACTGCGCCACCAGGGAAGCTCCCTCACTTTCTTTTTTTTTTTTTTTTTTTTTTTTTTTTGCGGTATGTGGGCCTCTCACTGTTGTGGCCTCTCCCTCTCCGGACGCGCAGGCTCAGCGGCCATGGCTCACGGGCCCAGCCGCTCCGCGGCATGTGGGATCTTCCCGGACCGGGACACGAACCCGTGTCCCCTGCATCGGCAGGCAGACTCTCAACCACTGCGCCACCAGGGAAGCCCTCACTTTCTTTTTAATCACTTCTCACTAGTTTATCCCAGACTTTCTTCCAGCCATGAAGCCTCCTCAGCTCAGGTAGTCTGTCAGTCTTTCTCCTCTGAAAGACACCTTTAGTCAGGTTATTCTTTTCAGAAAGTCCCCGTCAGAATTGGCTAATTCTTCCTCAGGAAATCTCTTTCAGGATGGGGTCATCCCTCCTCAGAAACTGCCTCTCAGGATCAGGTCATTCTTCCTCAGAAAGTCTCCTTCAGCATCGGGTCTTTCTTCCTCAGAAAGTCTCCCTCAGGGTGGGTCATCTCCCCTCAAGAAGTCTCCCTCAGAATCAGGTCATTTCCCCCCAGAAAGTCTCCCTCAGGGTCAGGTCACCCGCCTGCAGAAGTGTCCTTCGAGATCGGTTCACCCCTCCTCAGAAAGTCCCCTCAGATTTGCACCATCCCTCCTCAGGAGTCTCTCTCAGGATCAGCTCATCACTCCTTCGAGTCTCCCTCAGGATCGGGGTATCTCCTCTCATGAAGTGTCTCTCAGGTCCTGTTATCCCTCCTCAGTGTCTCCCTTAGGCTCCTGTCATCCCTTCTCTGGAAGTCTCTCGAGGATTTGGTCGTCACTCAGGGGTTCCTGCTTTTGATCCTGTCGTCGCTTCTATAGAGTCTCCCTCACAATTGGGCCATTGCTCCTTTGCTGCCCGAAGCTTCTATCCTGTGTGGAGGTGCTCAGTACTGTGCTTTTCACTCCATTCATTTTTAGGACCTTGCTGTGCCCCAGTGTGTTTGTCAAGCTGGGCCCTTTGAGAACCTTTCCGTCTGGACATTCACATCCTTCAAGTTCTGAGGAAAAGTCTTGAACAATAATTTTTCTTTTTTATAAATTTTATTTATTTTATTTTTTTGGCTGCGTCGGGTCTTAGTTGTGGCATGCGGGACCTTTCATTCTGGCGCGGGTTCTTCGTTGTGGCGCATGGGCTGCTCTCTAGTTGCGGTGTGCAGATTTTTTCTCTCTCTAGTTGTAGCATGCGGGTTTTCTCTTCTCTGGTTATGGTGCACGGGCTCCAGAGGGCCTGGACTCTGTAGTTTGCGGCACGTGGGCTCTCTAGTTGAGGCACGCAGGCTTAGTAGCCCCACGGCATGTGGGATCTTAGTTCCCAGACCAGGGGTCGAACCTGCATCCCCTGCGTTGAAAGGCGGATCCTTTACCACTGGACCGCCAGGGAAGTCCCTTGAACAATTATTTTTGGATGCATTTCTTCCTTCCTGTCTTTCTGAAAGTCCTAGAAGAATTGTTTTTGGCCATTTGGACTGTCCTGCAGTTTCATCACGCTCTCTGTCTTCTGCGTCGGTCTTTTGCTCCCCGCTGTCTAGGAGTTTTCTCCTGCTTCATGTTCCAACTCTTCTGTCGATTTCTTTGCTGTGGTCGATGTATTTTAAATACCCCAGAGCTCTTTCTGTTCTCTGTTCTGTTTAATAGTGTGTTATTTTTAAAAAATAGATCCAATAACTTCTTTTATCTTTGAGGATATTAATAAGAGTTGGGTTTTCTTTCTTTTTGTATTTTAAGTTTCCTTCTTGCATAATCTTCGTCTCCTCCAGCTTTTGGCCTCTGTCGCTGGTTTTGTTGGATCTAATTTACAGGCTTCGGGGAAACGCTGGTGCGGGACACCCATCTTGAGGTCTTGGCTAGAGGTGTCCCCCTGCTGTCGATGTCTGGCACTTTCCTCCCGGGCTGGTCATTTTCCCTGAATCCCCCCTTGAGGACTCCTGCCGGGTAGCTGTGGGGAAGGTCCCAGAGCCTCAACCCTCCCAAGCCTGGTGGGTCCCCAGTGTGGGTCTGCGTCACATCCGGCACCTGGGTTCTGCTAATTCAGTTCTTGCTCTTCCAGTCGCTTCCGCTTCTAGAATCCTGCTGCCTGCGCTGCTGTTGCAGCTGTGTTCACTCTGTCCTGGTGAAGGGTGACTGTCTTCACCCCTTTCCCACCAGCCAGGTCTGGGAGGGTTTGGACCTCAGCGCACACCCAGCCCGCCATCCTCCCCGCAATGTGTCCTGGTCTTTTTTCCATAACTTCATCTCAGCGAAGTTAGTATCTTGCTTAAAAAAAATATCCTAACAGTGTAACCTTTTCTCCTGCTTGTAAAAACTACAAAGACGTTTGTAATGTCCGGTGAACAACTCATCCCGTGGTTTCCTGTCGTTGCTTAAGTCATCCCGTCATTGAGCATTTGGCGTCCCCCCTTTTGCGAGCTGACACGAATGACGCTGAAATGGACATCCACGCGTGCGGAGTGTGTGGCCTTGGGAGAGGATTCCTGCCGGGCATCGTGAGGCCAGGAGGTAGAGCCCGTGGAGCCTTTTAAGGGTGGCTCTGAGAGGGAGAGGACATGGCCTTTGGTGGTGGTTTTCCTTTCTTAATTCATCTGGGGAAGTCTTCCTGGGCAAACGGCCGGGATGCCCAGTCCCCCTGGGTTTGATCGCCTGCCCATGGGTGGGCCCCACCGGCAGCCCCAGCCCAGAGCGCCCTCTGGTGGTTCCCTGTCTCGGGCCGGCTCCTTGGCCAGGGTGGGAATGGCTGAATTTGGGCATCATCTCCACAGTGGGGAGAAAACACTCAAGCATAGAGGAGGAGGTTATAACTGAAAAAACCCGAACAAGGGAAATCAACCCTGAAGGCTCAGGGGCTGAGCGGGGAGGGAGAGGCGAGCAAGGCTGCGGCAGGGCAGGCCCTCAGCGCTCGGGTTCCCCCACCCCCGCCCCACGTCCAGGTGGGGAGTGTCGGCCGGCCATGTGCGGCCCCCTCCCACGCTCCCATGCGACCTTCCTCCCTCTTCTGCGGCCTCTGTCCCCTCCTTTCTCCGCGGGCCACCCAGGTGCCGTCGCCGAGTGGCCGTCCTGGAGCAGCAGCTTCGTGGGTCTAGGAGATGCTCGCAGGGGTACAGGCTGCCCCCCCCTCGGAGTCCCCACCATGTGGCCGTGATTTGTGGGCCTCACACTCCAGACTCCGGGTCCACCCTTGCTGGACAGAAGCACCGGGGCCGAGGGCCCTAGAAAACGGGTCCTGCAGGCTGTGGGTTTCCTGTGCGGAGTGAGAACCTGCACTGGGGGCGCAGGGCGGGGTGGGGAGGGATGGGCCCTGGCACCTGCAGGGCTGCGTGCTTGGCACAGGGATGTGGAAAGTGCTCGGCCCTGCTGGCTGGGGCCGTGAGGGGGCAGTTCTGCTGACGGGCACCGCTGGGCCGCGTGAGCCGTGAGCCGGGGCTCGCGAGCCCCGCAGCGGGCCGCCCGTGGCCGCACCGTGTTCCCCCGCTCACGTCTGCTTCTCCTTCAGATGCTGGATGAGAACCACCACCTGATCCAGTGCATCCTGGACTATCAGAGCAAGGGCAAGACGGCCGAGTGCACCCAGTGAGTGGCGTGGCTGCCCGTGCCCCTCCCGGCTGCCTCTGGGGCTTGGTGGCCTGAGCGAGTGGGGCCTCGGGGTCAGCTAAGCTGCTGGGTCAGCGCCCCTGGGTGGCTCCCCAGGGAGAGGTGGGCAGGTTTGGAGGGAATTGGGAGTGTGGGGGAGAGGGGACCACTGGGGGGCCCAGGCCAGCCGCACTAGGGGACAGCAAGCTCCTCCAGGTGGGACCTCGTGTGACCCCAGGGCCGGGCACTGAGTGCCTCTGCAGGGGATGGGGTATCCAGTTAGCTCAGTGCCGGGTCCGCCCGAGGAGGCTCGTGCCCTGGCAGCCCCTCCTGTGTCCCCCGGGCCCCCCCATTCTCTGAACAGACCCGGTAGCCACTCCCCCTTGGCCACCAGGTCGGGGGTCTCCCCCCTCATCTGGACCGCAGAGCACTGTGCCGCCTGCCCGCGCACACCCTCCCGGGGGAGTGGCTTGGCTGCAGGGCAGGGCAGCCTCCTCCCCCTCAACCGCGCCCTCTCCTGCAGGTACCAGCAGATCCTGCACCGGAACCTGGTCTACCTGGCCACGATCGCGGATTCTAACCAGAACATGCAGTCCCTGCTGCCCGCCGTGAGTGCCTGCCACGGGGTGGGGGGCCCAGGTGTAGACAGCGTTGTCCAAACCTTCGGGGCTGCTCTTTGGTCCAGATCTGGGAGATGAGGTTGCCAGGGGTCACTGGTAAGCTCCATCTCCCGTCTGCCTCCTGTGATCAGAGGTGGGCTTGGGCGGGGGTGGGGGAGAGCACCCTGGGAACCTGGTGCTGAGGCACAGGACAGGCTGTGCAAGGGCCCTGGGGCACAGCGGGTGTGAGGGCCAGAGCCGGCTGGCCAGCTGAGACCAAGAGGGGTGTGGGGGGGTGTGGGCAAGGTGAGCTGGGCGCAGCTCCCTGAGTCCCAAGAAAGGGAGGCCCAGCTTTGAACCTCCAAGTGTGTGTCGATAGCCCAGGGAACGCTTGGCATAGCATTTCCGTCTTGGCCTGAGGTGTCTGGGCTGGCAGTCGGCAGCGTCCAGCTGCGTGAGGGCAGTGTCACACCCTGGAGGTGCTGGCCGGCGGCCGTGGAGTATGGCTGTGGGTCTCAGGGCGGCTGAGCCCCCGGAGCGGCTCCTGGTGGCCCTTCTCCACGCTAACCCTCTTGGTGCCCTTCCCGCTGCCACAGCCGCCAACCCAGAGCCTGGCGCTGGGCCCCGGAGGGCTGTCCCAGAGCGGCTCGGGCCAGGGCCTGCACTCGCAGGGCAGCCTCAGCGATGCCATCGGCGCGGGCCTGCCGCCATCCTCCCTCATGCAGGCCCAGATCGGCAACGGTGAGCGGCCCTGGGCACGCTGGGCTCTGGGTTGGTTCCGGGGAACGACGGGGTCACCAACTGGGCTCCCGGGTGGCCAGCCGCCGTGGTGGGGACCCTCTCCTACCGGAGGTCCTGCTGCAGGCGCACGTGCTCGGGGTGACACGCGGAGGGATAAGGCCCTTATTCCAGGTCCCCTGCGAACTGGGGCTGCGTCACCTCAGAGCGCGGGCTTCCGTGTGGGGCTCCTGTCCTTGGGTTGAGAACCACCACTAGCCGTCGGGAACCACTGATAAAGGTAAAGGGAGCAGGCGGCCCCTCTGCGCTCTCAGCACGTGTGTGCATTTCCTGGTCACGCGCCCGTGTCCCTCGCTCGTTGCCCCCTTGACCACAGCCTCCCCCCCCCACACAGCTGCGTGAAGGAAGCTGGACCGGGGGGGCGGGGGGGGGGCCCCA
>NW_006789032.1:1624359-1664213 GCF_000442215.2 Lipotes vexillifer | reverse complement strand
GGGGGGCGGGGGGGGGGCCCTAGCGCGAGGCCAGGGCTGCCGTCAGAGGTGGTCTTTGGTGGGTTTCAGCGCACCCCCAACCCCCGCCCTGGCAGGTCCGAACCACGTGACCCTGCAGCAGACGGCGCAGAGCACACTGCCCACCACCTCCATGAGCATGTCCGGCAGCGGCCACGGCTCGGGGCCCGGCTACAGCCACTCGGGACCGGCCTCGCAGAGCATCCCCCTGCAGGGCCAGGGCGCCATCAGCAGCTATGTGTCCCGGGCCAACATCAACATGCAGTCCACCCCAGGTACCGTCCGTAGAGAGCCCGCTCCCCTCCAGCGCAGGCCAGCGTGGTCCCCAGGGCCACCCTCCTCCGGAAGCTCCCAAGGGGTGAGGGCGGGGGGCTGGGTGGCTTCGGGGAGGCTCTGAGGAGGGGCAGCAGCCGCCCCGCTGGGAGGGCTGGGTGGCAGCCAGTGCACAGGAGTGGGAGGCTGAGGGGCAGGTAGGGCTGCGGGGCCTTGAGCACTTGGGAAGCGTCAGGTCCCAACCAGGGTGTCCCATGAGAGTCAGACGCTCCGGGGTTCAAAGGCTTAGAACAGAAAAGAGGATGTGAAATATGTCCTTAGCTCTCGCTACGTTGATTGCGTATCGAAGGCAATCTAGTTTGGATATATTGAGTCAAATAAAATGTCACTGAAATAGATTTCCCGTTTCTTCTCATTCTCTGACGTGGCTCACGTCCCCTGTGCTGGACGGTGCTGCCCTGGAGGGTCCCAAGCAGGGGTGGCAGGAAAGGACAGGCAGGCGGGGCCCCCACCGGAGCCTTCGGGACCGGAGCCTTCAAGACCTGAATCTCGGGGGAGGGCGAGGCGATAGGCTCCTCTGGGACCAGCCTTGGGGACTTAGGGGCGTGGGGGCCGGCATTTCACATTTTATGAGTTGCCCAAAGGCGCGTTGGCAGGAAGAGTGGCGTGGCCTCGCGGGGCAGAGCTGCACAGGCCCAGCCCGGGAGGAGGGCTCAGGCGGGTCTGCGGGGTGCTGCCCGGGAGCTTCTTGGGTTACACGGGGTCTGTCGTGTCCCCCAGTGTCCATGCTGCACCAGCAGGCAGCCTCGTCCCACTACAGCGCGGCGCAGGGCGGAAGCCAGCACTACCAGGGCCAGTCCATGGCCATGATGGGCCAGAGCGGGCAGGCAGGCGGCATGATGGGGCAGCGGCCCATGGCACCCTACCGGCCCTCCCAGCAAGGTGAGGCCCCGCCCCCGGTGCAGGGAACCGGTGGGGGAGGGGCGGCGTGTGCCGTGCGCGGGGCAGGCCTCCCCGTGTGCCCTGGGTGGGCCTGGTGGAGTGTCCTCTGATTGGGGGCCGTTGGGGAGGTGACGTCCGGCGCTGTCCCCTAGGCTCGTCCCAGCAGTACCTGGGCCAGGAGGAGTACTACAGCGGCGAGCAGTACGGCCACGGCCAGGCCGCCTCGGAGCCCATGAGCCAGCAGTACTACCCTGACGGTGAGGCTGCAGTGGCTTCCATCCGCTGCTCGCTGGTCGTTCCCAATTCAGACCCCAGAGCCCCCGACATCCGCCAGCAAAGCACCCAGAGTCCCCTTTGGGGGTGGGTGGCTGGTCTCTGCTGAGAGAAGCTTCCAGCACTGGCCCCCCTGGGGCTGGGTGCGCAGTCCTCTGGATGGACATAAACGTCCTGAGGATGGACGCGAGCTCATTGTGATATGCTTTCAGGAAGGTGACAAACGTGAGCCGACTGTCTGTCTCGTAACACTCCCCTCCCAGCTGCTCAGTTACAACTTCTGCAGCTTATTTTCCTTTTCCATGTCACCTTTCAGGCATCTTCAAATGGCCCCAGGGTTTGTGGAGGTGGCGTTTAACATGGCCGCAGAGGACGGGTGGGATTTGGGGAGGACCCCCCAGGCAGGGTGCGTGAGCATGTCTGGTGCTGGGGAGGTGGCCAAGACCGGGAAAGGGCAAGCCGTGACCCCTCTGTGGAATGGTGGCCGGGCCTCACGAGGTGTCACGCACTCCGAAGGGAGCCAGCGGGGGGGGATGGTGACCATGTAGCGACATTAAGAGCTGATGTCCACGTGCGTGTCACGCATCGGGCACCGAGTACACTCTGTAAATCGTGGCTTGTTGATCCTCACACTGCCCCGAGGAGCAGGTGGCCATCTGCACTTTAAAGTAAGGGAACTGCGGCTGCCAGACGGCAGGAAGTGCCCCCATGGGTTCCATCTAGGGAAACCGGACCGCGCCCAGCGCCAGGGTCTCCTGACCCGACGGCTGAGTTCACGTGGTCTCTCCTGGGTCTGGGCAGCCGGGGCCTCTGCTGACTGCAGGGCACCCCATTTGCTTGCAGGACATGGCGATTATGCCTACCAGCCGGCGTCCTACACGGAGCAGAGCTACGACCGGTCGTTTGAGGAGTCCACGCAGCACTACTACGAGGGCGGTAAGGTGGCCGGGCCTCAGGTTCCGGGCCCGACGGGCGTGGGGCGTATGGAGATGGGGGCCAGGCGCCGATAAAGCCGCCAAGGTGACGTCACCAAACACGGATTTGGGAAGAAACAGGCGTAGTTGGTTCTCACACGGTTCTCGGGTGTGGGGACTTCGCGCCACCCCAGGGACCCCAAGAGGAGAGGAGCCATTAAGCTCACAGCGTGGCGTGGTCCTGGGCCTTGGTCTGGACATCCGGACTGGGGACAATGACAAGGCTGCCAGGGGTCCGGAGAGGAAAAGACAGATGATATGTACAGAACAGGTGACTCGAAAATGTGACTTTTGGGGAAAAGACAGATGCTATGTACAGAACAGGTGACTCGAAAATGTGACTTTTGGGGTGACTTTTTTAAGTTGTAAAAAACATAAAATTTACCATTTTAACCATTTTTAAGTGCACGGTTCAGCGGCACTAAGCACATTCACACTGTTGTGCGACCACCATCATCACCACATCATCTCAGAGCCTTCTCGCCTCCCCAACCTGACACTCTGTCCCCAATAAACACTAACTCCCCACTTCCCCTCCTCAACTCCTGCTCCCCTCCCCCTCCAGGAAAGCGGGGCTCAGCCTCCTCCGCGGGAGGGGTCCCCGCCTGCCTCGCGTGCTGCTCCCCAGGAGAAGCTCGTTGAAGTCTGAAGTGCAGAGTTCTGTACCCTCGCTTTGGGTTACGTACGATTGTCTTTCATAATTGATGAGTTTGCTAAAACATTCAGTGACTTCTTTTAAGGCAAGTGTGGCACATGACACAGTTTCCTCCTGGATCTGGAAGCATTTTGTTCCACCTTGTTAATGACCCCTGCACGTGTAAACATGGTACCGGCCATACTGCAGCCGGTGGCCTGCCGGGTCTTGTTTAGGGTGGGAGGTGCGGGGGGGTAGTTTGCTTTGAGAGGGCTGGGCACATAAGTGGCCTGCGGCCCTGAGAAGGGCAGGATGTTGGGTGGGAGCAATAAGGGGGTCGCTTGAAGCCAACAGAAGGAACTTTCTAGTAATTAGATTTGTCCCCCAGCGGGATGGGGAACCTCGAGGGGCACGGGTGGCTGGTCCTGGGGTTGTGCACAGGAGGTGATATCTGGCAGGAGCCCTGTGGGGTCCCCGGAATGAGAGGACCAGTGTCAGGAAGGGGCCGAGGCATGGCCGACCCAGCCGAGCAGGACACTGTTGCTGTCGGGGCCACTGCAGAGGAAACCTGGAAGTCCCGATGGCATTTCCTGTCTGTGAGGTTTGCAGGAGCAAGGGCTGGACAGAGCCAGTGTCTGCTGTGACACGTCCAGGGCGCTTCTGTGGCATGTTCCCCCGGGTCATGCCAGGTGTACAGGACCAGGGTGTCCGGGTGCCACCTGCTGCGTGAAACAAAGGGCGCTAAGAGCACACACAGCACAGACAGCCTCTGGAGAAATACCTGGGACAGCAATGGAGATGATGAGGCCGGGCGGGGGAGGGGGCCTTCCTCCCCAGACCTGTTGAAGACGGACTTGGTTTGTTTTTTTATTTCTGAATCGCCCATTTAGAAGTCAAACTTACTGAAAATCAAAGCACTAACCCTGTGGCCCCCCAGACCCGCCCACACCCCCCAGTCCTGGGGTTGCAGCACTGCTGTTTGGGGCGTTTCTCCCGATGGCGACAGTGACTGTGATCGGGCGTTGGGGATGGTGGGGACGGCTCCGCCCCAAATGGCTGCCACGCGGGTCCCTGAGGCTCATCCTTGCTTGGCGACAAGGTTGTATAGACGGGTCGGTCACCCTTGTGCATTAGCGCCTCTGGCTGTTCTACGGCCACGTTCCTGCCACGTTTAATGACAACACCAGCCTCTTTCACAAATAAGTGGTTCCTTTTTTCACGGCCATGTCACAGAATGTTGCAAGATTCTTAAAGATAGAAACAAATGAAAAGGAGAGGAAAAACAAGAGAAGTCGTTGTACCGGCCGGTGGTGGAGGGAAGGCCCTGGAGCCGCTGTCGCTGTCCCAGGCTGTTCTAGGGAGAGCAGTCTGGGCTCCCCAGCTCTGCTGCTCCCACGAAACCCTCCTGAGAATTGCTCAGGCTTGTTCAAAGAAGTCCTGCCTCTCTTCTTTCAGAGTTGTCCATATAGGTCCATCTTCTACTGGGATTTGGCCCCGGGTCAAGAGAAGGTTTTTCTGGGTGCGTGAGAGTTGCGTCGGCTTCTCACCCCCTGCACACCTGCTGTGTCTAGGCCACGGCGGCTGCTGCTGTGAATTAGCTCCTTTACCCGTTATCCTAGAAAGAGAAAAGGGGCTGTAAGACATGAGAATATGCAGACTGACCCCAAAACTCTGAAACCCTGGAGAAAACCGGCCAAGTCTCTGATGAATTTCTCCGATGCATTTCTCACGAAGACAGTGAACCTGGGTCTCCACTGGTCACTGACGCCTCCTTGGCCATCGGCCGTCCCATCGGCCATTGTTGCTGGGACCGGTCATGGTTGTGAGGAGGGAGCAGCTGTCAAGGTGTTTCCTTAGATGGTGACCAATCAGAAAGCCCAGCAGAATCCTCAGAGCCCACCTTGGAGAAGAGCTCCTGCGCTGTAGAGCGTGTGTTCCTTCATTGTTCTGCGCAGCTGGAAATTGAACTTCCTTATGCGGTTTTAAGCCTTTCTACGTGAATTCGCTCTCAATAAAGCTGTTATTTTAAAATGTACGTTATCAGGATCCCAGTTTTAAAATACTTACATTTTACTGGACTTCCCTGGTTGGTGCAGTGGGTAAGAGTCCGTGGGGACACAGGTTCGAGCCCTGGTCCGGGAAGATCCCACATGCTGCGGAGCAACTAAGCCCGTGCGCCACAACTACTAAGCCTGCGATCTAGAGCCCACGCGCCGCTACTGCTGTGCCCATGTGCCAAAACTACTGAGGCTGCGTGCCACAACTACTGAGCCTGCGCTCTAGAGCCCGTGAGCCACAACTACTGAAGCCCATGTGCCTGGAGCCCGTGCTTCGCAACAAGGGAAACCACCGCAGTTAGAAGCCCGCGCACCACAACGAAGAGTAGCCCCTGTTTGCCGCCACTAGAGAAAGCCCACGCGCAGCAACGAGGACCCAACGCAGGCAAAAATAAATAAATAAACAATGAAATAAAAATTTTAAAAATGAAAAAAATCTATAAAAAACTTAATTAACTAAAAACAAAGACAAGAACAAGAAAACCACAAGCAGCCCTCCTTTCCAGGCTGTCTGGCGCCACAGGGGGTAAACACCCTGGGTCCTCTCGCCCCACCTGCTCCTGCTAGAGGACGGGGTCTCATGCAGAGGAAGACCCACACTCTGCGGTTAAAGGCCAGACACTGTGGTTTTGAAGAAAACGATGAAACTAAACTTAAATTGGTCTTCTTATAAAGGTGTTTTGAAAACAGAATGGAATTTAGTCTCTACACCAATCTAAAACTCTTAAGACCTGCATTAGGAAGACTTCATAGCAAGATTTTTATTTATTTTTAAAGTTTCATTTAAATATAGTTGATTTACAACGTTGTGTTTCAGCTGTACAGCAAAGTGATTCAGTTATACACACACACACACGTATATATATATATTCTTTTTTTAGGTTCTTTTCCATTACACGTATAGAAAGATTTTTAAATGATTGTCAATACTCCTTTTTTAAAAAATTTATTTATTTTATGTATTTATTTTTGGCTGTATTGGGTCTTTGCTGTGCGCGGGCTTTCTCTAGTTGCGGCGAGTGGGGGCTACTCTTCGTTGCGGTGCGCGGGCTTCTCACTGTGGTGGCCTCTCCTGTTGCGGAGCACGGGCTCTAGGCACGCAGGCTTCAGTAGTTGCAGCACGTGGGCTCAGCAGTTGTGGCTCGCGGGCTCTAGAGCGCAGGCTCAGTAGTTGTGGTGCACGGGCTTAGTTGCCCCGCGGCATGTGGGATCTTCCCCGACCAGGGCTCGAACCCGTGTCCCCTGCATTGGCAGGTGGATTCTTAACCCCTGCACCACCAGGGAAGTCCCCAATACTCCCTCTTAACTGTTGGTAATTATTTGGTAATACGTTTACTGCTCTCCCACGTTATTTTCTTACCATGAGCTTTCTTCCAAAATGAGGCTTTTAGCACGGGTGCTGGCTGGCTAGTTAGAGTTTTGAAAATGAGAATTAAGCCATTTTCTCTGGGAAAAGAAAAAGTAAGTGAAGCTAAAACATCTCTGGGACTCTGTACCCACATATAGATGCAGGACATAAAGGCAAACACCTGCCTCTTTTCATTCATAATGTCCCAGGAAAACACATTACAGGTCTGAGCTGGAACCCTGGCTTGCATGTTTGCCAATAAAACGAGGGTGTCCCCAAACTTCTGGGGTCCCTTTGAACTGTGGGGGTCATACGGCCTTTCCCTGTGTCTGTGTCCAGATCTCCTTTTTCTTATAAGGACATCAGTCACTGGATTAGGGCCCACCCTAACCTTGTATGACCTCCCTTTAACTAATTACATCTGCAAAGACCCTATTTCCAAATAAGGCCACAGGTTTCTGGGGTCAGGACCTCAACAGCTCTTTTGGGGGACACAGTTTACCTACAACACTGGTATTGGTCTTTGTCTTAATTGCATTAGTCTCTTCACTTTGGTGATATATTTGTATTTCTATAAGATAGTAAGAGAAAGTATTGTATTGGCCAAAAAGTTCATTCGGTTTCCCAGTAAGATGGCTCTAGTAACGCTTAGCTGTCTTTAACTTCATTTGAAACAATTTTGTTAGATTGTATGTGACAGCTGTCATACCTGTGCATTTAAAAAAAAAAAATCAAAACTGGTGAATTTTTGTGTAGCCATTTTAATATTGAAGATGGAAGGGAAAAAAAGCAACATTTTTGGCCTATTATGCTTTATTATTTCAAGAAAGGTAAAAACGCAACCAGAATGCAAAAAAAGATTTGTGCATTGTATGGAGAAGGTGCTGTGACTGATCCAACGTGTCAAAAGTGCTCTGCGAAGTTTCATGTGGAGATTTCTCGCTGGATGATGCCCCATGGTTGGGTAGACCAGTTGAAGTTGATAGCGATCAAATCAAGACGTTAATTGAGGGGCTTCCTTGGTGGCGCAGTGGTTGAGAGTCCGCCTGCCGATGCAGGGGTCGCGGGTTCGTGCCCTGGTCCGGGAGGATCCCACATGCCGCGGAGCGGCTGGGCCCGTGAGCCGTGGCCGCTGAGCCTGCACGTCCGGAGCCTGTGCTCTGCAACGGGAGAGACCACAACAGTGAGAGGCCCGCGTACCTCAAAAACAAAAAACAAAACAAAACAAAAAGACATTAATTGAGAGCAATCAACGTTGTACCACGCGGGAGATAGCCAACATACTCAAAATATCCACATCGAGCTCTGAAAATCATTTGCACCAGCTTGGTTACGTTAATCGCTTTGATGTTTGGGTTCCACACATGAGTTAAGCGAAAAAAACCTTCTTGACTGTATTTCCTCTTGTGATTCTCTACTTAAACATAACCAAAACGTTCCGTTTTTAAAACAAATTGTGACGGGCGGTGAAAAGTGGATACCGTACAGTAATGTGGAACACAAGATGTCGTGGGACAGGCGAAATGAACCACCACCAACCACACCAAAGGCCGGTCTTCATCCAAAGAAGGTGATGTTGTGTATATGGTGGGACTGGAAGGGAGTCCTCTATTCTGAGCTCCTTCCAGAAAACCAAACGATTAATTCCAACAAGTACTGCTCCCAGTTAGACCAACTGGAAGCAGCACTCGACGAGCATCCAGAATTAGTCAACAGAAAACGCATCATCTTCCATCAGGATAACGCAAGACCGCATGTTTCTTTGATGACCAGGCAAAAACTGTTACAGCTTGGCTGGGAAGTTCTGATTCATCCGCCATGTTCACCAGACATTGTACCTTTGGATTTCCTTTTTTTTCAGTCTTTACAGAATTCCCTTAATGGAAAAAATTTCAATTCCCTGGAAGACTGTAAAAGGCACCTGGAACAGTTCTTTGCTCAAAAGGATAAAAAGTTTTGGGAAGATGGAATTATGAAGTTACCTGGAAAATGGCAGAAGGTAGTGGAACAAAACGGTAAATACGTTGTTCTATAAAGTTCTTGGTGAAAATGAAAACTATGTTTTATTTTTACTTAAAAACTGAAGGAGCTTTTTGGCCAACCCAATAAAATAAAATAATTGGAATTGCTGTGGAAAAGAAGAGGTACTGGAGCAGTGGACTCGGTCTAGGGAACCCAAAGCTGCCCATGCCTCGAGGGACAGTGGAGCTGCCATTGCTCTCTGGAAATGAGCTCATGTCTCCTTCCCTCTGCAGGAAACTCACAGTACAGCCAGCAGCAGGCGGGGTACCAGCAGGGCACAGCCCAGCAGCAGACGTACTCCCAGCAGCAGTACCCCAACCAGCAGAGCTACCCCGGGCAGCAGCAAGGTTATGGTAAGCGGTGGGGGGGCATCACAGGGATGCGGTCATTCGGTGGGCGCCCAGCAGGCTCCTTATTTTGGAACAGTTGTAGATTTCTGGAAAAGCTATGAGGAAAGCTGAGAGTCCCCCCGTGGTTAACCTCGTCCATTACCGGGGCCCTGTGGTCACAGCTAAGAAACCAAGGTTGGTGCATGGACGTGGACTGAGCCAGTTTCTTCGGATCTCACTGGCTCTCCTGCATGTCCTTCTCTGTCTGGGACCAGGCCAGGATCCCACATGACGTCAGCCCCACAGCTCCTTGGGCTGCGAAAGTTCCTCAGACTTTCCTCGTCCCCCTTGACCTTGGCACTTCTGAGGAGGGCTGGGCGGGCACTGCCTAGACGCCCCCTCAGGTTGGGTTTGTCTGGCCTGGGTTCTGAGTTTTGGAAAGAAGACCACGGTGAGGTGCCTTTGGGTCCCCTCCTGTGGGCATGACTTGCCTCCGTTGAGTCTGGCCTTGGTCACATGGTCAGGGGCGTCTGCCAGGCCTCCCCAGTGTCAGGCTTCCTTCCCTCTCCTCTGCCAGACTCTGGCGTCACCGTGTCCAGCCCCACTCGAGGGGGCCCTGTGTACATCAGGGGTCCCCAACTCCCGGGCCTCGGACCAGTACCGGTCCGCGCCGGTTAGGAACCGGGCCGCACAGCAGGAGGTGAGCGGTGGGCGAGTGAGTGTGGCTTCATCTGCCGCTCCCCAGCGCTCCCCAGCGCTCGCATCACCGCCTGAGCCATCCCCCCATCCCCCATCCGTGGAAAAACTGTCTTCCATGAAACCAGTCCCTGGTGCCAAAAAAGGTTGGGGACCGCTGGTCTACATAGATTGTACGGAATTCTTCTGTAGGGAAGATGGGTCTCTTCTCCCCCATTCACTTAGTTATTGATCGTTTATTTATATTGGTAGGTGCTCACGGGTATTGATTTTACACATTGAGTTACGATCCAAACTTCTTTATTTTATCGTTCAAACCGTCTCAGCCCTGCCTCTCGGGAACTCAGGTTGGTGCCTGTGGCCCTTGGACATGCCGCATCCTCTTGGTTTAGAGCCCTTTCTCCTTGCTGGGACCACAGTGTTTCCCCTGCCCCAGCCCTAGAAACAGCCAATTTTGGAAAGAACACTCGGCCTTTGTCAGTTTCTCCTAAACCAGCTACTTAGGCTCCGGAGGCACGATTACCGTCTCACGCGTTTTCACCATTTGCTGTGTGTTTGACTCCCGTGTTTACAGTGAGCACCGTGACTGGTGTAAGCTGGTCCCAGAAAGCGGGCCCGGGGCGCTGAGAGTGGCCCCCAGGCTCCGTCCGGGTAGGGGTGGGAGCACAGCTTCGAACCACGTGGGACTCCGCGCAGCCGCCAGCTGTGGCGTTTTCACTGCACAGGCTTAATGTAGAGGGAGAACAGGTGCCAGCGTCAGGGGCTCGGGCAGACGGGGGCATGGGGTGGTCTCACGGCTCCCTCCCACGTGTGTTCTAGGGCCTGCCCAGGGCGCCCCCTCGCAGTACTCCAGCTACCAGCAGGGACAGGGCCAGCAGTACGGAAGCTACCGAGCATCTCAGACGGGCCCATCCGCCCAGCAGCAGCGGCCTTACGGCTACGAGCAGGCAAGCCTTCTGCCCGTTTCCAGACTCGCAGCCCCCGCGTGCGTCAGGCGTGACGAAGGTTTCCCCGGTGGTCAAGAGAAACAATAACACAGGGTGAACTGGCACCCAGGGTCCTTCCAGAACGTTAATTCTCTGAGCCTGTAAGGTTTTTAAAAATTACCTCTTCGGTCAGACACAGCTGGCTCTGTGTCCTTGTCCTTTCACACCTCTGGTGTTTCCCGCGCGCCTAGCAGCGTCGGGTGTCTGGTGCGTGCTTGGGGGCCCTGGCGACTAGGCAGATTCTAGAGCTTGCATCTCGCCTGACACAGCCGGGCGCTGTTGGCGCCGGGATGGAGCAGCGGCAGGTAGTTCTGGGAAGAGGACCCAGAGGGCAAAGGGACAGAACGACGGGTGGCAGGTCTGGCGTACACCAGGTCGGGGAGGCCCTCTCTTGGGCGACAGCGAGGCCATCAGACCTGAGCAGAGCCGCTCAGGCTCCCAGGACGGCAGGGAGGCCTCGGCCACCTGACGAGGATCTGCTCTGCATGGGGTGGGGCCCTGGAGGCCGTCGGGGCCTTTGGTGACAGCACGGTGGCTGCTGGAGAGAGGTGAGAGGCTCCGGGACTCTAGGTGCTCTCAGAGGTGGTGCCAGCGGGATTTGCTGGTGGACTGGACATGGGGCGTGTGGGAGAGGTGTGGCCAGCGGGTCGGGGTGGCCCCAGGGATTTCAGCCTGGGCTGCTTGAGGCAGTTGCCATTTCTCGGGGTGCAGAGGGCTGTGGAGAGAAAATCAAGCTTAACTTCAGATGCCTCTGACTTCCACCTGGAGGTGTGGAGGAAAAGGGCGGTAGATGATGGATGTCGGCCCCTCCTGGTGGGAGAGAAACCCACGAGGGGTGAATGTGAGTGTCCGGGGGCCTCTCAGCGGAGGTGCCACAGGGCCAGGACGTGAGGATGAGGGTGAGCCAGCCTCGGGACGCAGCCGTGCAGAGGTCCTGAGGTGGCCAGGTGTGTCTCGCATGAGTCGGTCAGGAGGAGCCTTGGCGTCTGCAGCTCAGGGCAGGAGCAGGGCAGTGGGGCGGGAGGAGACTTATCCTGGGCATCTTTGGAAACTCCTTTGAAGGGAGCCCCTTGCAAGGGGTGATTGTCCATCGGTGGCCTTTCGTGCTGGGTCATAGGCACTAATGACCGTTTACACGGCTAATGAAATCTCAAGGCACCACATGGATGACGGATGTTTTTCTCAGGTACCTGAATAGGTAAGGCCCTGTATTTTATTTTTTTTAATGCTTCTCACCCTGCTCCCTAAAGAGAGATAATGAACCAGTCATACTTAGAGGATGAGTTTTCAACACGAGTAAACAAGGCCAGGGCAGGGTAGTTAAGGAGAAAACCTTTTTGACCTTGAAGAGAGCAGTGTGGAATGTTCCCGAGTGTGCCGGAAGTGGTGCCAATGTCGTTTGTGGCTGGGGAAGCCCATCACAGACCTGTTCACGGCAGGCTCAGGGTGGGGACGTGACTTGAGGCACCTGGGCCAGGCCCAGCACAGTGAGCTGCTGTGTGACTGGGTGAACCAGCCTCTCCCACCCTCTGACCTAAATCAGTAGCTGCAGCCTGCAGAGTGGCTTCTGGAAGGCCGCTTATCTGCCTGCCTCGTGGAAACAGGCAGAGGCTGTTTGGTCGCTTGCCTTTTATGTTCCCTCCACCTCTCATCCTGGGTGCTGGGGGCGGGGGGGGCGGTAGAGTCTGTCTTACCCTTGGGCATGGACCCTCTTACGCAGGACTGTTGGAGTGTAATCTGTGTCTTGGTCTCTTGCAGGGCCAGTACGGAAATTACCAGCAGTAAAGGACAAACATTTTTATGGAGCCTTGCAGCGGCATGTCTGTCTGGGATGGACAGGCCAGTGACAGTTCTGATGAGCTGTGACCTGCGGGCTGCCCCTTCACCCCACGCAGCGTCTGCATGTGAAGCGTGCACATTTCACGTGGGGTAGGACGCCGAGCGTGCACTGCTGGTGCAAGACAGCGCTTTGATGGTGTGACATATTTGGTGCTGTGTATAGTATTGTATGTCCATACAACAGAGAGGTTGTCCCTTTTTTGTCCGCCCCCCCCCCCCGCAGTGTTTCTAGCTAGCTTTAGGGGTCCTTTTGTCATCAGAGTGTTCTGTGCCCAGTGATGGGACATACCTACAAGAGGCCGTAGTCCACGTACTTGTATAAACAGACCTTAGGTCAGACACTCCTCATGCACTGTCGTACTGTGGGTTGTAAACTTGTCTTTCACTGGCCGCACCGCAGCTTGGACACGTGTGCACAGCCCCTGGATGGCAGCCTCTTCCTGTGCCTCGATGGGGGGGTGGGGGGGTGGGAGGCATCTTCTGTGATTTGCGTCAGTTTCTGTTACACGATGGAAAGGATGACTAAGCCTCATTTGGAGATGCTGTGAACTGTTATTTTCAGAGCTCACTCGTTACCTGTGTCTCTCACCAATTGTGTTTATCCAAAAAGTTACATGTTTTTGTATTAAAAAGTAAAGAGGGATCAATGACTATGTTCTAAATAAATAGGAATCCATGAAGGCAATGAATGATTAGCCTTACCCAGGGAGAGTGGTGTTGCTGAAAGAAAGAGAAGGTAGTCTCTGGAATTACTTTGGCTTTGGCCCTTGCTTATCTGATGGTCATTTCTGGAATTTTAATATTTAATATGCCCAATTCCAAAGTTATAATTTAAAATACTGACACCAAATTTTCCAAACTGTTGGCAAGTCGTTTATTTTATACCACTTCTTCCAGGACCTACTTATTCAGATCTCCAAGCAAGTGTTCCTTTTCTTTTAGGGATGCCTGAAATTCACATCTTATTTTTAAAAAGAACACCACTCATTCTACTGTGTTCTTCCTAATGAGAAGGAAAGCTCTTATGGAGAGAAATCTGAGTAATTTTTACATTCCTAGGACATTAAATGCCATTTAAATTCTGTGCAGACATTAAAGACAGCTCGTGTGGAAAAGTCAGGTCAAAGGAAAAATTCTACATTTCACTAATAAGTCATATGGACATTTTATCAACTCTCACCTGGATAACAATATCCATATTTATTATGCCCCCTTTAAAAACATCTTTGGATAAATGCTGACATATTTCCAGGACAACCAAGAAAATAAAAAATATATCCAGTTCTTCATATATCAGGTCTACTGAAGGTGATGTTTTATTAAGTTTTAAATTGAAAGTAGTTCTTTATCCAGAATTGAATACTTTACAGTGTATAAGACATTTTCGGTGTGTTTTTACTGGAATGAATTCCTACAGTCCACACTGGGAATATGGTGGCAATTACTCGTTGCTGTTTTACAGATAAAGCACTAAGGCTCAGAGGAAAGAAGGGGCGGGTCGAGTAGAAGTCCTGTTCTAGGACCTTCCCCCCTCCTCTGTGGAGACAGAATCACACATGGGATAGAAGTGTTTATTTTGTAGACATTCGGGTTTTTAGAAACCCTTAACACTGGTAAGGGCTTAAAATTACATTTCTGTATTAAATTATTGAAATGAGAGTCCTTAACCGCTAAATGACACAGACATTAGTCATTTCATTTAGGGAGTCATTTTCCCTTGATTTTGTCCTGTTCTTTCCTGACAATTTTCATAGAATTTGCAAACTCAGTCGGGGATTAAATCTTCCCGTTGAAAATGTTAAGCATTTCAGAGAACTGTGAAAATAGTTTATTTTTATTCCTTGCCAATCTGGGAATATGCCTTTTATGTGTGTGTGTGTGTGTGTGTTTGTTTTTTTTAAGTGCTGTATTAATACTTTTTGAAGGAAAAGGACACTTAAAAAAACTTATCCCGAAACTTCAATCTGAAATGTCTTACATTAAGAATTTCTTGAATGTTGTGTATATATTTTTAAAAGCACTTTGTGAAATAGTTTGTACATCTATTTCCTAATTTATACATGATTGTCGGTGTTCATATATTTAATGATTAATAACAAAATGTTTATTTAACGTGCTGTCCGTTTTTATGTAATATTGTGGGGAAAGTGATGCCAGCAGTTCGTTTTCGTTCACTGTTTTGTGTCTCCTCTTCCGCAACACGAATGTCTGCGGACGCTTAGGCCCGAGAGTCGCTCGCGCGGTGCGGTCAGTGCCGCCGAGTTGCCGCGGCCGAGCCCCGGGCGGGGCGGGGCGGGCCTCGAGCGGTGACCGGCGCGGCCCGCGGAGGTGCCGACAGCGCCCAGGCCGCCGGCTGGCCCCGCCGCCTCCGGCCCGAGCATCCCTCGCGCGCCCGCAGCCGCAGCCAGGCCTCGGCGGTCCGTGCGGGACGGCCGCTCACACTCGGACCGAGAGGAGGGCGTTTCCGTGTGACTTCCCAGCCCTGACTGACCAGGTCAGGGCTGACGCCGCCTCGTCCGCGAGCACAGCCTGTTCCCGGACAACCATCCCCACCCGTCCGTTTCTCTCAGCCGGACTTTGGCGTCCAAGTTGTTTATGCCTTTGTTGTGATTAATAAACTGGCTCTTCGAGAAGCGTCCTGGAGACTGAGTTTCCGTCTGGTGATGGGGAACCGGAAGCGCCGGCGGGGAGACGGCTGCCGAGCCCGGGAACCCTGCGTCCCCGGGTCCCCGGGTCCCCGGGTTCAGAGACGACCCCGCTGCACACGCCGGAGACCACGCTCGCCTCTGCGCAGACGCGAGCAGCTCCGTTTTTTTCCCCCCCCTCCCAACCCCTCCCGCGCCGCACATGCGCGCTGGGGAGCCCTGCGCAGGCGGGACCCGCCCCGGAAGTGACCCCTGGAGCCGGCCCTGGAAGTGGCGTGCCGTCTGCAGTGGTGAGTGCGAATAGCGGGCGGGGGCGCCCTAGGGTCCACGGCCCGGGCTTTCGGCCTCCCCTCAGCGCGCCTGGGCGTGCTCGGGTGGCCCGGGGACTCCCTTGGGTCGAGGTCCTGAGTGTGAAACGGTTCCTCCCGGATGTTGCTCTGTACCTGCTGTGGCGCGCGGTTGCACCGAACAGTGAGCGTTCGCGCAGGAGCGGCGTCCTCCTGCGAGTGCGCTGTGGGCGGGCTGGGCCGGCACCGGGTACGCCGTCCGCGCCGCTGTGGACACCGGGGTCTGTCCTGCTCGCGGGCCTGTCGGGAGGAGGGAGGCGTGTCCTTCGGGCCAGCTCCCTGGAGGGGGCTTCCTTCTGTAGAGGGCCCTTCTCACGACACGAGCGGAAAGGAGATCACGCTTTTCAACGCAAGTCGGTTCCCAGGCACATATGCTTTAGCAGAGAAAACGTGTCCACAGTTAAGGAGCACAAAACTGAATCTTTTAAAATGACCCTTGCCTCGGTTCCCTTGGATGGTGGTCGCGTACACATCCCTGATTTGAAGAACCCTGCTGTGAAATACAGGCAGCGAGGACACTGCTGGGCACGCGAGCGCGTCTCTGAGTCTCAGCCTCCACTGCTTTAGGGTGGGCGTAAAGGGGCTTCTTCCCTGGCGGTCCAGCAGTTAAGACTCCGCGCTTCCACTGCAGGGGGCACCGTTCGATCCCCAGTCGGGGAACTGAGACCCCGCATGCCAGGCAGCGTGGTAAACAAAACAAAACGGCATAAAAGATGTAAGGGTCGGAAGTTATGGCACCATCACTTTAGGATACTTTAAGGAGGGTTTGTAAAGGCCCAGTTTAAAGCGGAGTGTGCAGGGAAACAGCAGAGTTAGTGTTTTTATCAGGCGCTAGTAACAGTGGAGTTGCTTCTGCTCCTGGACACCCGCAGGATAAGGGGAGGGCCAGTTACCAGGGCCAGCAGAGAGCAGCGTAGACGGGGCTTCCTTGGCTGGAGGTCGACCTTTAGTCAGGATCCAGCTCTCCTGCGCCTCCCTGCAGTCTCCGCCCCACGGCAAGGTAGCTGAGGGTAGCCATGCAGGCTAGGCTAACTGAAACGGAGCAGGGTGGAAAAGGGGTCTAGAAAAGCAGATGGAAAAAAACCAGCATGCACTGTTACCCCTCATAGGGTGGTTGTAGGGATTTTTGTTTGTTTGTTTGTTTTTGGCCGAGCAGCTTGGGGGATCTTAGTTCCCTGACCAGGGATTGAACCTGGGCCCTCGGCAGCGAGAGCGCAGAGTCCTGACCACTGGACCGCCGGGGAATTCCCATGGAATAAAATTTAAAATTTCCGTAGGAGGATCTTAGAGGCTCCTGGCAGATAATAACGTGTATGGACCAGTAGAACTGATCTTAACACTTTACAGAACAAAGTGGAGCCCTTGCCGTGTATTGAGCGCCTTCCCAGCATTTTTAAAAGCCCCCATCCTGTAATCATGAAGTCTGATTGACTCTGGGCCCTCAGCTTTCACCACCGTCCCACCTTTTGTACTCTGCTCTGCTGGGCCCAGGAAGAGGGATTCTCCTAGGAGGAATCTGAGTTCCCACTGCATAATAAAGACCAGCGCTGTCCAGTAGAACTTTCTGTAATGGTGGAAATGTGCTAATGGGTGCTGGCCATTGTGGTACCCACTGGCCACATGTGGCTGTGAGCACTTGAAATGTGGCTTGTGTGACTGAGGGACTGAATTTTTACGTTTAAAATTTTTTTAGTTAATTTAAACTTAATAGCCACATGGGGCTATTGGCCAGAGCAGGTAAAGCATCAGAAGGAAAACAAAGACCAAATAGTCATGTGAAACCAAAGTGAACTTGTACACGTGGCAAGGGAGAGCCACGGCATGCGCCCAGCAGAGTTTTCCACACACACTGAAAAGGTAAAAAGGAGTACTCCACATTAGGCAAGATTCATAGTTCAGGTCTCTGGTTGGCTTTGTAATCGACACCTCTGATTGATCGCTTTCAGGTTTCGTGTTACCGAACCAAGCCCAGATGCTTGGTTTTCAACCCGGCCGTGGCGTAGCTCTCCACCAGGCTTAGCTGTGGGTGTGCTTCTTTGATGATCAGGTGGTTGTTTTTGCCCCTTGACACCCTGCTTTCACACTCCACTCCTCCCATCTGAGAGATCTATGACCTTGGGTAAGTCACTTCACCTCTCTTTGCCTCTGTGTCCTCATCTGTACTTTCTTTACAGGGCTGTTATGAGAGCTAAATGCATTAATCCCTGGAAAACACTTAGAGCAGTGTCTTGCCGGTAGTGACGTAGAGGTCTTAAATGTTTACTGTTAAGCTTATTGTTAAGCTAGACGCCTTTGTAATTGGTGTCACCGTAAATGGGATTTGTTGTCTTAATTTCATTTCATAGTTTGCTGCCAGTGTACAAGAACACAGTTGACTTTTGCAAATTAACCTTGTGACCAATAGCCTTGCTTCTTCCGGCGCACGGCAACGAGGAGCGGGCCCCCGCCCGCCCGCCGCAGCTAGAGAAAGCCTGTGCGCAGCAACGGAGACCCAACGCGGCCAAAAGTAAATTAATTAAATAAATAAATTTATAAAAAACAAAACAAAAACAAAAACCTTGCTTCTTTGTATATTAATTCTAATCTTTGTTTTATAGATTTCACTGGAATTTGCTGTGGAGACAGTCATATTTTCTGCAGTTTTACCTCTCCTTTTTTATTTTTATTTTTTATTTTTTTGCGGTACGCGGGCCTCTCACTGTTGTGGCCTCCCCGGTTGTGGAGCACAGGCTCCGGACGCGCAGGCTCAGCGGCCATGGCTCACGGGCCCAGCCGCTCTGTGGCATGTGGGATCCTCCCGGACCGGGGCACGAACCTGCGTCCCCCGCATCAGCAGGCGGACTCTCAACCACTGCGTCACCAGGGGAGCCCTGTCACGCACATTTTTAATTGTTAGGCCTTCCTGATGACTAATTCCATTTGTCATTATCAGATGCCTTTGTTCATCTTAGGTAATGCTCTTTTTCTGGAAGTCTCTTTTGTCTGAGTTACGTGTATGGGTAGGTTTAGGTACTATTTTATTATTTGTTTCCTCTTTGTCCCCTTTCTTTTGCGTTATCGGAAAGGCTTTTAGCATATATTCCATTTCATCTACTTGTTGGCCTTTGGATATATCTCTGAAATACATTTTAGTGGTTGCTCTGGAGATTACAAAGCACATACCTGACCTTTCATGATCCGCTTAGACTTAAGACTTGTGCCACTTCACAGAAATGTGGAAACCTTGCAATCACCTCTGCGTGCATGGGAAGCCCACTGGACAGTGTTATAATTTTCCTTCTATAGTCATACATATTTTAAAACTCTTACAAGGAAAAAAATAGTCTTTTTTCTTTTTTAAAGGATAGGTACTTTTATTCATTTATTTATTTATTGGCTGCGTTGGGTCTTCGTTGCTGCACGCGGGCTTTTCTCTAGTTGCGGCGAGCAGGGGCTACTCTTCGTTGTGGTGCGTGGGCTTCTCATTGCCGTGGCTTCTCTGGTGTGGAGCACAGGCTCTAGGCGCGCGGGCTTCAGTAGTTGTGGTGCGTGGGCTCAGTAGTTGTGGCACACGGGCTTAGTTGCTCTGCAGCATGTGGGATTGTCCTAGACCAGGGATTGAACCCGTGTCCCCTGCACTGGCAGGTGGATTCTTAACCACTGAGCCACCAGGGAAGTCCCCCCAAAATAGTCTTTTATACTTACCATCTCTGTTGCTGTCTCCTCATTCCTAAAGGTTGGGGTTTCCCTGTGGTGTCATTTTCTTTCTGGGGTACTGCTTGTGGAGACAGTGTCTCCCACCACCCAGCATGTCTTACTTCACTTCCCTCCCTGAAGGATAGTTTCACGGGCTGTGTAATAATGCTGGGTGGGACTTTTTTTCTTTTAGCACTTTAAAAATATCTTTTAAGAGGGCTTAATGCAGTGTGGGATCTTGGAACAGAAAAAGGATATTCATGGGGAAACGTGAAATCCAAATGCCATCCTGAGTTTAATTAATAACATAGCAGGGTTGGTTTCTTAGTTTTGACAAGTGTACCCTGGTCATGTGAGATGCTAATATTAGGGGAAACTGGATAAGATGTATATGGGAATATTACCTTTTCTGTAAATCTAAAATCATTCTGAAATAAAGGTGTATTTAGGACAATACATTAACAGGAAGATAACAGGAGGAGGGTGTCCCCATGGAGGGGCGGCCCAGTGGAAGGGGAGAGCACCTACGTCAGGAGGTGAGGGTTTGGTTACTGTCGAGGTTGGGTGAGTAAACATACTGAGGGTAATGGAGCCGGGACTCTGACAGTCAGAGGATGGACTTGCAAAGACAGAAGGAGAATATTAGAACCTTGTGGTGTTGAATTGGAATTGGGATTATAGGTGTGAACCCATGGTTTTCAAAAGATGCTGCTCCAAAACTGTGGGTGGATCGGTGTAGCAGTGACTACAGATGTGAGTGTTGTGCGTGGATGCATTTACCTTCGTCTGCTCTGTCCATGGAGAGGACCCACGAGCAGCACCACCCCAGGACCCCTGAGCACCCCCAGCACACAGGTGGCCTTCTAAATACCATTCTGCACTAAAAGAACCAGGGCTCCTTGGAGTAAAGGCTGATTTCAGGGTCAACCAGGGAAAGTACCCGGTGAGCCTGGAACATTTTGTGCCAGGAAGCAGGGAGCGCTCACAGGTTGAGGGGCACGTGTCAGAAAGACACCAAAGCCAAGGGATGGGCTGCCGCTGCCCAAACCAGAGACAATCTGAGCATTGAAGTAAATGATAGTGTAGCTAACTGAATAAAATAGGAAACTGAGCCCGTAAAAATGAGTAAATGGACAGCTTATGAGGAACGGGATTTGCACAGTCTCAGACCACCTCCCCCGAGGTCCTCGTAACTACACAGGGAGGGAGGGGCGCCCGGACGCCCGGAAGCGGGCAGGGCCCCCCTGTGCTGGAGCTCCGTGTGCAGGGTGAGCAAGGCCCCTGACTCGTGTGAAATTCCTGCCAAAGGTGCATTGCCCGTGTCTCGTCACAAAGGGACGTCCATCAGAGGGAAAACGAGGACATGGTGCAGAACAGCTGGCCTGTGACCTTCCAGGTGTCAGGGGCACGAGAGTCAGGGAGGGGCTGCAGAGACGTGACAGCAAAACGCAGCTCGTGGTTCCTTGCTGGACCCTTTGCTGTGGGAGACGCTATAGGGACCATTAGCCAAAGCTGGGGATCTGGGCGTGGCTGGTGGCCCGGTTTCAAAGGCCATCCCCCCGGTTCCGTAGGGGGTGCCTCTGTCCACAGGGAGCCACACTGCCGTGTCCCGGGGGTTGGGTGTCAGGTCGGCCACTCACCCTCAAGTGATTCTCGGACTCTCCTTTGAACTTTTCTATACCTGATTGTTTCCGAACAAAAAGCAAAGCTTTTCAGTGCCATGCGGAGGGAATAGCTCCCACCAAGGAAGTATTTCCTTTTCAGAAGGGCCAGGAGGTGTGGAGCAGGAGGTACAGGAGGGGCTTCGATGGAAAAGGCGAGCCCTGCGTCCTCGCCTGCTGCGTTGCGCACGTGGTGGCTTTATGATTATTTTTAAAATAATGTGTGTACGTTTATATCCCTTTTGTATGTGTAGTTCGTACTTAACAATGGGAGGAAAGCCTCAGTGGTTTCCTTTTATGTGGCACACGTGTGCCTGTGAAGCGGGGACATTGGAAGTGGGTGATGTTCAGAACAGTGGAGGGGGAGGGGCTGTCGTCTCCTGGAGGGCTGGGCCTGAGACTCCTCGCGTTGACCCTCAGCACCTGCAAGATATATAATTGTCACGAGCTGTTTAATGAACGAGCAGTGGTGTAAACAGCTCTTACTTAATGAAAAGTAGCTCACGCTTACTGAGTTTTCACATGGGCCACGTACTGCTGTCCTGCATCCTGTCCCTCCCAGCCTGGTCCGTCGTCAGATGAGTGAACAGTCCTAGGTCACCCTGGGGGAAAGGGGCAGAGGTCCTTGTGCAGAGTCTGGCAGCTTACCCACAGCACCCATAGGAAATATCCCACTGTGTTCCAGTTGGACCATTTTAAACTGTGCAGGATAACACCATAGCATCTGAGTAAATGGGTGTTTTTGTTTTTAAGAAATTTGGATTTGAGGCTGAGATTTCCTTTTTAATATTTTCATTTAGCAGGTATTTGATATTCTATAGGGAGTATATTCCAGAGTTGCAAGAGATTTAATGATTTAAATCCTTTGTACACAGATTTTTCCCCCAAGTAGCATATAGGCTAAGGGGACTTGTTTTCGCTGCGCTGTGCAGCTTGCGGGATCTCAGTTCCCTGACCAGGGATCGAACCTGGACCTCCGGCAGTGAAAGCCCAGAGTCCCAACTGCTAGGCCGCCAGGGAACTCCCTCCAAGTAGCATATAGGCTAATAGGGCATGACTCGGGTGGAAAGTGGTGAGTGAGGTAAGAAAGTCATTCATTGGTTCATTTATTTGTTTCAGAAACACGCACCAGCATTCTCCTGTGCCAGATGCTCACACTTCTTTAGTTTCGGTTTCATGTTCAGGTTTAAACCAGATGTCTTATTTTGCCAGTTTGCCTTTTGTTAAAGGAGCCATGATACGTTCGAGGCTTTTCTCAGCGAGATCCTGGCCGGTGTTGGAGGGCGTGGGTTGCTGGACACCATTGGCACGAGTGTTTCCCAGGCCCAGGCGGCTCCTTCCCCAGCACGCTTCTCCCAGGCTGCTCTCGGTCAGCTGTGCGGACTGCACCAAGCACCAGGAACCCCCCAGCAAGAAGCTGCTCTCAGAGAAAAAACTGGTGAGGCTTCTAACCTTGAAGGAATTTGACTGCCATTTCCCCTCTGAAGGCACAGGGCGTTTTGTTTTGAGCTCTTGTTGTCTTGTCTTCGTTTATCCTTGGAAATGAGGACGTGAGATGAAGGCCTGCGGGTACCAAATACTGGGCTGGCCTAAAACTGCGGTGGACCCAGGGCAGTGCCCAGCGTGCCAGAAGTGATGACCGTGTTCGCTTCCTTCGCCAGGAGGGTGCCTGGGGCTTATGTATCATTAGCCTGTGTGTCTGAGATATGTACTGTATATATTCTTAGGTACGTGTGAATAGTTCTTAACTTATGGCGTGGGGGGGTGGGGACCAGGGACATACACCTTTAGTTTTATAGTTCTCCAAGGCTTTCATGATTTTTTATTCTGTTTACCAAAACCTGTTTAAAACGTGAATGATCTTTAATTAAATTCAAGAACACACATGTTTATAATCCACTTTGTTGCCTCCCAGGCGCGGGTCCAGTTAAGGCTCATTAGGGCAAACAGTGCTTCGTGTGGAAACATTAGTTCGTCCATGTCAGCGTGTGCGTGTGCGTGTGCGCAGCGTGTGCGTGTGCGCAGCGTGTGTGTGTGCGCAGCGTGTGCGTGTGCGTGTGCACTCAGATATATCGAGTCTTCACGTGGTTTTGTCTCCTCCCCAGAATGTAAACATTGACTCTTAAGTTTTATCTTCTGTACGATGCTCCTTAGTTGTGCTTTTTTCCCATTGGGGTTGATTTCCATTATGTTCAAAATTGTACATTGCGTTTTTGAAACAGTAATTCATGGTTTTTCCATGTGGTGGTGCCAGAGCATCATAAAGTATTTCTGTATTTTCCTTTAAAAAAAGATCTGCTTATGGAGTAGTGGATGGAAATGCAGATGCCCTGGTCCCCATGGAGGGGCCGTGTGGGCGGCCACGTCAGCCTGCGCCCATGTGTGGGGAGCAGGTGGGCTCCTCGGGACAGGACGGCTGGGCTGGGAGTGGCGTCCTCAACACTGCACCCTGGCACCTCGGGCAGCTGGACATCTTGTCCTGTGAGCAAACGTTTATTAAATATTAACCTGGTTAGGGGACTTCCCTGGTGGTCCAGGGGTTAAAGCTGTGCGCTCCCAATGCAGGGGCTCAGGTTTGATCCCTGGTCAGGGAACTAGATCCCGCACACCGCAACGAAGATCCCGTACGCCGCAACGAAGATCCCGTGTGCCACAACAGATGCGGCGTGCACCCTGGCACCTCGGGCAGCTGGACATCTTGTCCTGTGAGCAAACGTTTATTAAATATTAACCTGGTTAGGGGACTTCCCTGGTGGTCCAGGGGTTAAAGCTGTGCGCTCCCAATGCAGGGGCTCAGGTTTGATCCCTGGTCAGGGAACTAGATCCCGCACACCGCAACGAAGATCCCGTACGCCGCAACGAAGATCCCGTGTGCCACAACTAAGATGCGGCGCAGCTGAATAAATAAATGTTAAAAAATATATATATATATATATATATATATATATATATATATATATGTTAACCTGGTTAGTTAGTTCTGATTCTTTAGGTAGGTTGTGTCTCCCTTAGGGACCTAGAGAAAAACTTGCTCTCAGATAAGGGCTCTGTCTGCATCACCACATTTAAAAAAGGAGCCCTGTTCAGTCAGCCACAGAAGACTTCTGTTCTTCGTTGGAAGCCTGATAATGGCCCAGGGGCTGTCACTCTCATCCTGAGGAGCAGAACTCTCCATTAGTAAAGACCTGTTATTTCTTTTTTTTTTTTTTTTAAAGACCTGTTATTTCAATAACGTGTTTCTATTTGAAAAAGCTGGGAAGACGCTTTATTTAAGGAGTATCTCCTAAACTACGTTTTATTTAGGTTTTTAGCATGGAGTTCATGACGGGTGTGTATTCCATGCTGAGCACTTTTTACATCTGCGTTGTTGATTTACATTTGCCTACAAATAGCAGTGACTTGTGGGCACTCTTATATTTGCATCTTAGGCGTGATTAGCAATATTAATATCATTAGCTTCTAATTTTAAAGCCTGTCATGGGTAGAAAAGGTACGTTACAAATGACTGCTTGCTCCTTGGGAGGATGCAGAGTTAATAACGACAGGCCACTGTGTGCTCTCTGCAGAAAAGGCATTTTGTGGACCATCGCCGAGTGCTTGTCCGAGGGGGACGCGGAGGTGACGGGGTGAGCTGCTTTCACAGTGAGCCCCGGAAGGAGTTTGGAGGCCCCGATGGTGGCGACGGAGGCAACGGCGGCCACGTCATCCTGAGAGGCAGGTGTCCCGAGGGGCGGCCCGGGGAAACGCGCTGTGTCTGCGCGCCTCCGGGGTGGGGAGTTTTCACCTTCTTATCCTAACAGGAAGCTGGATTCAAAAACTGACCTGTGGACATCATTTTATTAAATTATGTGGATGTTCACATTTAGATAATCCACCCAGAACCAACTGGTTTTGGTTTTTTACATTTCAGGAACACAAAGACAGTTTACTGTCAGGGAATCTAACATTCTGGTACAGTCTGTCAAAGGGTTAATCTGTTACTATCTCAGTCAAGTGCTGAAAGGGTACTGATTGCTCTGACACACATGGAGCACAAATATTAGCAAACTAGTCCCCTCAGTGACCATTCACAGCATAGTAAGTACAGCCGTTTTCAAGATGATGATGACATTATGGGTAATTTTTGAATTGTTTGAAAATTGTAGTATTTTTTGAAAGAAAATAAGAAATTAAATTTTTCAGAAAATCACATTGCGGGCTTCCCTGGTGGTGCAGTGGTTGAGAGTCTGCCTGCCGATGCAGGGGACACGGGTTTGTGCCCCGGTCCGGGAAGATCCCACATGCCGCGGAACGGCTAGCCCCGTGAGCCATGGCCGCTGAGCCTGCGCGTCCGGAGCCTGTGCTCCGCAACGGGAGAGGCCACAACAGTGAGAGGCCCGTGTACCACCTAAAAAAAAAAAAAAAAAAAAAAATCACATTGCTAGTTTAGCGACTTTTGCCACAACTTTATTCCATGGTCCCAGGTGCATTCTTTAGATTTTTTTTTTCATTTTTATTTTATTATTTATTTATTTATTTTTGGCTGTGTTGGGTCCTTGTGGTTGCATGTGGGTTTTCTCTAGTTGTGGCGAGCGGGGTCTACTCTTTGTTGTGGTGCGCAGGCTTCTCATTGCAGTGGCTTCTCTTGTTGCGGAGCATGGGCTCTAGGCGCCTGGGCTTCAGTAGTTGTGGCACATGGGTTCAGTAGTTGTGGCTTAGGGGCTCTAGAGTGCAGGCTCAGTAGTTGTGGCACACGGGCTTAGTTGCTCCATGGCATGTGGGATCTTCCCAGACCAGGGCTCGAAACTGTGTCCCCTGCATTGGCAGGTGGATTCTTAACCACTGTGCCACCAGGGAAGTCCCGTCCCAGGTGCATTCTTAACGTTCTGAATCTGAACAAAAGAAACTTAACAACATGAGATGGGTCTGCCTTTGACACAGAGGGAGATGACGCTTCTCGCTCTGACTTCCAGTTGACCGGCAAGTCAAGTCCCTGTCCTCAGTCCTGTCTCAGTACCAGGGCTTTGACGGAGGAGCCGGCGGCAGGAAGAACTGCTTTGGGCAAAGCGGCGCCGTCCTCTACATCCAGGTAGGCCATCTGGACCATCAGGCTCCCCGGTCCTGCCAAGTGGTCCAGAGGGGCCCCATCCTCCACGAAGCAACCCTGGACGGGGACTCTGCTGATTTCATACCGTGTGAACGTGTCACTTGTTCAGAAAGTCGTGAGATGATTATAGTTACAGCGAGGGGCCCGCAGGTCTCCCCCACTGTCTCCAGCCCCGTGGGGACTGCAGGTCTCCCCCGCTGTCTCCAGCCCCGTGATCTGCCCCCACCTACCCTCTCGGGCACCTCCTTGTGAGTGGAGAGTTTGTGCTCTCAGCATCACTCTTGTTTTCCAGATGCTTTTGTTCACCCTGATGCTTTAGACACGCTGTTGGGAAAAGCCATTTATGCAGTTTGCCTGCAGCGCAGTCAGCCTCTCAAGCCCTTTAAGGGCTGGGCCCTTTCCCAGGTCCTTTGTCCCTTTGTGGAGCTTAGTTGTGCCCCCCTTCTCATGCTGCCCCTATAAGCGCTTGTTATTTTTCAGGTCCCCGTGGGCACTTTGGTGAAGGAGGGAAACAAAGTCCTGGCTGACCTCTCGCACCCGGGTGACGAGTTCATCGCAGCGCTGGGCGGGGCAGGCGGGAAGGGCAACCGCTTTTTCCTGGCCAACAGCAACCGAGCGCCCACGACTTGTACCCCCGGACAGCTGGGTCAGGAGCGGGTCCTCTTCCTGGAGCTCAAAACGGTGGCACACGCTGGGCTGGTGGGTGTCACCTGAAGCCCTGGCGGGAGGATGGTGGGGGACATGCCAGGAGGGTGGTGGCCGGGCAGCTGACTTGCGCCCATCAGAGCCTGTTGGCTTCGTCAGGAGCCCTGCTGTCCCTCGTCCCCGGTTCCCGACCCAAGACCCCCGACCTTGGCCGTCCCCACTCTCTTCCAGGTCGGATTCCCCAACGCAGGGAAATCCTCGCTTCTCCGGGCCATTTCCAACGCAAGGCCCGCTGTGGCCTCCTACCCATTCACCACCCTGAACCCGCATGTGGGGGTTGTTCACTGCGAGGACCACCAACAAATAGCAGGTAGGACGCCAGGGCCTCTCAGAGAGTCAGGGTGACGATGGGGTTCAGAGCAGTGCTTATGTAACTCTTGCGTGTAGCGTTGTTTTCTTCATTTAAAAACTGTAGTTCTTCATCAGAATCAGGTTTTAGGTTTGCTTCCCACCCTCTCCCCCAGGCATCTGTTAGTGGCAGTGCAGGAATTGGAGTTTAAATTTCAAACCTGAGGAAATTATTCCTTTTCACCGCCTCTATTCTTCTCTTTCATCTATGGGGAACTCGGCAACGTCAGTCATGTGGACAACATGTGATTTAAAAAGCTTTCCCTGTACCATTTTGAGAGAAGAAAACTTTTCCCAGAAGATAATGTACCCATTAAAAATAGTAAGCCTGCTGGCGATGTGATTTGTATAGCACTTTATATTTGCAAAAGACTCTATCGTTTCTATCGGTAATCAAATTATTAATAGAGTACAGGAAGCCGTTTTCCCCTTTTTTGAATCATTTTTGAAGCCAGAGAGACTGGAATGTGTTAAGTAGTTCTTATTCGACTGATCTGTCATCACGCCTGTCAGCCAGGTGTTTCAAAGCATTAGCAAAACCGAAAGCTGAAATGCCTCAGATGGCAGTTGGCCTGATGCATCACGGAGGCAGTAAACTGAACGACTTCCCTTGCAAGGTGTTCCCTGGAAGGACAGGCTCAGAGCTCAGGCCTCAGGTTCCCTCCTGGACCGTCTGCGCTCCTCCTCCGCAGTGGCCGACATCCCGGGCATCGTCCGCGGAGCCCACCGGAACCGGGGCCTGGGCTTGGCCTTCCTGAGGCACATCGAGCGCTGCCCCTTCCTCCTGTTCGTGCTGGACCTCTCGGTGCCAGAGCCGTGGACGCAGCTGGAGGACCTGAAGTACGAGCTAGAACAGTACAGGGAAGGCCTGTCCGAGAGACCCCATGCCGTCGTGGCAAACAAGGTCGACCTCCCTCAGGCCAGAGCCCAGCTGCCCCAGCTGCAGGCCCGCCTAGGCCGAGAGGCCATCGCCCTGTCGGCGGCCACCGGTGAGAACCTGGAGGGGCTGCTGCTGCATCTGAAGGAGCTGCACGATGACTACGTGGCCGTGGAGCTGGAGCGGGGCCGCCAGCCTCTGCGGTGGTAGTGGAGGTGGTAGGCCGGGAGGCGGCGTGGGCAGTGCCCGGGCAGGCTGACTGTGACCGGAGGTGAGGAAGGAGCCCCGAAGAATCGGAGGCCTCGGTGCAGCGGCCTTCCCGCCAGCTCAGGGCTCCCCACCAATGCGCACCCCTGCCCTGGGCCTGGGCCCTTGGGGCTGCGGATGCTCACGCACCCGCTGGTCTGTTCCCGGTGCTTCCCTCGCCCGCCTGCATGCGACTGACGTGCTACGATGGGCTCATCTGTGTTAATTGGCCCCAGATTAGCAGGGACCACACTCTGCCTGACGTCGCCAAATGCTGCCAAGTGCACACGGTGGATGGGAGCCGGTGATGCCTGCTGACCGTTGGGTGGCGGCAGCTGTCGCAGAGGTGGGCCCTTGATTCCACGGCTGTCAACACGCCCCGCGAGCGCAGTTTTGCGGGGATGCTCTGTCTGCTGCGTGAGGGCCAGGGGAGGGAAAGCATTTGCAGGCGCCCAGTGGTGAAGGAGCAGGTGCGGTCCTCTTCTCAGATGCCGCCGTCTGAGGGAAGCAATGAGGGTGACACCCGCCCTATTGTCCCAGACGGTGCTGTACTCTTTGGGAGCCGAGCTTCACGACTGAATGCTCCCATATCCGACCCAGGGACGCGTGGCTTCTGACCCACTTAGTACACGCGAACGGTTTATTAACTGTGGACTGCGGGTGGGGCGTGGCAGCGCCGTCCCCCAGGGTAGCCAGTGGCTCAGGTTTGTGCTTCTAGGTGTCGATGGGAGCCGCGCCCGCGCCCCCAGCATCCCCTGACTGCAGGTGCCCCGTGAGGACACTGCAGCTGCTCCTAGCCTGCTCATCCGGCAAAATGGTCTGGAACTTTTGTTCCCCCCAAATAAAGTCTGATGCATCTGATGTGTCCCTGAGGGCCTAAGGGACGAGTGTAGAAGGGACCCAGGGCCCTTTGGGGATTGGCCTCAGGGTCCCGAGGCAGCTGGGCTGCTGGGTGCACTTAGACCAGTGTCTTTTCCACACGTGGGGGTTGGGCAAACCTCGAATAATAAGCCAGCGCCTGAGCTTTCAGGAGCAATTCCGTTTTGATCTGACGTCAAATCTGCAACTAGAACAAGAGTCCTTTACCTGAAGCTTTATTTTAATGCCTTGTAATTTCAGAGGTCCTTGTGTTCTGGAAACCAGAGATGGGTTTTGCATGTATTTGCTCTCTCTCAGGCCACCGCGAAGAGCAGCATTAATTATCCATGGCCTTTCATCTTGCTTGCTTGGCGCCCAGCACGTGTGCTCTTCAGAGGGGAGATGCTCAAGATGCCTCCCGTGGCTGACCCAGAAGGGATGCGCCAGAGGGCAGGGGCTCTGTCCTGTTCTCGACTGTGCCCCCAGCAGCCTCAGGACCTGACCCCAAGGGGTCACCAGTACGTATTTGTGGAATGAGCGAGTGCATGGTGGCTGATGTCAGGTGCATTTAGGTTTCTTTCAGTTTGAAGACTATTTGACGGGTGGGTGGATGCCGAGCAAGAGCCGTGTCCCGCTCCCCAGGCCCAGCCTCAGCCGGGCGCACCTCTTCTGGCCGTTCCACTGAGTGATCTGCTCCAAAGTCTGAGCAACTCTTGCTTCCTTGATCAGCCCGGGGCGCCACCTGTTGACCTCTGGCCCCTGGACAGGGACTTCACTTTCTCATGTCACCCTCCCTGTGCCCTCCCCACGGCCGCATCGGGTGGCCTGGGTCTGCGTCAGCCCAGCGGGGCGTGGGCTGTAGGGCCAGGCGCTTGACCATCTCCGTGCGGCCCTCATTCTCTGGGGCTGGCACAGCCCAGGGTTGTTTCCTTGCCTGGCTTTCTCTCTACCTCTGCGTGGTGTTTCTGTCCCAGCATCGTCCCTCCCCTACTGGTTTCATCTCCCAGAAGCTCCAGCTGCCAGCCTTTCCCTGAGATTTCTTCTCTGTGCCCTTGGCCCTCTGTTCCCATGCAGGCGGTGGGCTCAGCGCCTGGCGGGGCCTCCCGGGGCGGGGTGGCCGTCTCCTCCCTGGTCTCCTCTCCCTCCCGCTTTACTCTCTAATTCATTGGCAAAGACCCTATTTCCAGATAAGGTCACATTACAAGTTTCCAGTGCTTGTGAATTTGAGGGTGCCCCTCAACCCAGTCAGCACTCTATTTTAATACTCTGCTCAGGCCCCTTCGTCTCCCCGCACAGCAGCCCAGGTGCCATAATCCCTGTATGCACGGGTCCTTCCTCCACCCCATCTGGGCCACCCTCTCCCTCCAGCAAAGCGCCAGGCCTGACCTGGCCTGCCCTCCCCTGCTGCCCATCCCCTCCCTCTGTCCTCTGCTCCAGCTGCTGCTTGGCTACACTAAGGACCCTCCAGGACAGCAGGCTTTTGTGCTGCCAGTCCCTGTGATGCAAATGCCCTTCCTCAGACACCTTATGAATGCCCCCCAGCTGGGGGCCACCTGATCAAGCAGCCCCACCCACAAGGGCCCTGCCCCCTGCACCTCGCAGCCGCTGTCAGGCGCATGGCCCCCTGGCCTGGCCTTGCGCATCAACCCCTACCGCCACGAGGTTCCTGTTCTGGGCTGCGTCGCAGGGCTGGGACAGTGCTGGCACCGGAGGCATAACAGACGTGCTGGGCAGGTCGTAGTTCAGGTGAATACATGAACGTGTGTGGGGATACATGCCAGCATGTTTACGGACAGGGCACACGTTCAAAGACCATAGAGTGGAGAGCACCGCCCAGCGACAGGGGCAGCAGGCGGCTGCTCCACGGGGCTGCCTGCGGATTCCATTCAGACGGTGGGAGGGGGGCCAGCCTGGGGTGGGGAGGTGGCTGCAGCTCTGAAAGGGCAGCTCGAGGGGCCTGGCGGTGTTCCCAGAAGCTCCAGCTGCCAGCCTTTCCCTGAGATTTCTTCTCTGTGCCCTTGGCCCTCTGTTCCCATGCAGGCGGTGGGCTCAGCGCCTGGCGGGGCCTCCCGGGGCGGGGTGGCCGTCTCCTCCCTGGTCTCCTCTCCCTCCCGCTTTACTCTCTAATTCATTGGCAAAGACCCTATTTCCAGATAAGGTCACATTACAAGTTTCCAGTGCTTGTGAATTTGAGGGTGCCCCTCAACCCAGTCAGCACTCTATTTTAATACTCTGCTCAGGCCCCTTCGTCTCCCCGCACAGCAGCCCAGGTGCCATAATCCCTGTATGCACGGGTCCTTCCTCCACCCCATCTGGGCCACCCTCTCCCTCCAGCAAAGCGCCAGGCCTGACCTGGCCTGCCCTCCCCTGCTGCCCATCCCCTCCCTCTGTCCTCTGCTCCAGCTGCTGCTTGGCTACACTAAGGACCCTCCAGGACAGCAGGCTTTTGTGCTGCCAGTCCCTGTGATGCAAATGCCCTTCCTCAGACACCTTATGAATGCCCCCCAGCTGGGGGCCACCTGATCAAGCAGCCCCACCCACAAGGGCCCTGCCCCCTGCACCTCGCAGCCGCTGTCAGGCGCATGGCCCCCTGGCCTGGCCTTGCGCATCAACCCCTACCGCCACGAGGTTCCTGTTCTGGGCTGCGTCGCAGGGCTGGGACAGTGCTGGCACCGGAGGCATAACAGACGTGCTGGGCAGGTCGTAGTTCAGGTGAATACATGAACGTGTGTGGGGATACATGCCAGCATGTTTACGGACAGGGCACACGTTCAAAGACCATAGAGTGGAGAGCACCGCCCAGCGACAGGGGCAGCAGGCGGCTGCTCCACGGGGCTGCCTGCGGATTCCATTCAGACGGTGGGAGGGGGGCCAGCCTGGGGTGGGGAGGTGGCTGCAGCTCTGAAAGGGCAGCTCGAGGGGCCTGGCGGTGTGCGCCGTGATGAAATTGCACTGCACTGAGCGTTTGATGGGTAGACTTCCACTTTGGGAAAACGAGAAAGTTCCGGAGGTGGGTGGCGGGGATGGCTGCACGCCTCTGAGCTGTGCACTGAAATGGCGCAAAGGGCAAATTTTAGATGTATTTGACCGCAGTGAAAACACACGGAGAACTAAGCACACACGCTCACACACACACAGGTAGTTACGCAGGCACACGCGTGCAGGTGAGCATGCGCCGGGCTCTGTCTGCCGTTGATGTTCATCTTCTCGTTGCCGGGGCGGCTCTACTGCTCGGCCCCACCAAGGCCAGAGTGTCGCCTCTCCGGAAAGGGCAAAAGGCCAAACAGAGCAGAGGGGACCCACAGGCCTCTGAGGCGGGGCTGTGCGTGCCCGAGAAGGGGCCCCTGGGCGGTCTCGTTCTGTCTTGCAATCCTTTGATTCTTTAGAGGAAAAAATCTTTCCTTGCGAGAAATCAGTGGGCACCAGTGGGTTGGTATTTTCCCAGAGCCAGGAAACCCCTCCAGTTTCTGCTGTGGCCTTGGGGTGGGCAGGTTGCCCAGCCCAGCCCACTGAACCTGTCACGCTCGGCACTGGGGGTATCGCGGGGACGCCCACGCTTGTCACCCCACCCCAGCTGCCTGGTTTGCATCATCTGTACAGCGGGGACACTAAGGCCCAGCAGAGTAGCTTAAGACCCATGGCCTGGCCTGGGGGTCAAGCCTGCTTACTTCAGCCCCACCCAGGGTACGCAGCCCCTTCCCTGTGTGGGGTCTTGTGGGAGCCACAGGTAAGGACAGAGCAAGCCTCAGGGTTGAGAGGGCCGTGCCCCCAGGATGCCAGCACACTGCCCCTGGCCAGGCCCAGGACTCCAGGCCACAGGCAGCCACCCACCCACCCTCCCACCAGCCCAGCCCTGGTCCCTTCCCATGGCTTCCAGAGACCTGGATGGATCCTTAGAGCCCAGCCCGGCCCCCTGCAGTGTCTGTGAACACGGGGAGGGTCACCGGCTCTGTTAGGTTTGAATTTCAGATTCACAACAAAGAATGCAGTACTTAGCTAACAGATTATTTGTTGTGACTCTGAAATCCAGATTGCACTGAGCTCCTGTGTTTTACCTGATGGTGGAAGTGAAGGGGTGAGGTGCAGGGGAGGTCGTGGAAACAGCCCTCATTGATGCTGGGCCTGCAGGGAGGGCTGGGGGGCTGGGCCAACTTGGGCGAGGCTGTACCTCTGCGAGAGGCCCTGCCTTCCTCGAGGCCCTGCCTTCCTCGCGTCCCTGGCGGGGGGCCTTGGGCGGCAGAGGCCTCGCCCTGCTGGCCTGTGCCAGGGCAGGGCCAGCTGGTCAATTCCAGCCAGCTGCCCCCGCTGTCCTTGGAGTGGACCCAGCAGCAGCCACCCCTGCCTAAGATCCTGCGGATTCCATTCAGACGGTGGGAGGGGGGCCAGCCTGGGGTGGGGAGGTGGCTGCAGCTCTGAAAGGGCAGCTCGAGGGGCCTGGCGGTGTGCGCCGTGATGAAATTGCACTGCACTGAGCGTTTGATGGGTAGACTTCCACTTTGGGAAAACGAGAAAGTTCCGGAGGTGGGTGGCGGGGATGGCTGCACGCCTCTGAGCTGTGCACTGAAATGGCGCAAAGGGCAAATTTTAGATGTATTTGACCGCAGTGAAAACACACGGAGAACTAAGCACACACGCTCACACACACACAGGTAGTTACGCAGGCACACGCGTGCAGGTGAGCATGCGCCGGGCTCTGTCTGCCGTTGATGTTCATCTTCTCGTTGCCGGGGCGGCTCTACTGCTCGGCCCCACCAAGGCCAGAGTGTCGCCTCTCCGGAAAGGGCAAAAGGCCAAACAGAGCAGAGGGGACCCACAGGCCTCTGAGGCGGGGCTGTGCGTGCCCGAGAAGGGGCCCCTGGGCGGTCTCGTTCTGTCTTGCAATCCTTTGATTCTTTAGAGGAAAAAATCTTTCCTTGCGAGAAATCAGTGGGCACCAGTGGGTTGGTATTTTCCCAGAGCCAGGAAACCCCTCCAGTTTCTGCTGTGGCCTTGGGGTGGGCAGGTTGCCCAGCCCAGCCCACTGAACCTGTCACGCTCGGCACTGGGGGTATCGCGGGGACGCCCACGCTTGTCACCCCACCCCAGCTGCCTGGTTTGCATCATCTGTACAGCGGGGACACTAAGGCCCAGCAGAGTAGCTTAAGACCCATGGCCTGGCCTGGGGGTCAAGCCTGCTTACTTCAGCCCCACCCAGGGTACGCAGCCCCTTCCCTGTGTGGGGTCTTGTGGGAGCCACAGGTAAGGACAGAGCAAGCCTCAGGGTTGAGAGGGCCGTGCCCCCAGGATGCCAGCACACTGCCCCTGGCCAGGCCCAGGACTCCAGGCCACAGGCAGCCACCCACCCACCCTCCCACCAGCCCAGCCCTGGTCCCTTCCCATGGCTTCCAGAGACCTGGATGGATCCTTAGAGCCCAGCCCGGCCCCCTGCAGTGTCTGTGAACACGGGGAGGGTCACCGGCTCTGTTAGGTTTGAATTTCAGATTCACAACAAAGAATGCAGTACTTAGCTAACAGATTATTTGTTGTGACTCTGAAATCCAGATTGCACTGAGCTCCTGTGTTTTACCTGATGGTGGAAGTGAAGGGGTGAGGTGCAGGGGAGGTCGTGGAAACAGCCCTCATTGATGCTGGGCCTGCAGGGAGGGCTGGGGGGCTGGGCCAACTTGGGCGAGGCTGTACCTCTGCGAGAGGCCCTGCCTTCCTCGAGGCCCTGCCTTCCTCGCGTCCCTGGCGGGGGGCCTTGGGCGGCAGAGGCCTCGCCCTGCTGGCCTGTGCCAGGGCAGGGCCAGCTGGTCAATTCCAGCCAGCTGCCCCCGCTGTCCTTGGAGTGGACCCAGCAGCAGCCACCCCTGCCTAAGATGGTGGGCACCTGTCCACCTGTCTGCCTTCCCCGTGACAAGGGGGTGCCAGCTGGCTCACAGGGACCACGGAGGAGCATCTGGGGTCCGTGGCTGATTAAAGGGGGCATCTTCAAGCACCCGGCACTGGTCCCATGAAACGTCCGTGTGGCCCACAGAGCTGCTGGCCCACCACGGGGGTTCCGTCCAGGATCTCCAAGCAAGGGACCCTGACGTCCCAGCTGCACGGATCTGGAATCCTTGGTGAAGTCAGCGTCTGGCTCAGGGCCCAGCAGGTAGCAGGAGCTCAAGAAAGTGCAGACACCATCCACCCCCAGCCCTTCACCCAGTTGGTGTGTCTTACGGTCTGAAATACCTGCATTAGAATTTGCCTCCTTTGATTTAAAGATCGAGATCATTTTCTGTTACAGTGCACATCTCCCCCTGTCGCTGGAGGAGTCAGTCCCACACACTTCAGTATGAGTTAATGGATTGGAGGGGCTGGGACAGAGCCGAGCCTCGGCTGTCAAAGGAAGCCTCAGGCCCTGAGGGGCACCCGGGAGGGGCCGGCAAGGAATGGTCTACCCCCTGCCCTCTCCTGGCTTCTCGGGGATGTGGTCCTGCTAAGCTGGGGCCCAGGAAGGAGGGCAGAAGGCAGGCCATGCCCCGTCCACGGAGCTGCCCCGACTCCTACACCTCTGCTCAGAACCAGGCTTTGCTGGACTCTTGAAGGATCGTCCAGCATTTAGAGTGGGAGCGTTTAAAGATCATCAAATTTGTCATGTTTGTATTTGGAAACTGGTGACTTCGGAGTGTCACGGATGCATTTTTAGCTCAGTTGCCACAGCGCTACCACCCCCTCCTCCCCTCACACCCAAAGCCCTCCTCCCCTCTCTGCCTTCTCCCCTTTCTTCTTTCTCTTTTGAAGGATATTTTTGCGCCCCTCTGAGGTTTGTGTCTGACAAACTCCAGAGTAAGGTGCCTCCTCTGGACACAGCACCTGCCACCCTGGGAGCGGGATGCCGCGTGCCGTCTGGGACGCTCTGCTTAATGGACAAGGAATCTAAGGCCAAGGCACTCGCCTGGCCAAGGTCCCCCTGTGGACAGGAAGGATGTCACAGACAAATGGCCTGGCATCCTGACCTTTCACCCTTAGAGCCAGTATGTTACTCCTAATATACCAAAAATCATTATTACTAAATAATTGACTCGCTTCCCTGTTTTTTATTAAAGTCACAGACCTCCCATGGGCAGAAGTGTTCTGTTCCCCTCCCCTACCCCAAGACAGAGGGATGCCAGCTTGGGCCATCACATGACAAAACGTCATTTCATTGCCAGCTTTAGGAAGGAAGGGGCATTTGGTGACTCATGAAACCAAGAGGTCCAGGTTTTAGCTTCAGGCCAGGCTGGATCCAGGCGCTTAGACAACAGCACGTGGAAGCCATCTCCGTCCAACTCTCGGTGTGGCTTTCCTCCACCTTGGCTGCACCAGGTGTGCCCCCTCCACGGGGTGGCCTCTATGAGGATAATGTTGGAGGCTGCCAGTCCTGCAGCCCCAGCTGAAGGGGAACACAGGCCTCCCAGAGCACCAGACAAGGTCCCAGGACTGCTGCTCTCTGGTCTCACTGGAGACGAGCACCACCCCAGCCTTTCCCGGTGATTCTGACCAGCCACGCCTGGGATCCACACCCATCCTGGAGCCACTGAAGTAAACGGGGAATGGTTCCCAAAGGAGAAACGGGTTGCTGTCACCAGAAGAATGGGTGCAGCGAGAGGCCTTGGGCACTCTCAGGAGCATGTGTGTGTCCCCTGAGCCTGCTCCGGGTGCCTGGGGGTCGGGCTCGGGAGAGGAAAGAGAAGGTGGCCCTGAGGCCGAGGGCCTTGGGAAAATGGTCATGGAAGGAAAGTCATTAGCTGTGTGACCTTGAGCAGGTCATTTAACCTTTCTGTGCCTTTGTTTCCTCATCTGTAAAATGGGAATAATAGTACCTACTCTGTTTGGGAACTAGATGAGTTTACATAAGAGGGCTCAGAATGGTGCCCAGAACATAGTAGGTCTGTTCATTATAATTGTAGTCTAAGCACATTCCCTGTGCCAGGCGCCATGGCCATCCTTCCTGGGCAGCACCAGGGACCCCCAGCCTCAGGCCCTGCATGGTCCAGGACCCCCAGCCCTGACCTGCGGGAGCCAGCGTTCCTCCCCAGATGTGCCATCAGGCAGGTCTCCCTGGTGTGCTCGCCATCCCAGGGATGCAGTTGGGCCCCCAGGAAGGTGCAGCGTGGCAGGGACCCGCTCACACACCACCATCCCCTGCGGTGCCTGGGGAGAACCCAGGGAAGAGTGAGGATGGGGTCCTGGCCCCCACCAACTGCTGAGTGTGGGATATGGGGCGAGTCGCCCAGCCTCCAGGGCCCTGGCTCTGGGGAGTCTGCAGAATGGAGAGTTGAGCAACCCCCCGTGGGGTGGCCACGAGGATGCAGGGCTGCAGTAAATGGTGGAAATGTTCTTTGCAGCCCCGAGTCCAGCCACGAGTGTCAGGATCGGGGGTGGGGAGGCAGAGGCCAGACAGCGTTTGGCTCCCCACATCTCAGGCCTCCAGAAGCCCTGCCGGCTGACCCCAGGCTTCCGTTTTCATGGCCCTGATGCCCCAAAAAGAGCGTTGAATAATTTGTCCTTTTGTAGAAGGATGGGGACTGCCTGCTGGGCTCCTGAGAATGTAGGGTCTTCACCCCAGGCTGGGAAGGACCCTCACCCAGCATGTGCACAGAAGCTGTTCTCAGGGGGGCGCCCCAGAGCCAGCACCGGGGCGGGAGCGGCAGCCGGACATACTGCCAGACCGAGGAGCCCTGTAGATGTGCTGGCCCCTGAGGGCTGACGGCTGGCCCCGATGGGAGGAGCCAGGTCATCCACGGGCACCCAGGGCAGAACCCTGCGTCGGGCCATTGCCCAGTTCCTCAGTGCCACTGCCTCCCAGCCTCATGCCCCTGCCAGTCTCTGCACTGAACTGCTAGGACTGCGCTGACACTTGCAGGCGGGCCACCCAGGCTGTGCTCCATCCTAGGGCCTAAGGCTCACTCTCTGGATGCCTTATTGTCCTCAGGAGCAAGGCCACACTCCTTACCTTGGCCTCCAGGCCCTGAAACATCACTGCCCCTCTGCCCCCCTCACCTGTGGGCCCTTCCTCCAGCCTCAGGCTCGGCCTCTGCCACCTCTCGGGGCTCCCACCACTGGACTCAGTGGAAGTTTGTGGAATGAATGAGTGAAACGTCACCTCCGCAGACAGGCTCCCTGTGCCCCCCACTGACGAGCCAGGCCACCCACCTCCTGGTCCCCCCACGGGAATGGCCCTGCTGATGCGCCAGCCCGTTGCCCAGCACAGAGCCCGGCACACAGTAGGTGCTCAATAAACAGCAGCTGCCGACTTGGGCGGCGCCTGCAGAGGCAGCTGCTCCTGCCTTGGGGCTCAGCTTGTCTCTGCTCCCAGCGGTCGGATCCAAGGAGGAAGACCCCCTTGGCGTGTTTGCTTGCTGCTGGACTCCGTGTCTTTCTTCTCTCCTCCTCCATCCCTGCGCAGTAGCTTGGGAAGCGGCAGTTTGCAGAGATTGAAGGGAAAATTTCTTGAAAGCCTGCACTTTTATCTTCCAATTTGTAGCCATTTAGCAGGGCCGGGCCGAGGGGCAGCGAGCGTTCTGGCTGTGCAGGCAGCACGGAGGTGCCCACCGCTGCAGAGAATGGGTTCTTTGTCCTTCCCCAGACAGCTCTGGGCTGCAGGACGGACGCCCACCCTCTGGGGGCCAGGCAAGTCTGCAGGGCTGGAGGGAAGGCCAATGGCTAGCCCGCCAGCCTCACCACGGGCCCCAGAGCTGCGAGGGCTTCCCCAAGCTCTGGGCCCACAAACGGTGGACGACCTCCCTGTCACCGCCTTCCCCAGCTGCTCCCAGCGCCCTGAGGGGACCTGAGGCTCGCCCCTCCCTCGGGCCACTAAAGAGGGGGCCCAAGAAGACCGTCCTGCTTTGACCAGAGGGGGCCCTTCCGGTGGAGGGAAACTGCAGAGGGGAAGGAGTCCCAGCTGGGATTCTGGAGGAAGACTTCTGGGTGCTTGGGAAAACAAAGTGCAGGTGCAGCTGTGGGGTGAGAAAATGTCTGGAAGAGGAAGGTTTGTGGGTTTCAAATGTTGCTGTGAAGAGCTTTGCCCCCTGCAGTGGTGAGACTCAGAGCTGGCGGGCACCTCACTGCTGGAGATGGGACCCATGGCACCCAGCTGTAAGGGAGGGACGTGAGGCAGCCAAAGGTCTCTCTGCCTTGGGAAGAAAGGACTGTGGACGCTGGGCCAGCACAGTGGGGAGGGGACGAGAGGCTGTGTCCGTGAGGTCAGGGGAGGGAGGGCCCTCGTGGCTGGAAAGAAGGGGAGGCTTCCTGGAGGAGGTGACATCCGACCCACCCAAGTGTCTATTGCCCCCAAGTTGGGCTGGTCTTTGCCCCTTTCTAGGTGGACTCTGGCACCTGGGGTGAGGGCCAGTGTCTGCCCCCTCCGTGGAGCCCACTGGACCCAGGATCACCCAGCATCATCCTGTCAGTTCCTTCTCCCCGTACCCATCCATCACCCTCAGTCCCGCCTCCAGGCCTCTGCCCAGGAAGCCCCTCCCCTCCCTTGGCCCAGCCCCTCAAGCTCAGCTCCAGTCCCCACACCCCTGGAAGTTCCCCAGGGGGAAGATCATGGCTGAGAGCGGTGAGAACTCCTGTCCTGGGGGCAGGCAGGCTGCAGCAGGTGAGGGCTGTGCCACGTGTTTTCAAGACTGGAGCGGGGGAGCGGGCGGGGCACTGCCGGGGCACACGTCGCTTATTAGGATTAAAGCCTGGTATGACCGCCGGGCTCGTCCACTCGAAAAGGACACTGAGGCCAGGGGGAGGGGCAGGCCTGTGCCTCATGCCCACCTGGGTGCTCTTGTGCCCCCCTGGGTCCCCGACTGGAGTACAGGGGCTCAGCCACCCCCCACAAAGTCCTCAGGAATCAGCACCAATTAAAAAAAATACACTTTACTGTGGACTTTGGGGTCTGCAGTGGCAGCGCAGCAGGTTCGCGGGGAACGGAGCATGCAGGGTGCCAGCCAGGTGCACGGGATATGGTGAAGCGGCCCCTCTGCTGGGCACCCAGGCCCTGGTCTCCTCCGACTGCC
>NW_006789032.1:1622275-1623744 GCF_000442215.2 Lipotes vexillifer | reverse complement strand
ACGACGCTCAGGGCGCTGCTGGGGCCCCGTCAATCCCAGAAGACTCTGGTTGCGTAGACGGAGAAGGAAGGGCAGCCCGCTGGACGAGCAGGCGTCGGGGCTCTGGCCGCTCGCAGAGCCGCCAGTCGGGGCCCAACACCGCGAGCTGGGGGGCGGGGTGGGCAGAAGCCGCTGGCGCGGCTCAGCCGGAAGCGGCAGCACGTGGAAGGAGGGCGTGGGAGCCCACACCTGCCAATCCAGCCCCGAGCTCCTCGGCAGTCTTGTCTCTCTTCATTAAACATCCAAGGAACAGCGAGTTCACGGATGTGTTTTCTTCTCCGCCTCCTTGGAACACCCAGAACGGAGAAGCCGAGACCTGCCGCGAGGTCTCTGGGGAGCACCCGGCACTTGGGGAGCAGAGAGAGTTGCAGGGAAGAGGGAGGAAGGAGCCAGGTCCCCGCCTAGAGCAGGGCACAGACAGCAGCAAAGCCAGTGGCCGGGGCCTGTCTGGGACGGGGCAGGTGTGAGGGGGTGTGCAGACGTGTGCAGGTGCAGGGGCAGCGCACTGGCTCTGGAGGCCTGGAGCGCACACCAGGCACTTGCTTTGGGAAGACACCAAGCAGTAATTGTGTGAAGCGTGGACACGACCGGCCATCCCACTGTCCTTGGGGGTGGCAGACTGGCTGGGACCCCTGGGTTGTCCCTCCCGGGCTAGAGCAGGATTTGGGTGGCCACATTCCGGTTCAGGCAGCAGGGGCCTGTCCAGCCGCCCACCAGGCTGCATCAACGCCAGCGGACGCTCTGAGAGGCTGCCATGGCATTTAGGGTGGGCCGAAGACAAGGCAGCGCTCACGCCTGCGGGGCAACCAGGTGGAGGGTGGCGAGGCCCGGCTGTCCCGGAACCCAGGACCTCGAGGGGGGTGGCAGTGGAGGGCTCTGCCCCTGCATCCCAGGTGCCTGTGGAGGCCGGCTCACTTCCAGCAGTGCTCCAGGGAGCTGGGGGGCTGCATTGCGGGCAGAGCAGCTTGGTAAAGGCCCGGCGGAAGCCATAGTGGCACAGCGGGTAGAGGACAGGGTTGATGGCTGAGTTGGCCCACAGCAGCCAGAAGGACGTCTCGTACCAGTAGTCGGGGACGCAGGGGCCGTGGCAGGCAGCCCGGGTGATCATGAGGAGCGTGTACGGGGCCCAGCAGAGCCCAAAGGTGCTCACGATGACGGCCAGCGACTTGGCCACCTTCTTGTCCCGCGAGAGCCGGAAGCGCTGGGCGATGCTCTGGGACACCATCTCCGTGCGCTTCTCCAAGGACGCCGAGGACACGGACGGCTTGGAGCCCCGCTCGAGTGAGCGCGGCCGCTCGGCGCCCCTCGAGGAGCTGCCAGAGCTGGAGGTGGGCGAGGCCGCGGCGCCTGGGGCTGCCTCGCCGCCCCACACCCCGCGCCTGTGCAGCGGCACAGCCTCCCCACACCCCTTTTGCCAGCAATCCCAGCAG
>NW_006789032.1:1609856-1622193 GCF_000442215.2 Lipotes vexillifer | reverse complement strand
GAGGCCGCCGCCTCGCGTGTGCCCCGTCCAGCCGGACACGGGCGCGTCTCTGGATGTTCAGGTAGATGCTGAGGTTGAAGAAGGTGACGCTGAGGAAGGGCGTGACGAGCTCGAGGGCGGAGGCCGTGACGAGGAGCTGCCCCCGACGGGTGCTCCCAGCTGAGGACGGCGGGTCCGCAGCACAGGAAGGCCGGCATCCACACCAGCACCATCTTCCTCACTGCCTGCCGCGTGTCGCCCTGCTGGGCCCGGTAGGAGACCTGCGGTGGGACACGCTGGGTCAGGAGGCAAGGGGACTGAGCCCAGGTCGGCTGCTGCAGCTGGCAGCTCCCAGCAGCCTCTGGGCCTCTGTGCACGCCTTCCCCGGCAGTGATGCTTTTCCCTTTTCCTCCCCTCGCCCCATGAATCCCGGGCAGGCTGAGGCCCTGTCACACTCTCCTATGGCCTCGGAACCTCCCCCAGAACCTTCACTTTGTGCCGGGCTGCCTGTCTGCCGTCGCCCCCTCAGCTGTGCGCTCCCCCGGGGGGCCACGTCACTGTCCGATCTACTGAGTACCTGCCGTGTGCCAGGCTCTCTGCTCGGCACCTTTCGATACCATCTTATTTAATCTTCACAACTGCTCCAGCGTGATCCCCACTTTCTTGATGGCTCAGGCAGGGCAGGAAAGAACACGGGTGGGTCGGCTCAAGGGGCAGAGCTGGCTCAAAACCCATGCTCTCTGCACTCTGTGCCACTGCCTCCCTGGACTAGGACACACGTGGTCCCCAGCGGAGGGTCCCGGGGTGCCTGATGGAGCCATCAGGGAGAAAATGAGACTGCACTGGAGTGACCTCTGCTTCAGTGCCGCCAGCCTGGCGCCCACAGGACACCGACGTGGGAAGTCCAGGCAGCCCAGGGCCCCTAACTCATGGTGGCCACCACGCCCAGGGAAGCTCGTGGAGCCTGTCTTCCCGAGGCACGCACACCTGTGGGGAGGTACCACCAAGGGCCCCTGGCCCAGATCCTCCCTTAGTTCCAGGGACGTTGGACCTGCTCCAGGGTGGAGGCTGAAGTGACCCCCTTCCTTCAGGTCCACACTGTGCCTCCTGCCTGAACCAGGACCGGTCCTACTGGCAGCAAATGGCTACCGAGTGGGCGGCTGGCCATAGAGTGCCCGATGTGTCAGGTGTGAGGCCAGTGGGGATCAAGCCCATCCAGCACTGCCCACTCAGAAGTGGCCGTACCCCCTGCCGGGCGCGTCTCCTGACCGCTCCTGACCACCCCTCCCCCTAGGAGTGAACATGGGCACCCACGTCCCAGACTCACGGCTCGGGTGACCGACAGGAAGCGGTCATAGCTGATGAGCACGATATTGAAGACAGAGGAGGTGCAGAGCAGGTTGTCCACCACCAGCCACAGCTTGCAGAGGCCCCGGCCAAAGGGCCAGCGGCCAGTCAGCACGTAGGGCACGTACAGTGGGATGCAGAATGCCCCTGTGGGAGAGGAGGGCCGTGGTGGGCCGTGGCTGGGCAGGGGTCAGACCCCCCCCCACCAGCCGAGAGACAGGCAGGACCTAGGGTCACTTGGTGGCCCTTCTGGGACCAGCAATCCTCCCTCCGCCTCCTTCATAGGCACACTCTTTGCACTGCACCTGGCCTTCAACCCTTGCCCGGCCCACGGTCCCACTGGGTCCCCTGGACTTGGGGGCGGGAGGAAGATCCAGGTGTGGGGACCTCTGGGAGCGACGAGCCCCAGAGCCTTGGTCTGGTCATTCCTGGGCTTCTGCCCAGCCCTCCCAGTGCCCAGAGGAAGAAAGAGAATTTCCTCCCTCTCTGGCCCCGCTGGATCGCAAGCTCCTATTCTGGCTCTTCCTCATCAGCTCAGAAACCGAGAAAGCCTTTCTCCGGACTCAAAGGGCACTTGACTGCTGCCACGTGGGCGCGGGTGGCTCCCACCGCCAACCCCGCTCTGAGCGTCTGGCAGACGCCTGTCTCAGCCCCAACAGGTGTCTGGTGCTCCGGCCCCCTCCTTGCGCCCCGCCCCACAGCCTGCAGCAGCGCACAGACACGTGAGAGCGCACTCCTCAGAGCCTCTCCCCCCAACCCCGCCCGCCTTCCCCATGGCCTCCTCCCCCAACGTGGCTCTAAAAATCTCCCCTCCATGTCCCCTTCCCCAAACCCACCCCCCCCTCAGCGCCCTCCCCGTGTCCTGAGTCCTCTGCAGCCTTTGTTTAGCTACGGTGCAAGAGCCCCCGCTGCACCGCGGCCGCAGCGCCTTGCGCCTGGCCGAGCGCCCGCTGGCTAGGACCCCTTCCCCGGGGACATCCTTCCCCAGCCCGAGTCCCGCGGCTGGGGAAGCAAGGAACCTCGCCTGCGCCCGCCTCCCCACGAGTCCCGGCTGCCCCCTCCCCAGGCCGGACCCCTTAGCGGGGCGTGTCCCCGAGGCAAAGGCACCCTAGGTCCGCGTTCCAATCCCCGCTGGCCCGACCCGGCAGGGCGCCCCTGGGCTCGGGCGGGGGCTGGGGGCTTTACCCACGAGGAAGTCGGAGATGGCGAGTTTGAGCAGAAAGAAGCTGTTCTGCGTGCGGAGGCTCGAATCGGCCACGAAGGCGCGTTGCCCAGCACCGTGGCCACGATGAGCAGCGCCATGAGCGCCGCCAGCACCGCGGGCCAGGCGGCGGAGAAGCCGCGCGCTCCGCCCGCCGCCGCCGCCGCCTCGCCTGCCAGCGCCCCCGACGCGCTCAGCGGTCCGTCGGGCGGGGAGCGCTCCATGGACCCGCCGGCTCACGCGGCGCCGGGGCGCAGGGCAGGGCGCGGATCGTCGGCCGGGCAGCCGGGAGGGATCCCGGCCCGGGAGCCTGGTCTTTGCGGGCTTTCGGCCCGGCCGGGCTCCCCGGGGGGTACCCGGCGCATGGTCCGCGGGCGCCGAGACCGCGGCCGGGGCGGGCGGCGCCGAGGGGGCCCGGCCCGGAATCTGAGCCGAATCGGGCCAGCGGCACGACCGCTGCAGCACGAGCGGACCCGGAGCGGAGCTGGAGCCCGAGCCGCCGGCGGAGCGTCCGTGCGCCCCGAGTGCCGAGAGCAGCAGAGTAAGCCCCGGGCCCAGCCCGCTGCCCCACGCGCCCCGCTCAGCGCCCCCGCCATTGGCTGCCGCCCTCGCCCCGCCCCCGCCCCGCCCGGCGCCGGCAGCACCACGGACAGCGCCGCGTGCCCGCCGGGCAGCTGGAGCCCCGGCCCGAGTGTGCACCGCGGCTGGCGGGGAGCCCGGCACGGCGGGCGCTGGAGCTGGGGGCTCGCCTGCGTTCGACCTGCGCTTGCACACAGGAGCCAGCCTCTGGACCGCGCGCCCTGCCCCGTGCCCTCGGCCCCGGTGACCCCTGGCCGGCCCTCGTCGGGAGCCGGGGCGCCTGTGGGGATCTGGAGGGCGGGTGAGGGGAAACACCTGCGCCCGCGCTCGGGGGAACTTGCCCCACGGGACCCCTCCTCGTTTCACGCTTCGGGCAAGCAGTTCTCGGAGAAAGGAACCTCCCGAGGAGAAAGGATAGGAGAGGTCTCCGATAGCCGTGCCCGAGCCAGGGGTTCGCTCCGCCCCCCGTATGCGTGGGACTCGACTCTGAATCTGAGTCTCCCCGTGGGCAGGACCCAACGCAGCGTCCAGGGTGACCTGCGAGGCGCAGACAGATGTGGAGTTACATAAGGGAAAATGGGGACCCAGCGGACCCAGCTGGGAGGGGAGCGTGCCCACCCTGGGCTCAGGCGGCCCTAGTTGGAAGGGAGAGCGACCATCCGCTCGGAACCCAGCCACGGGTCCCCCCGGTGGACAGCGCAGTGGGGCGGTCAGTGCTTCAGGGACCGGCGAGGTCACCGCGCTCGGGGCGCAGCCGGGGCGGCGCGCCGCGTTAGCGCCTGCGGGGGGTTTGGGAGGAGGAGAGACGGCGGGAGGGAGCTCCCCCTCCGCCCAGGCACGAGCGCTCAGCTAGGCTGGGTCAAGGACGAGGCACACACAGCGAGGCAGGCGGACGCGCCCACATGCAGACTCACAGACTCCCACAGACCGGGCAAGCAGCCGCCCAGCGTCAGGCTGGGGACCCACGAACGGCAGTTTGACGCGCACACATCAGACCAAGGCAGCGAGGGAACAACGCCCGAGGGAGAGGGAAGCAGCGGCGCTGCTCTGTCGCCAGCAGCGCACATCTGCCAAAGCCTCAAAGAGGAGAGAAAAGTGCGCGTCTGCGTGCGCGGGTGGGGGCTGCAGGGGGGGCCCAGGCGCTGGCACACAGGGACCCGCACTTCCAGCAGCTTCCTGATCACGCTGGGACCCACCGCTCCCCCTAGCCCCGAGGTGCTTTAGAAACTTCGGGGAGTGAGGGAGGGGTGCTGGGTTCCCCTACCCCTCCTCAGGGCTGATTGCAGGGAGGAGACCCCAGCCCCCCACCCCAGTCCCAGGGGATCCATGGTTCTATGGCTTCTCGCGGCTTGCGCTGGGGGAGAGGTGTGGGGCTCCAGCTTCCCCTCCCAGAAGCCCTCTCTGAGTAGCTGGCTGTACCCTTTCCACCAGCAAGCCCTGCTCCTCGGGCAGGCTCCCCCAGCTCCCCAACTTGCATGGTGGGCAGGGCTGTGCCAGGACCAGACACCAGTTGGTGGTTAGACGAGCCAAGGTGGAGAGCTGCTGGGGTCCAGCATGGTGCCGTTGGACCCCATCGCTTCCACCATCCAAGCCTTCCTGCATCTCTGGTGCTGGGTCCTCTGTGCTCGCCAGCAAGCTCCCTGCCACCTGGACCCCGCCAGAGCCTGCTCCTGCACAGGCACCCCAAGGCCGGCTCTGGCCAGTCAGTGCTTCAAGGGCGCACCCCCACCCCATCCCAGGCCTCCGGAGATGGAGTTGGATGGGGAGTGGGGGGGGGGCCTGGCTGTCTCCTCACTGGCTGGTTGCCCCCTCCCATCCTCAGTTCCTGTCCAGGGTGGAGGGAAGTCTGAGCAGAGGGCAGCCCCTTTAAAGTCTTAGTCAAGCTGGGGCCCGGTTGTCCTTGTGGACTTTAGTGTTCGCGAGCTTTCCTTGGCAGTCTCTCACCCCACAGCAGCTAGAGCGGGGGATGCAGGGGATGGACTCAGTTCAAACCCTGGCACTTGGGTGACTTGGGAGAGTTACCAAATTTCTCTGATTGTGGAGACCTTCCTCTTGAAATGGAGGCCATCAGGAGGAGGACCACAGCTGGCCCAGAGGTTTGAGGATGGCCATGGCCACGGGTGGTGAGCGCCCCCTGTTGGCACTTAACATGCATGACCTCATCAGCCCCCACCCCCACCCCGAATTCAGCATACAATGTGGGTAGGACCAGCAGCCTGCACAGAGCCCAGGAAGCTACCTGCCCAAGGTCACACAAGGCCAGAGGCCCCTCTCTTAATGGTTACATTCCTGGCCCAGCCCTGAGATCAAGGCCCCTGACCTTGCAAATGTACTAACTCCTGGGGCCTTAACCTTGTCGGGACAGGAGCCTAGAGTCCCTGGGCTGGGCCCAACTTGGCTAAGGCAGTTTGAGGTGAATGAGGCAGGTCCCCATGTGACTGTCCACAGGGCATCTTGCCCTGAGGTCTCTGTCTCAAGGAGTGGGTATTCAGGCCCCAGGATGGCAGGGAACGCCCCAAGACCCTAGGAAAGCCTGGCTGAGCGTTGGGGGACATGGGCCCTTATTCTCATCTCACCTGGACACCCCCAAAGAGCATGGCCTGGGGGCCGAGTTTCTCCATTTGTCAAAACAGCCAGCATTTGGGGTTCAAAATGTCCAGTCCCAGAAGGAAACAATGCCCCAATCATGTAAGCCCTAGATTAGTGAAATCAGATCCCCTGCACACCCCTCACACAGGAGATAGCTCATCTGCTGATTGATCAGTTGATTCGTTCATTCAGCCCCCAAGATCTGCAGGGGTGACAGCTGATGAGGGCTGTAGGCTGGAGAGTGGAGGGGCCCCGAGACCCGCTGCAGCGGCGGGGCCTCACTCACCTCCCTCCTGCCACATGGAGCAGAGAACCTGCAGCACAGACGTGTGCTGCTCAGAGGCCCCTCCACAGGGCACTTGCTGGCAGGAGGGCCGGTGACCGCCCCAGCTGAGAGCAGCCTCTTCCCGGGCATCTGGTTGGCAGCTGTTGTGTGGGACTCCTCTGTGTGCAGTGTCTGCTCTGGGACCCCCGTGGGGGGCTGAGACTTTCCCAGGGGGCTCCCCCTTCCTACCTACCTTCTCCCTGCACACGTGTCAGGCCCGCACTGCGGGCTGAACGCTCTTCACCTGCTCCCTTTGTCTTTCACAGATGTCCCCACCAACCTCTAGACCTTGGCCCCTGTCTCCGCGTCTGCTTCCTGGGGGACCCAAGTTGACACAGGCTGCGTTCCGGTCCTGGAAGGATGGCCAGGGATTCGATCCAAGATCTCCAGGAGGCAGCCAGGTGGAGATCTGGAGGGAGCAGCGTTCCGGGCAGAGGGGACCGCGGAAGCAGAGGACAAAGTGGGTGGGGGGGCGCGTGCGTCTGTGGCGGCCGCGGGGGCGGGGCCCGGGGAGGGCAGATGTGATGCCTCACGCCCTGTGCAGACGCTGAGGGAGGCCCGGGAGGGTTTTGAGACACAGTGAGACAGGCCTCCCTGCTTCAGGGCAGAACAATCTCCAGCAGGGCGAGGGCAGAGCCGAGAGGCCAGTTGGGAGGCTGCTGCTAGGCTCCAGGCGAGGACGACGGTGGCAGTGGGGGAGGGGAGACCCGGGCAGATTCTGGGTTGAAGCCGACAGGAGCTGTGTGAGGGAAAGACGTCGGGGTCAGGGCTGACTCCAGGGTTTTGGCTCAAATGCCTCGAGGGTGGCGCTGACACGAATGAGCTGGGGGTCTGTGGGAGGAGCAGGTTGGGGGATTTGAGCGTGTTGAGATAGATGATGTGGCCCATTGGACCTCCTAGGGGAGAGGTCATCAGGCCCCCAGGACCAGCCCTGGCCCTGGAGTCCGAGGCCTGGCCCAGGAGCAGCCCGCTCACCTCTTCTGGGTCTGGGGCCAGAGGAGCCCTGGGCTGGGGAGACGCAGCTGTGCGTGCCGGCGTCTGAGCAGCAGGACGCTGTCCTGGTCGCCCGTGGTCACGGTCACGGTCATGGGGCAGCGGGCTCCGCCTCCAGCTGCCCCACTGAGCTGGGAAATCTCTCCTTCACTGGAGCACCGGCGCCCGTGGAGCCCTACCCTGCTGCACGGGACGCGGCCCCCTAACGAGAAATAACGAGGGGAGTGGAGCCGCGGTGGCCCGCTGCCGGGCGACTCTCCTGCTCTTATGGCCAAGGCACATTTGCTGGAGCGCTTGTCAGCATTCTGGCTCTGGTGCCATGACACCTCTTTAGAGGAACCTCTGTTTGCCTTCCCTGTTTCTGCAAGAGCTCACTGGAATATGGGAATGCAGATTTTTCTTTCTTTGTTCCTTGTCCTCTTTTTTTTCTTTTCCTGGTGACATTCTGAGCCAGCTCCGGGTGCATCCTGATGAGCTCAGGGCCCAGGTGTGATCAGCATGTCTCCCAAGGTCACCGCTTTGGAATAAAAGCTGAGTCTGACTTCCCTGCCTTTAGGCACCAGGCTGGATTGGGCCCATGGCCCAGGTGGCAGGAAGGAGAGAGAGGACAGGAGAACCAGGGATGCAGTTGCTGTGGTCTGGCCTCAACTGACGAAAACCAACTCAAAAAAGCCTAAGGAAAAGGAGTGTTTCTTGTTGCCCATGGCTGAAAAGTCCAGGAGGTGGGCTTCAGGTACAGCTGCATCCAGGAACTCAAAGACCAACTTTTCTTTCCACCTGTCTTTTTCCTGTGTCCACCTCATTCCCAGAAGGGATCTCCCTAAGATCTCTTTCTTGAAGCTCCAGGCTGCTCTCCTATGCTCTTGTCCACTCCCCAGGAGGAAGACAGGGCTCCCAACAGCACCCAAAATTAGCCCCCTTGGCCTGGCGTGGACAGTCATGGTGGCCAGCTGGGGCAGCTTTGCCTGAGCTTACAGCAATATGGTTAATGTCACTTGGACCCCAACCTGGGCAGTCGTCCCCTGTGGGTCCCGTGTGCCTGTGCCGCTTCCCCTGGCAGTGCCTTTCTTGGTTGGCAGTGTCCAGGGAGCCCCTGCCTGGTCCTGGGGGGACAGTGGGCCTGGGCACTGAGAGCTCGGTTGGCGGCCCCCGAGATGAAGCTTACGGGTTGGGGGCAGGCGGGGCAGTGGGACTGGGGGCTGCGGAGACGCCCTTCTTCCTGGGCATCTGTGTCTTCTGCTGCCTGGCTGCTGTGAGCACAGGGCCCAGCGCGAGAACGAGGGCGAGAGGGTGAGGGACGAGGGGCAGCTCTCCGCACACCAGACACGTCCGACCACGGAGCCTGGGCCGGAAGTCTCTGGAGTCCTCCCCAGTGGCGACCCGCAGGAAGGAAGCTGGCAGCCCTCCCTCCCGGCCTGCGCCCCCCTCTCCTGGAGCCAGTGCTGCCAGCTTAGAGGCAAGGTCACCCCCATCCCACGGCCTGCGTCAGTAGCCCCCAGAAAAAAGAGCTCTGGGGCCTTGGTGTCCACACGGGGGGAGCGGAGAGCCTCAGGTGCAGGGACTCAGAGGCTGGAGAGAGCACAGTTTGGAGAGCTGATGGGAGGGGGACTTGACCCTGGGTCTGAATTTCCTCACCTATTGCCCTTTCCTCCTAAGGATGGCACCAGTGGAGATATTAACCACGAGAAAAGGGGCTCTCGGGAGGGGCTCTCTGCAGGAGGTCTGATCTAAGGGCGCGCGAACAGCTGCCGGGGAGGTGCAGGGGCAACTGGGGTGGGGGCCAGAGGTAATAAATGCTCTTCTCTAAGGAAAGAGGCACCCTCACCCCCAGAAGTTCCCTCTGCATGACTCAGGTGTGGCTCTGGATGTGCCCACTTCCCAGGGTTGGCAGTTAAGTATCGATATTTGCCGAATGAATGAATAAAACAGCTCGCATCTCTGCAGGTTCTCTCCATGCGCTAAGAATGCATCAGCCAGACTTCCCTGGAGGTCCGGTGGTTAGGACTCCACGCTTCCACTACAGGGGGCGCGGATTCAATCCTTGGTCAGGGACCTAAGATCCCTCTTGTTGCCTGGTGTGCCCACCCGCCAGAAAAAAACATAAGCCATGGAGAAGCAGGAAAGAAGGGTGAAGGTGGACCTTCGTCCAGGGTGCCTTCTCCAGAGCCCTGGGTGGGGCTAGGTGTCACCTGGCATGGGGCCTCAGAAGGGCCCTCAAATCCAGCTATGGGGGGCTGGCCCCAGCCTGGGAACCTCCCTTGCATCCCCAAGAGTGTTTGGTGGGGCTTCCCGTGGCTGTGACCCAGCAGTGCCACGTGACAGCAGGGCTGGGGACCTGAGCCAAGCTCAGACCATGAGTCCCGGCCAGGACTCTCCAGGGCCTGTGGACTAGACCCTGATCAGACCCTGGGTAGTAAGCATCAAACCCCTCGGGGTGGTCGAGCCTGGCCATGGGTGGAGACAGGCTGCTCTGATGAGGGCCCAGCCTTGGGGCTCGTGGAAGTGGGTGAGGGGGGGAGCATGGACCCACGTGTGTAAGCGGGGGAAGGGATGGTGCCCAGCTCTGCCCAGCCCGGCCCCAGGGTCCTCGTCTGTGCTGGAGCTGCCCCCGACCCCGGAGCTTCCTGCTGTGGACTCGGCCCCTCAGCCTTTGCTGCAGGGTGAGGGGTGGGGACTGAGCCACGCCTTTGTCTGGACTCCTGCTGGCCGTGGCTGGCTGCCATCCACCAGCCCTCGGAGGCCCTGCCCCCCAGAGCCTGTCCGTGCTCTGCGCCCTGTGCCCAGCAGCGCCACTGTCACAGCAGGTCAGAGCCCGTGTACATCGGCCCTGTCTCGCCCTCCCTCAGGCCTCCTGTCCCCTGCTGGGCCCCTCTCGCGGTGGACAGGTCAGGTGGCCCTGGTGACAGTGCTGACGAGGCAGACGGGGCCTGGTGACCCCAGTCCATTGTTCAGACCCCAGGCCTGGGGTTGAGGCTGGGCGGGCGGGGATGGGGGTAGCATGCTCCCTACATGGGCCAGAGGTGCCCTCCCCGTGGTTGGAGCAGCTGAGGTCACAGTGCGGGTAGGGTCGTCCGTCTGGGACAGGGGACGGGGGTGCCGCTGGGCTGGGCATGCTGGGGGCCACCCTGGGGCTCTGACTCCTGTGCACGAGCTCCCTGTCTGGCTGCTGCCCTGCTCTGCTCGGGCGGTGAGGCTGAGAGGCCGACAGCCCCCTCCCCAGACCCCGTCAGGGTCCCCAAGGCCCAGTGCCGGTCCTGGAACCACAGCCCACCTCCCTCTCTTCCCAGCAAACACACCCCTGCCCCACGCCGCCCTCCCCTGCCAGCCCTCAGGGGTACTCCAGGTCTCCTGAGCTGGCCTGTGCTGTTCTGTGCTGGGGTCCAGAGAGCGCGTGTGCATGTGTGTGCACGCATGTGCAGGTGTGTGTACCATGCATGCACGGTGCCAGCCCTGGGCAAACGTGCAGGGCCCTCACCCTGCATGGGGCCCTGACCCCCTGCTTCGGGGGGTCGGAAGGAGGGGCCCACTCTGGGAGCTGCCTCCTGCAGGAGAGGCCAGGCCCCAGCGTTGCATCTCTGTTTACTCCCCAAGTCCCCCGGGACTCAGACAGCTCCTTGGGGGGCCTGTGTCTGTCAGGAAAATAACGAAAGAGCTGACCATCTCCGTGCTGGGGCACAGGGTCCAGTTGATGAAGACGTCCCCCGAGTCATCGAGGAGGAAGGAGGGGGCCTGGGGCAACTCCCAAGGTGTGTCTGTGTGCACGTGTGTCTGCGTGTGCCATTAAGTACATATGTGTATGCTTGTGTGTGTCTGTGCGCACGTATGTGTATGTGTCTGTACATGTGTGTCTTGTGTTTTTTAGTGTGTCTATGTATGTGTGCATGTGGGCCTGGCTGTGAGTCTTTGTGTGGGTGTGACTGAGTGCACATGTGCATACATGTGTGTCTGTGGGTGTGCTTCTGACTTGAGCCAGGGGTAGGGCTCCTGAAGGAAGCTGGGAAGCTGGCACTCGTCCTCCTTCCCACCCTGTAGGGACAGGTCAGGTCACAGAAATGTCCCCTCCCTCTGCGGGTGGCCCTGACTGCAGGACCAGGTCCTGGGCCAGGGCTGGGGTCAAGAGATTGCTCTAGAGTAGCCCCCCTGCCCCCGGTCTGGGCACAAATCTCAGTCACTCGGCTGCACAGGCACACACAGGTGGAAATCACAACACGGAAACAAGTGGGCAGCCCCCAGGCCCGGGGCCGGGGCCACGGCTGTGGGGCAGCAGGCTGGGGTCCCGGAGGAGCACCTCTTGGGTCTTGCCCTGGGGGCTGGGGGAGCTTTGCTTGGGAAGCCGTTTGCTTTTCTTAGGACACGGTGGCCAGGTGGTTGCGCTGGAAGACTGGCCTAGGGCCACAAGCAGAAAGTGGCAGCGCTGGGCTGTGACTAAGAACATGAAGTCCCTGCCCCCGGTCCCTGACCAGAGCCCTGTGTTCTGCAGGGACACAGCGGGCCACCTGGGTGCTGGTTACCCCAGTGAGACCCCTGCCCATTTCCCCATGTCCCTGCCAGACCTCAGTTTGGGTCTACATTTTCCTGGCATTGCCTAATCCTCTCACATTTTCTACATTTGCTCAGCTGATTCATGCAGAGCTGGAAACGCTCACATAACAAGTACCGAAGTTCACTGGAAGGTTCTTCAGTAGGAAGCCCTGATGGACAGAAGAAGGGTCCAGAGGCCTGTCCTGATAAGTAGCCATCCTCCCCACGTGTGGAGAAGTGGGCATGGAAATCTTGGCTCAACAGGGCATGCATCTGACGGTTCACTGGTGGTGGACCTCCTTCAGGCATGGCTGGATCCAGGAGCCCGACTGCTCCTGTCAGAGCCTGTGTCTCCCAGCCCTGCTCTCCTCTCAGGCAGCCACTCCCCTTGGTGTGGTCCCTCCAGGCTGACAGCTCACAGCTCACAGCCCTGACAGCAGATGCAGGGGCCCTTGCCCAAGCCCATGGCCTGACTGCTTATCTCAAAGTTGAGGTAATGATGTCCCAGGTTCCAGTCACATGCGTGCCAGAGGTGGGGTCAGCCTGTGAGTGGGGGTCCCCACAAGAGGATTTGGGGATGTTCCTAGAAGACAGGGCTGGATGCTGTGCAGGGCAACTGGATGCTTGTCACGGGGGGCCATGCCTTGCCCTCCAAGGGCCCCACCACTGGGGAACCTGAGGCTCAGAAAGATGCTCTGTTAGCAAGTGGCAGAGCCTGGACTTGAGTGGGGCTGCAGGTTCCTCTCCCACCCCAGCCCACGCCCACCCATCGCCTGCTGGCCCCCAGGGGCATTAACTGAGCA
>NW_006789032.1:1602504-1609186 GCF_000442215.2 Lipotes vexillifer | reverse complement strand
TCCCACCCCAGCCCACCCCCACCCACCTCCTGCTGGCCTCCAGGGGCATTCACTGAGCACCTACTATGTGCTGATCAGCTAGGAGCCCAGAAGGCGTGTCGTTCCCGAGGCTGGAGAGTGGGTGGAGGTGCCAGGCCAGCTCTGTCTCCAGGGGTGCCTCAGAGAGGACCAGCCCTGAGGGCCTGAGCCCCGGGCCGTGGGACTCCTGGGCAGACTGCCTTCCCTTGGTGGGGGCAGGGTTGGCCAAGTGCCCAGCACAAGGCCTCTTATCAGCCCCTTTGCCTCTTGCCCAGAAAAAACCTGGCCCATTGGCCCAGTCTGCCCCCTACCTGGAGGGGACGGAGCCATCCGGCCAGCTGTATGCGTAGCCTGCAGCCCCGGAAGTGGAGAGGCAGCACCCCGTGGGCCCCGATTCCTGCACCGACCCTTCCTCAGACGGCTACAGAATTGTGGGTCCCAGTGCAAGACAAAAATGTGGGCCCCTCCTCAGAAATTAAGAATTGCAAGATGGCAACAGCTGAGCAGTAAACCGAGCATGGAGCCCCACGCGACTGCAGGCTGCATTCCTGTCCCTGCCACCGTGGCCACCTCTCACCCCGCAAGTAGGACCCTCCAGGGCAGACCCCCCAACCCTGCTGTAACCGCCTGGCACAGATTGCTAGCTGCCCCCTCCTCTCCCCTTCCCTGCCTTCGTCTCTGGGGATGGGATGGGGGTAGCACGCCTATCCTCCAAAAGACCCCAAATGCCAGGCTCTCTCTTATGCAAGGCCCCCCACCCCCCTCCACGGGAGCCAGCTCGCTTCTGCCCAGAATGGAGGTGAGGCCGCTGCCGCCAGCCCCTCCCCGCTGGCCCAGACCGCTCCCAGGAAGAGGAATGAATCACACTGCTTTGGGCCACCCCCATCCCTGCTCCCTGGGCATGTTTCAGCTTTGCCCCTTCCCACCCCCACGCCTGGCAGCTCCCCTGGCCAGGCCGACAGCTCCAACAAGTTAAATTTAACGCAGCCTGAGCTGTCTTCCTCCCGTTCCCACCTGCCCCACTGGTCCCCTGCACACAGATGCGCCCACACCCCTCCCGCTGCACGTGAGCCCCTGGGAAGGGTGGGGAGAGAAGGACCTGCCTGCCTGGGGGTCCCCTGTGGCCTCCTGAACCCATATGCCTGCTCATGACAGCACCTGGCACCCAGCGCAGGGCCAGCAGTGCAGCAGGTGCTCAGCAGTCAGGGAACAGCCAGGAAGAGAGAAACCAAGCCTTCTGTCCAGGGACAACGGTGAGGCTCCCTGCCTGGTACCACACTGGGCACACAGTAGGCACACAGGCTGTGAGCTGAGAGTGCTGCTCTGTGTCTGGCACTGCCCATTCTTTCTGGGCAGCCGTTGTGAGCCCATGCCTCACCAGGTGTCTGCATCTCTGGGCCTGCCAGAGGACGCTGGGGGAGGCCTGGGGGCCACAGTCAGGCCTATAGCCACACATAATCTTCTTCCCTGGGCCCTCTGTTTTATTCAGGCTGGAAATGCACTCAGCTAAAATGCTACTGTTCCACTGAGAGTGGCATGGGATAAAGTTTTGGCTAGTGAGATGTGAGCAGAAGTGTCTGGTATATCTTCAGGGACAGATTCTCAAAGGGAGATGATTCACCTGGTGGGGCAGCAGCTCTCAGCACCTCTGCTCTTGTTCTTTCCCTTATCCCTTCTTCCTGGTCAAATATGCATGTGATGGCTGGAGCACCAGCAGCCATCTTGGGTTGTGAGGTGACACTGAGGATGGACGCTAGTATTAGAAGAGTGATACAATAAGGTAGGAGCTGGGTACCCTGCCAACCCTGGACAGCCGGGGCTTGTGCCATGTGAGAAAGAAGGACATTTCTGTTTTGCTGACGTCTTTGTTATTCTGGGTTTTTTCATGTATGCCGCTCTAACTAATCCTAAAAAGCAGGAAGCTAAGTGGGCCCAAATGTCCCCCAGGCAAGGTAGGAGGCCAATTCAGAGTCATACAAGACATTCCATAGGGAAAAGAAAAATTGTCCAGTTCCAATAAATCCTGGGTCTGCAGCAGGCCCTTCTGTGTCTTGGAGGATCCCACATATACCAGAGTGGGAAGGGCCCTGAGAAGGGGGACACTTGTTGGCTTTGTTTAAACAGCATTCCCAAACCTGTTTGACTGTGGAACCCTTTCCTCTAGAAACACCTAATAGCCAGAAAGGCCTTGGGATTCCCTGGTACTTCAGTTGGGAAACTCTTCAGAGGGTGATTAGGGCATTTAGCTGAGACAATACACCTAAAGGTACTCAGCCCAGGGCTGGGCACACAGTAAGTGCTCAATAAATGCTAGGGCTGCTACTGAAGCTAGAAGCGGGGCCCATGTCAGTCAACTCTGATCATGGAAGCCACGCCCCCTGCCACATCCCCTCATTCCTGCCTGTTCCAGGGCTGCAGCCCCCACCCTGCTCTTTCTCTCTGCTTCCGTGGGTCAGCTTGCTCCTGCGGTCCCTTCGCGGGGCAGAGTGGTCTCCTGCAGAGGCTAGGGGGCTGGGGGCGGAGCGCTGCTGAGTTGGGTGGGATCCACCCGGGAAGAGCTGGTTTGCAAAGCTGCAGCAGCGAGGAAGGCACGGGGTAAAAAGTTTATAAGAGGAATACATTTTTTCTCTTTTGGCAGAATTTAATGGGTGCAGATTGCTCAGGTCCCAAAGCCACAGGGAAAAAAAAAGAAAAAGCCCTTTGCCGCTGCTGTTGATAACTTGTGTCTCTCGTGTGGTGGGATCAAAACTAAACACACTCTTCTCTGACGGCAGGGAAGCTGAGCGCCGTCACGTTGCAGAGGAGACTTGGAAGCTGTGTGGGGAAGGCTCAGCTTGGGCCGCGTGAGGGCCGGGGCCCCACCTCAGTGGCCAGCCGCCCTCTGCCCACCCAGGTTGCATCCAGATAGAAGATTCCCCAGCATTCCACAGAAGGGAGCAGGGAAATGTCCTCTCCATGGACCCGGCAGGCGGCAGGGAGAGGAGTGAGCCTCAGGCCGGGCCTCCCCGGGGGTAAAGGCCAGGTAAGCAACACCGGGTACCCGGCATCCTTGGATGCCCAGCTCTGCTGCAACTCTGGCCGCACACTGAGATACAGAGACCCATCCAGGCTCAGAAACCTGCTGGGGAAGGAGGTGAGCAGTAGGCCGAGGGCAGGGCCGGCACCACACCGCTGCCCGCTCCGCAGTGTGACCCTGGGCCAGGCCGAGGGCAGGGCCGGCGCCACACGGCTGGCCGCTCCGCAGTGTGACCCTGGGCCAGCCCCTCTGTTCTCTGAGCCTCAGTTTCACCACTGAAGGGGGAGCAATAGTCTCTGCTGTGCCTTCTGATGTGGTGGAAGGAAGGAGGGAGGTGCACATGAATGTGCCTCCTGAGGGCAAAGTGAGGGTACGTGTTCCCACGCGGCTGGGGCCTCCAGAGCCCAGGGCTCCCGGCCTCGCGCCACAGGCTCAGCCGCTGCCCAGGGGACATGTGGGCCATTATGTCACCTGATTCTGATTCAGAAGGAGTTGGGACAGGGAGGCTCCAGTCATCCTTGCCTGGGGTGGAGGGAAGGTCACAGGCAGACATGACTGCCAGGTTGGCCTGATCTGGGAGCAATTCTGGTGAGACCAGTCACCCCAAATGTTACCTACTAGCCCAGCACTTCTCAAACTCTGAGAGTGCACACACGGATGGACCCCTGGGGTCCTGAGCAGACTCTGGGGCCAAGCCAGGCCCGAGTGCTCAGGATGGAGGGGGACACTACGATGACCCGCCCCCTCCCGACCATGGGGCAGGGATCAGCTGATATCGTGGCCATGAGCCACGCATCCCCCTCCACTGGTCCCAGGAACACCTGGGCACCTATTTCAGATGCAGATCCTGGTCCGGGAGATATGGGCAGGGCTCTGCCTTCCTGACAAGCTCCTGGGCTGTGCCAGGCTACTGGGTGGCAGGAACGCACTGGGTCTGGGCCACTTCCTCATTGCAGGTCCTGGGTGAGTTACTTCTCCTGCTGAGGCTCAGTTTGCTCATCTGCACAGTGGGAATGATGATACAGAGTGTTTATTTGATTGGTGGTTGTAAACATGAAACTGGATGAGGCATGTAAATCATGGGGCACTGGCTAATGTCAGCTGTCATCACCATTGTCATCATTATTGCCTGGTCCCAAACCCTCTTTGTCTGCTTTTCTGCTCCCATCTTTCATCCCATTCCTGGAGAATTTTGCTGGACTTGGCCGCCTGACCTAGTGAAGGTCATGAAAAATGCTCCTGATTGGTCCCAAGGCACCCTCCTTCCAGCCTCTAACTGAAGGACGATTCCTGCCCAATTCACAGGGACCAGGAAAGAGGACGCAACAGCTGACCCTTGGAGCAGAGTTTATTGCATCTGGTTAAAGGGGATAAGCCGACATCCCAGCCACGGGACCCATCTGGGATCAGAGCCCACTCCTACCCCTCAGGCCAGGGCAGAGATGGCCGTGCTCAGCTCTCAGTGATCCGTGGGCAGGTGGGAGGCTCATTCATCCCCACCTCTCCTCTGGCCTGAGCTCTCTGATACTGCACTCACCCCTGGAGTTCATGGCTGAGAGCTGGGCTGGTGCATGGGGCTCAGAGTCTTAAGAGGCTTGTCAGAGTGAGGGACCTGCGCTGGACTCAGGCCAGGCGCACGAGGGAAGCCGTGGAGCATCTCCGTGGCAACCGGCCTTGTCCTTGTCCTGGCTTGGGAGACTGCATGCTGCACCCTTCCCTCTCCAGCCGGTGTCAGTTTCTTCACAGGTAACCATGGCAATGCCTTTGTTTCCGAGGCCTGGCCCCGCCTCCCTCCCGGCTTTTCTCTCCAACAGTGGTTGGGAGAGCTCCTTCTCAGTCCCTGCACGTCTCCGGGCTCCCGCTGACAGTGGGCCCACCAGTGAGCTGGGGCCAGACCCTGGCATGGGGATGACTGGCTTTCTGGGCCCAGAAATGCAGCCTGGGCCGCAGCCCTGCCGCACGTGCTTCTGCCCCGCTGTTTACAGGCGGCAGCTTCATCTGCACGGGGGCTGCAGAGGCAGCTGCAGTCCAGTCCCCCGCGCCCCCGCTGCCAATGAGGAAATGTTCTGAGGAGGGAGTGCAGAGGCCAACCCGGGCTAGCTTTGTGGAAGACGCGGTGAAGGGCAGGAGCCTCAGAAAGCGCTACATGACCAGGGGTGGTCTATCAGCACTCTTGTGGCTCCAGGGTCCCAGCGATTCTTTGGTACCACCTCCAACTGGCTTAAGCAGAAAGGAAAACGTGATCACCCACATTACTGAAAAGTCTAGGATAGAGCTTTGCTGAGGGTGCAGCTGGTTCCAGGTGACCCAGGGGTATTTGCTCTGGCTTTCCTCTGGGTTGGTTTCATTCCCAGGTGCCCCCTCCCCTCGTGGAGACATGGTGCCCATCAGTAGCCCCAGACTTATCGATACATCTTTCTGTCATCTAGCCCAGCTCTGTGGAGGTCTGTGACCTCAGTTTTCCCTCTGGCCTGAGCTCTCTGACTCCCAGCAAAAGTCCCGGGACTGACCTTCACTGGCCAGGACAGGGTCACCTGCTCACCCCTGATCCAATCGCTGTGACTCTCAGCAGCCAGCCTGATCCATGTTACTCCACCCACCCCAAACCAGACCCAAGATTTAGATGGGATTGGGTGGGAGAAACCTGGTTTGCAAAGGAAAACCTTGGTACTCATAGGCTCAAAGAGGTTAGTTTACTTGCCCACGGCCACACAGCTGGTAAGGATGCAAGCTCGGATCTGACTCCAGAGCTTCTGGGCTTAACCATGGCGTCACTACGGGTCAGTAAGAGCCCCCAAAGGTTTTAAACAAGGGAGTGAACGGTCAGGGATGCAGCCGGAGGGTACACTGGCGCCGGGTTTTGGTGAGTGGTGAAAGGCATGGCACGGAGGGTGGACGGTGGGAAGCCCTGAAAGATGCTTGAGCTGAGGAAGGCAGCTTTAGGAGGGTGACTCCCGCCTCCGCCCATCCCCGGGGGTTGGGAGAGGAAGGCGCAGAGGGCTCAGCGCGCCATGCACCCGCGACCCGGCCACCCGGCCACCCGGCCACCCGGCCACCCGGCCACCCGGCCACCCGGCCACCCGACTCGCCGTTTGTAAACTCAGCTCACCCAGCCACGCCCCTTCCTCCCACCCGCCCGCCCCTTTCGGGTCAATATCTGCATATCCCCGCCTTCCCATGCCTTGATTGGTCGCTCGAGTCGTCACTCCTCCGCGTGGGCCGGACTCCCATGGGGCGGGGGGCGGGGCCGATCAGGCGGTGCTATTAGCATACTCCCGCCTCCCGGCTCGGCCCTCGGGCCGGGCGCTGATTGGGCGGGCGGCGGCCGACGCGATGGCGCCGGGCGCAGCGAGTGGCGGGCGCCGGCTGTCAGTCGACTGGGCAGCCGGCCGCACTTCCGCCTTGGTGTCAGTGGGTCGCGGGCCTGCGGGGCGGGGGCGGGGCGGGCAGCGGAGCTCGGTTGGCGCTGTAGGGATCGCGGTCCAGGTGAGTGACCCGGCCGGGACCCCGACCCCGAGTCGCCTGGGGACGGCGCCCGGCATCGGGCGGGCGGGCCTGGGCTGCGGGCGGCGGGGAGGCCGGGCCGGGACGAGTGGAGCCGGAGCCCCGTGACCCCGCGCGCCGGCCAGGCCCCGACCCCGGCCCCCG
>NW_006789032.1:1587470-1602356 GCF_000442215.2 Lipotes vexillifer | reverse complement strand
TCGGCTGGAGAGCTGGCCCGGGCGCCCCTCTCAGCGGCAGGGATGAGTCGGGGGGCGCGCTGGGCAGGGGCGCTGGGACCCCCGACTTTCCCTTGTGTCTAAGGTCAACCAGTCTGGAAGGGTCCCGGGTGAGGAGTCAGTGTCCCCGCTCGCGGGGCAGCCCTCCCTCCGCTCCCCTGCCCGGGCGACCACCTGTGGGTTTGTCTCGACCCTGCAAGGTGTTGTGCTCGTGTCCACCCCTTCCCCTGCTCTTCGTTTTGTTTTTGTCAGCCTTAGCAGACTGTACCTGCTGTGGAGAGCTCTTTACCTAACACATATGTTAGATCAATTAGATTTGTAATCTGATTTTAAAAGCTTCCTTCTGTTTCCAGTTAAATTCCAGTAATCAGCAGAATAAATCTTGAGACTTTATAAGCCCAGAACAAGACAGTTGCGTAATCACCGATCAGTCTTCCCGGGTTTTTCTGGGAGAAGCAGCCAGGTGGTGTTACGATGTCCCTGGCCCTCTTGAGTGTGAGGGTCACCTCCCAGGAAGCTGTGTTCCTGTCCCTGGGGTTTTTATACTGACAGGTCAGTCTGGGACAAGCTCTGGACCGGCAGCCAGCAGCTTTTGCACTAGTCCCTTTTCTGGGGCTGCCCGTGCACATCTGGAGACATGGTCTCACTCAGTTCAGTTCAACAGACATTTCTGGGATGCCCGCTGCATGCCTGGCTGCAAGCTGCGGGACCTCTCCATCCACCGGAGCTGGAGAGCAGAGGTGTCGTGGGACCCCTGTCCTTGTGGCTCCTTGCCCTGGTGGCAGAGTGAAGGCCCTTGCTGACTTTGTGCGCTTGGCAGTGTTTTCCTATCTCTCCTGGCCTCAGTTCCTTCCTCTGTGACATGTGCCGTTTACCTGGCAGGGCCGATAAGAGCAGCAGATGAAATGCTTGTCTCCAGCAGTCCCTGGCATGTGGTAGGTGCTCCAAATTGTTTGTTCCCGGGGCTTCCCTGGTGGTGCAGTGGTTGAGAGTCCGCCTGCCGATGCAGGGGACACGGGTTCGTGCCCCGGTCCGGGAGGATCCCACATGCCGCGGAGCGGCTGGGCCCGTGAGCCATGGCCGCTGAGCCTGCGCATCTGGAGCCTGTGCTCCGCAACGGGAGAGGCCACAACAGTGAGAGGCCCGCGTACCGCAAAAAAAAACAAAACAACAACAACAACAAAAAAAACCCAAATTGTTTGTTCCTGTCCCCCTTGATGAAGACGGGAACCTTATCGGCTGCACTTCCTCCTTGTCCAGCACAGCGCCTGGTAGGGTGCTGTCATTTAGTACACGGATGACTGACTCTCCTTAGAATTTACCCTTCCCGTTTGCCTCACCTGTCCTTTTGTTAATAACAGCTCTTATCTAAGATGACAGTAATACGTGACAAGTGTTGTTCCAGGATTGCTATAAGCACATTATATTCACTTTATTCATGTGGTTTTCACAACAAACTACAAGACTTGTTCTTAGTTCCATTATCCTTTGTCTATTCATGAGGAAGCTGAGGAACAGAGAGGTTAAGTAACTTACTCTAAATCACACAGTAGTTAGTTATGGATCAGGGATTTGAACCCAGGCAGTCTGGCTCCAGAGTCTACACCCTTAAATACCTCTCTCTCCTGCCTTTTAAAAACCAACCAACCAACCAAGTTCCCCTCAGCATTTTTCTGTGGAACGTTTAGTTGTGCTGCATTACCGTGTATCAGAACTTTGTTTCTTGCAGCACACATAACTGATAGATTTTCATTTTGGGTGAGCATGAATGTTTAGAAAACCATTTTATTTCTTCTAAAATAAAGTAGTAATTCTCTATCTGCCTATCCAAGATTTTGCTGAAATACCCCACCTGCTGCCCCGTTCCCTGGTTAGTAGGGAAGTCGTTGATGTTCACGGTGTGAAAAGGGCGAGTTGGCGGAGGAGGGGTGATGATGGATAGACACACTATAAAGCATGAGGTTGTGATTTTGAATTCATTTCTGAGCGAACTTAATGTGGTGAACTTAAAGCCGTAAACCATGTACTTAGGGCTTTCCTTTCTCCTCCCATGTGCATTCCCAGGGGTCTGCTCTGGTTTAACATTTTGATGAGCAGTGTTATTTCAGTGTTTAAAAAGTGCCACTTGACCTTCATACTCGTGCCTCTTATCCATGCCTTCCAGGAAATGCTAGCAGATGAGTCTTGGATATGTACTTAAAACTAGGTCGACTTTTAAAATCTTGTTATATTCAGCTAATTATGAAAGTGACACTTCTTTTTTTGGTGGCGAAATTCTGGAAACGTTTTATGTATTCTTATACTATCTTCAAATGATTTCCTTAGTATTCCTGTGAAAAGCCAAGGCCGTATCTTTTCCTAGGAGTTTGGCTCTGGCAGGTATAAGGTGTGCAGGGCTTGCATCTTTGAGCAAAAGCTGTGATGACGGTCCTCAGGTGGCTAACACGTTCCACTTGAGAGTTTAAGAATCTTTCCGGAGGTGGCCTGGGGCTCTCAGGTTTTGGCCCCATCGCTCTCTAACTTTGATGGGAGGAAAGTTACTTATCTGCTCTTGCCTCAAGGGTGTTGGCCTGTAAAGTGGGTTATTGCCAGGAATATAGGTGAAAACGTCACCTGAGAGGCTCTGGTATTGTAATAGGTGCTGAGTAGACCTTCTGTCCCAGACCTGAGAGCACTGAAATTGACCCCACCCGACACTGACACAAACAAATGCAGCGCAGAAGTGAAGCTAAGGAAATCTGTGGTAGGTAGGTTTGCAGCTCTACTGAGATGAGCTGCAGTAACATTTCTATGTTACGACTATTCAAGTGGGGCTGTCTTATAAAAAGACCCCTGGACCCATGCAGTACCTCTCCTGAGGACTCAGGACGGAACGCAGACAGCGGGGTGAGGTTTAATTTCTGAAACTTGGTGCACTTTAAGGTTGAATGATAGCTTATTGAGACTGGAAGGAAGTTAGTATTTGAACACTATTGATTATTTACAAATACTTAAATCCTAAGAATTTTTAATATTTTAGGTTCTAGTTTGGCACTTTAAATGCAGTTTCCATGTACAGTGATTAATTTGTGTCTCTGCTGCAGTCAAAGTGTTTTTGCTGATAAATCCCAGGTGTTGGCGTTGCAGCCGTATCACGCTCTGGCTGGAAGCGTGTGTGGAGTATCGGCCCAGCCCTGCAGCTCTCCTTAACAAACACGTAATGAAATGGTCACTTCGACGTGTCCATGAACTTTGTGGCGCTTATTTCCTTTTCCTTCCAAATTCAGAAAAGAACTCAGGGTCATTGGGCAGAATTTCAAAGCATCACCATCTCTCAGCTGGATCTCCCGGTGGTGCAAATACTGTAATCTCTGCAATGAGCTAAACAGTGGAGGTCCGCCTTCAGAAGGGACTGTGTGTGAGAAGCATGGAGGTCTGGAGGCTTCTGCCTGTTGTTTGTGTGCCTCTTTCTTCGCTTTTTCATTTCATCAGTGGAATTCTTGCAGGATTTCTTTTGAGACACAAACTCCCATGTCAGTGCTGGCTGGCTCGGCCCTGGCGCTGTAGCCTGGTGGGAAGGTGCACACTGTTGAGGGCTTACAGGGTCTGGCACTCTCTCCTGGGGGCGCGCGCGCGCACACACACACACACACACACACACACACACACACACACAGCCTCCGTGTCTGCTCAGGAAGCCTCCGCACCCCTGGGCGCCGGGGTCCCATCAGCAGAGGGAACGGTCTGTGTGGCTTTGGGTTGGGCAGACCTGTCTGACCTCTGAGCTCATACCTTTACCAGAGGGGCGGGGCCGCCGGCCTTACCAAGTGCTGTGGGAAAGCACCTGCTCCAGGCAGGACGCGGGTTCTTGGGGGAGAGCCTGGCGTGAGGAGTGGGCTTGCAGGGAAGTCGTCCTGAATCCAGGTTCTAGAAAAGACGGTGGTCGCCACGGGGGCAGGGGAGGCTGTGTGTTTTACTGAACAAATGAAAGGCTGATTGTGAGAAAAGATCAGCTGTGACCTGGCGCCTGCACCACTGTGCTTGGCTGGAAAGTGACTCCCGCTGTCGCTTTAAACCAGGTAAGCATGTGATTTGACGGCCAAACTGTGAAACTTTGAGGGTGGAAAGGAGCACCACGAAGAATTCTAGCGGTGACAGATGTAAACCGGGCGTGGGGCGCCCTGTTCGACATGCGACAGGGGAGAGCCAGAGCCATCCTGTCCCTGACTTGGTAGCAGTGAGGCACCAGTGCCTGTGTTCTAAAGATTAACTGTGGGGCGTGTTCTAACACACGAGGGAGAGGGTAGGGGGGGTCCCGGGGTGGGGGCGGCTCCAGAGCACTGCCCTGGGGTCTGTCTCAGAGGTAGGGCACTGTGGGTTCAGCGCTGAGGCTTCTCACCAGAAAAACCTGCGGAACTCTGTAGAAAGTGTAGGCTCAAGGCCCAGCCCCAGATCTCCTGCATCCAGGCTTCTAGGCGGGAGGCCCAGGGCCATGTGTGTGTGTGTGTGTGTGGCACACTCTCATGATTCCACTGTGGCTGGTGTGCTCGCCAGAGCTTAGGACCCACCATGGGGTGCTAACCTGTTTTGCATCAGGGACCCCCTCCTTTGAGAACTGAATGGAGAGCCTGAGTCGTGTTCCTGGGGGAAAATGAACATAAACAGAATTTTGCAATTTTTCTCTTTTTATTTGTTTCTCTTTTTTTGCGGGGGGGGGGGGGGGTTAGAAATTCGTGGACTTCCCTGGCCTTGGTTTAAACACCCACCCCGTTAGTGCTCAGGAAGCATGGTTAGGGGTGACTGGGGCAGGGCGACACTGGATGATACATTTCTCAGCAGGGTGAAACCGGTCGGGGCTGAGCAGGTCCTACTTGGGCGAGAGCTGACGGGAAGGACCTGGAATAGGAGAGGGAAGTGGGTGAAAGGGCGAGGATGTGAAACCGGACCCTGCCCTGTGATGGAGGTGGCATCTGAAGCATCCTGCCCCACTGCGTCTGGGCCCTTGGTCCTCATCAGAGATGGACAAGCCGTGGGGAGGGGCACTTCAATGGTCTGCCTTCTCCGCGGCTATCAGCGCGCTGCCTCTGGTGTGGCTGCCACTCTTGTGGTTTTCTGTGAACATGGTCCCAGAGGCTATGGATGGGCTCCCTGTTCAGAGCTCTCTCACCCACTCTCCAGGCTCCGTTCAAGCCACTCTGCTTTACTCTGGGTTCCAGAATGATGAAGTTGATTCGGACAAACGCGTCTGCACCAAAGAACATCCATTCATCTCATGCGGAACTTGTTTGCAGTGCTCTGTGCTGGGTTGTAAAAGCGTGTTCCTCGACATGCGTGGTACGTCTTCGGTGCTCACTGTTGCATAGGAAACAGTTGGTTCGGGGTGGGGGTGTGGCACAGGGCTGGAGGGAAGCTGTCGTGGGCGAGGATGTGGGTGGGGCTCTAGGCTCCTGCCGAGTCCCAGCAGGAAGTGTGGCTCCCGTGGCCGCTCCCGGGGCCGGGCTGGTTGCCCTGTGCCTGCCCTTCAAGGCCTCCCCGTTGGGGTGGAGTATGGTAAACAGTGGGCGATTAATGCAGTTGTTTACACAGCAGGAGGTTCCTTTACCTTCCTCAAGTCTGGAAACTTTCAGTTTCTTGCCTGAACCCCTAAGCATGTTGGCCAGTCCGTGTGCTGACTGTAACCTGCTCGCTGGCGTGGATGAGATGGGAGGGCTTCTGGGGCTAGGCTTCCCCGGCCCCCCACGCTAACTCCACCCTCAGGGGAGAAGCTTTAAGTTCCCTGAAGCATTAGGCAGCTGATTTTGTAATGAAGGTCATGCAGCCCTGCGGAATGCCGGTGCTGTTAAAGCTACACAGACAGAAAACACATGTTTACTGGTTTTGCCCTCAAAATGGCGCTCTGATGGAGCCTCATGCACAACTGGGCTGAACCGGATTCTGCTCGAGTATAAGGAACCAGTGTCCAAAAGGCCATTCGATTCCTCCCCGTGGTCACCGAGACACGTGTGCGCGGTCGCTCTGCAGATGATGGCCACCCTTTCAAGAGGCTTTGCTGGGAATAGAGTCGGGGCATTTATTTGATTCCACCACTAAGCTTTTACAGCCACAGGAATATGAAGGCCTGATCTTTCTTCAGCAGCTAGCAAAATGCACACTCAGTGAGTACGAGGTGAGAAAGCCAGGGTGGCTTTGGGAATAAGAATAAAGGGCAGGCTTGGCCTGATGCCCTTCTCTGCGCTGCATCGTGGCTGGCTGTGGAAGGCTGCGGAGACTGGGCCAGCCCTGCTGCCGCCGCCTGGACTTGTGTGCGGAGGCCAAGCACTGCCGGCTCCGCCTGCCGCCTCCTTCCCACGGTCCTCCCTCTGCTTCGTGGGGCCACTGGAGCTTCCTAGGGCCCCCGTGGTGTCCCAGCCCAGTGAGACCCTAGAGTGCTCTGTCCAGGATGGACGCCACCTGCCATCTTTGGGCGGTTGAAGTGGAAGAAATTCAACTGGGTCGCATCACAGAGAAAGAAGCATTGGCTTCCTCTCCGCTTGGTTCAAGTGCTTAAGGTCACCCGCGGCCAGTGGCCACTGCCCTGGGCAGAGCACATCCGAGCATTTCCATCATGGCCGGAGGTTCTGCAATGCGGCTGTGGAATCTGTACAGGTTGAGTGTTTGTTTCCAGTAAGTTTTGTTCTTTTACAAAAGAAAGAAAGTGGGCACCGTGGCATGGTGGGCGTGACTAGGACAGGGGTCGTTAGGCATCCAGGTGGGCTTCCTTTGCAAAGTGGACATCTCAAAACTGAAACACTGAAACAGTCAGTGACCATGGAGGTGGTGTGGCCAGGAAGCACCGTCCTCCCTCAGTGGCACTGCCCCGTGGAGAGGGTGAGGCCTCCTGGAGGCCCCAGGGCTGGTGGTGGCCCCAGGCCTCGTGCCTTTCCCGGGAGCGGCCGGGTTGGGAGAGCCTCCCCAGGCCGGCGCTGTCCTCAGGGTGTGTTCCCATCACCTAGCAGCCTCGGTTTCACTTTTCCCAATTTAATTTTCCCATCCCCATCCTTCAGTTCTTAATTCCTCCTGATAATAATTGTGTCCATTGCGTGTTAAACTCTGTTCTTTTCACACTTAGAAGTGACACTGGTTCCACATTCTTGGTGGGCACCCTAGCCTGTGCACTCTGGTAACATTTAGGCGTCACCATGGCATCTTTCTGGGGTGTGACAGGCCAGCCTCAGGCGGCGTGGCCAGGGTGGTCCCTGCCAGGCCGCTCCCTGGGAAGGAGAGGCCCTTGGGGAGGCGCCAGTGCCTTTGGTTTGTTCTGTCACTGCCCTGTGGCACGCCGCTGCTGTCTGCACTGTGCTCGGGCCTGTCTGCTTCTGGGACGGGTTTGGCCTTGACCTTAAGAGCTGTGGGGCAGTGAGAGTCTTACGGATGGACCGTGCTCTTGAAGGCTGCTTGCTTGCTTCTGTTTCTGACTCGTTCTTGATGGAAACCCAGTTTTCTGCATCCGGTGGGTTGAGCAAGTGTCTGGTTAGTGAAGCTTGCCTCTTGGCTGAGGCCCTGGCCATGTCTCACCTGCAGTTCTCTGGGGGCACCTGCTCTGTGACCGCCCTCTGAGTGTGACCTCTGTGGGGGAAGGGAGTGGGACCAGGCTTCGTGGAATCTTCTCTGTGGGTCTCCTGGCCAGTTCTTCCACGCCCTGTTCCTCAGTTTCCAAACCCACCTCCCGCCCTGAGCCACTGCCCTCATAGCTCTTCAGCTCCCTGATCTCACTTGGCCAGTTGCCTTTCCTGGTGGAAATGGGCTGCAAAGTTTATGCTGCGTTACACTGAACCGTTAGAAGGAGAAACATACCCTGAGGTTTGAGTGTTGGATGGGGTATGGGCCCTTCTTTTTTTTTTTTTCTTGCGTTATGCGGGCCTCTCACTGTTGTGGCCTCTCCCATTTGCGGAGCACAGGCTCCGGACGTGCAGGCCCAGTGGCCATGGCTCACGGGCCCAGCCGCTCCGCGGCATGTGGGATCTTCCCGAAACGGGGCACGAACCCGCGTCTCCTGCATCGGCAGGCGGACCCTCAAGCACTGCGCCACCAGGGAAGCCCTGGGCCCTTCTTAGTGAGAGTCTGTCATTTGAGAATCTATCAAAGTTCCCAGTGGAACTTTTCCTTTCCAGAGTACTGCTGTGTAAGCTTGGCACCCAGAGCGTGGAGCTCTGTGCATAATTGTTCATTTCTTGTTTGTCCTACTTGCTAATGCATTTTTTTCCAATTAAAAAAATTCGGGACTTCCCTGGTGGCGCAGTGGTTAAGAATCCGCCTGCCAACGTGGGGAACACGGGTTCGAGCCCTGGTCCGGGAAGATCCCTGGTCTGGGAAGATCCCACATGCCGCAGGGCAACTAAGCCCACGCACCACAACTACCGAGCCTGCGCTCTAGAGCCTGCGAGCCACAACTACTGAAGCCCACGCGCCACAACTCCTGAAGCCCACGTGCCTAGAGCCTGTGCTCCACAACAAGAGAAGCCACCGCAAGGAGAAGCCTGCGCACTGCAACGAAGAGTAGCCCCCGCTCGCCACAACTAGAGGAAGACTGTGCGCAGCAACGAAGACCCAACACAGCCAAAAATAAATAAAAATAAAATAAAGTGAGAAAAAATTTTTTTTAGAATTGTGGTAAAATACACATAGCATAAAAATTACCATCTTGACCATGTTTAAGCGTGCAGTTCAGTGGTTGCATATACAGCCATCACCACCGTCCATCCCCATCACTCTTTTCATCTTGTAAGATGGAAACTCTTCACCCATCAAACACCAAGTCCCCACCCCCTCCCCCAGCCCCTGACAACCACCTTCTACTTTCTGCCTCTACGAATTTGACTCCTCCAGGGACCTCAGATAAGTGGAATCACACAGTATTTGTCTTTCTGTGTCTGGCTTATCTCACCGGTCAAAATGCCCTCAAGGTTCATCTGTGCTGTAGCATAGTACAGGATTTCCTTCCTTTTTAAGGCTGAATAATATTCTACTGTATGTCCAGACCACATTTTGCTTATCCTTTTGTTTGTGGATGGACAATTGGGTTGCTTCCGTGTTTTAGCTATTGTGAATAATGCTGCTGTGAACTTGGGTGCACAAATATCCCTTCGAGACCTTGCTTTCAATTCTTTTGGGTATATACCCAGAAGTGGAATTGCTGGATCACATGGTAATCCTATTCTTAATTTTTTGAGGAACTGCCCTACTGTTTCCCACAGCAGCTGTACCATTTTACATTCTTGCCAACAGTGCACAAGGGTTCCTGTTTCTACATATCCTCACCAAGACTTGTTATTTTCTGTGTTTTTTTTTTTTTTTGATAGTAGCCATCCTAATGGGTGTGAGATTGTATCTCATTATAGCTTTGATTTGCATTTCCATGATGTTTAGTGAGTTGAGCATCTTTTCATGTGCTTATTGGCCATTTGTATATATGTTCTTTGGTGAAATGTCTGTTTAGGTCTTTTGCCCATTTTTGAATCAGCTCGTTTGTTTTTTGTTATTGAGTGTTAGGAGTTCTCAATATATTCAGGATATTAATCTGTTGTCAGATGTATGATTTGCGAATATTTTCTCCCATTCTGGGGTTGCCTCTGTACTCTGTTGATAGTGTCTGACGCACAGATTTTTAAATTTTTCATAAAGTCCAGTTTGTCTAATTTTTCGTTAATTGCCTCTGCCTTTGGTGTCTTATCCAAGAAATCATTGCCAAATCCAAAGTTGTAAAGGTTTTGCCATATGTTTTCCTCTAAGAGTTTTTTAGTTTTAGATCTTACATTTAGGTCCTTGATCCATTTAGAGTTAATTTTTGTATATGGTGTAAGATGGGGTCCCACTTCATTCTTTTGCATGTGGATATCCAGATTCCCAGCACCATTTGTTGCAGACACAGCCCTTTCCTTCTTGAATGGTCTTGACACACCTGTCACAAATCACTTGATGGTTTATGTGAGAGTTTATTTCTGGGCTCCCTCTTCTTTTCCATTGGTCTTTGTGCTAGTACCACATTGTTTTGATTGCTGTAGTTTTGTAGTAAGTTTTGAAATCAGGAAGTGTGAGTCTTCTGGCTTTGTTCTCCTTTCTTCAAGATTGTTTTGGCTATTCAGGGTCGAGATTACATAAGAATTTTAGAATGGATGTTTCTGTCTCTGCAAAAAACATCATTGGGGTTTGATAGGGATTGTATTGAATCTGTAGATTGCTTTGTGTAGTATTGACATCTTTTTTTCTTTTTTTTTTAATTGGAGTACAATGCTGTGTTAGTTTCTGCTGTGCAATGAAGTGAATGAATCAGCTATATGTATACATATATCCCCTCCCTCTTGGACCTCCCTCCCACCCCCCATCCCACCCATCCAGGTTGTCACAGAGCACCGAGCTGAGCTCCCTGTGCTATACAGCAAGTTCCCACTAGCTATCAGTTTTACACAGGGTAGTGTGTATATGTCAATCCTAATCTCCCAGTTAGTCCCACCCCCGCTCCCATGTCCACACATCCATTTTCTACGTCTGTGTCTCTATTCCTGCCCTGCAAATAGGTTCATCTGTACTACTTTTCTAGATTCCACGTATATGCGTTAATATCTGATATTTGTTTTTTTCTTTCTGACTTACTTCACTCTGTATGACAGACTCTAGGTCCATCCATATCTCTACAAATGACCCAATTTGATCCTTTTTTATGGCTGAGTAAGTGCTGACATCTTAATATTCAGTCTTCCAGTCCATGGACATGGGATGTGTTTCCATTTGCTTATGTCTTTAATTTCTTTTGGCAATGTTTTATAGCTTTCATTTTACAGTCTTTAACCTCCTTGGTTAATTCCTAAGTACTTTATTGTTTTAGATGGTATTGTAAACGGAATTGTTTTTGTTTTTATTTTTTAGAAAATGAGGTATTTTTAAAAATTAATTAATTTATTTGACTGTGTTGGGTCTTCATTGCTGTGCACGCACTTTCTGTAGTTGTGGTGAGCGGGGGCCACTCTTCATTATGGTGCGTGGGCTTCTCTTTGTGGTGCCTTCTCTTGTTGTGGAGCACGGGCTCTAGAGCGCAGGCTTAGTAGTTGTGGCTCACGGGCTTAGTTGTTCCGCAGCATGTGGGATCTTCCCGGACCAGGGCTCAAACCCATGTCCCCTGCATTGGCAGGTGGATTCTTAACCACTGTGACACCAGGGAAGTCCTTATTTTTTTTAATGTAAGTGATGGTAGCTATAAATTTTCCCCTTAGCACTGCTGACACTGCATCCCGTACATTTTGGTGTGTTGTGTTTTCATTTGTTTCTAAAGATTTCCTAATTTCCCTTGTAACTTTTTTCTTTGATCTGTTGGTTTTTTAAGAGAATTTTTTGTTTTGTTTTGTTTTGTTTTGGCCGTGCCGTGAGGCTTGCGGGATCTTATTTCCCTGACTGGGGATTGAACCCGGGCCCCCAGGAGTGAAAGCCCGAGTCCTAACCACTGGACCACCAGGGAATTCCCAAGAGAATGTTACTTAGTTTCCAGAATTTTGTGAATTTTCCATTTTTCCTTCTGTTACTGATTTTTTTTAAATTAATTTTTATTGCAGTATGGTTGCTTTACAATGTTGTCTTAGCCTCCACTGCATAACAAAATGATTCAGCTATACACATACAGATATCCCCTCCCTTTTGGACTTCTCTCCCATTAGGTTACCACAGTGCACTAGGTAGAGTTCCCAGTGCTATACAGTATGTTCCCATCGGTTGTCTGTTTTATACGTAGTACCTGTTACTGATTTCTAACTCATTCTCTTACGGTCAGAGAAGATGCTCTGTATATCATTTAAAATCTCTTGAGAAGTAATCTGTGGCCTGACATATGGTCTGTCCTGGAGAACGTCCCATGTGTACTTGAGAAGGTGTGTTCCGTTGTTGGGTGCAGTTCTGGATACGTCTGTTAGATCTAGTTGTTTAATTGTGTTGTTCAAGTCCTCTGTTTCTTTCTTTATCTTTTATCTGGTTGATGCTTGCTAATGTATTTTTAAATTACTAAATAAAATTTATATTATTTTGAACAATTTAAATTCAGAATTGATATTTAACCACAAAAGTAGCTTTAGAATCTTCACATTATTGGTGAGCTTTTCTTTCCTTGTGAAGATCACACCTATAGGTTGCTTGCCCGTTTTTTATTGAGAAAGGGAAGTAAACGCGAATTGCGTCTCTAGTGAGTTGACCGTGTGGAGATTAACCCCCAGGGCCCTTAGCCAGCCACTTATTCCTCAGTGACTGGGTCTGCTTTTCTAAGAAAATGTAAAGATGGGTTTGTAAGACTTGAATGCAGGTCTTCCTGTACGTGGCGGTGGACACTGCGTTTGGAGCCGGGTCCTGGGAGCTCGGGGCAGCGCGGTCGGAGTGGGCACCTTGAAGAGAGCTGGGGGGTCCTGTGGGGGCCAGGCACCTCGTGCGGACCTGGCAGCCGTGGGGCGCCCTGGCTGGTGTCCCCTGAAGAGGCCGGGAGGGAGCGCTTGCTGCGGGGCTGGAGGAGGGGCCCAGGAGGCCAGCGAAGATGTCCGGCACAAGCTTATTTTTCCGTGTTTTTCTCTAGAGTTAGAGAACGAAGCAGCTGACCAGAAAGAGCCGATTTTTAAAAGGAAAGCCCTTTCCTGAAGCACTGTCTTCATGGATCGTTCTCTGAGGGCACAACAGACGCGCTGGAAAAGAGGCTGCTGCTCCCGCCGCGCCGCCGCCGCGCCGCCGCCCCCTCCACAGGGGTGTGGCCGGATGGGGGCGGGGCCCACCTCGGGGTCAGAGGCCCCCCAGCCGGCGCGGACCGGCGGTCGTGCAGCAGCAAGGCTTCTGAGGGGGGGTCAGGTGGGGGGGGAACTGAGGGGGAGCGAGGATGCCCTGCGCACTCTGACCCCAGAGGGCCCCCCCACCCGGGAGAGGCCCCTCCATCCAGGCCTGGCCTCCTCACCGCCCTCTCGTGTGGATACTCCGTAGCAGTGCCTAGTTTCCACTGGGCAAAACAAAGAAGATACGATGTGTGAATCGCCTGCACACTGGGTGGGATTAACTCTCCGCCTTGCACACGCGAGCCAGTCTGATGGCTGCTGTGAGGCTTTTGGCCTTGACCTTGTGGAGCCAACCCAGACGGGGCTCCGGCTCCGGTACTTGGTGAGGGTCGGACCGCGTGGTCCTCGTAGCAGGATCGCAGGGACTGCAGCCGTGTCACGGTCCTAGCTGTCGGCCCAGCCTGTGACTTCAGTGTTTGTCCAGCCTGACATCTTACACCCTCATTTTAAAGACTTTCCATAAGTTTGGATTGATTTACTTTTAACATTAGGACTTTTGTTACAGGTGAGGAAGCATATAAAAAAGGAAAGTACCACGGCTTTAAACATGCCTTTTATTATGGGAGATTTTATTTTATTTTATTTTTTAATAACAAAGGATGTAGTCTTTTATTATTTTTAAAAATTGTTTTTTAAAGATTTAATTTATTTATTTTTGACCGCGTTGGGTCTTCGTTGCTGCACACGGGCTTTCTCTAGTTGTGGTGAATGGGGGCCACTCTTCATTGCGGTGCACGGGCTTCTCATCGCGGTGGCTTCTCTTGTTGCGGAGCGTGGGCTCTAGGCACGAGGGCTTCAGTAGTTGTGTCTTGTGGGCTCTAGAGGCTCAGTAGTTGTGGCGCACAGGCTTAGTTGCTCTGCGGCATGTGGGATCTTCCTGGACCAGGGATCAAACCCGTGTTGCCTGCATTGGCAGGCGGCTCCCTATCCACTGTGCCACCAGGGAAGTCCCGGGAGATTTTAAATGTACAGAGAAGCAGACAGAATAGCACAGCGGTCCCCTGTGAGCCCATTTCTAGCCTCAGCAGTTTACCAGTTCCTGGCCCCTCTTGTCCCATTAATCACCCTGCCCACTCCTCCCAAGTCATTTTGAAGAAAATCCCAGACATGCTATCAATTCATCTGTACATATTTCAGTGTGTAGCTCTAAAAGATAAGGCCTCTTTTAAAAACATATTAAAAAAAATTTTTTTTTGGCCGTGCTGCACAGCATATGGGATATTAGTTCTCCCCCACCAGGGATCAAACCTGCATCCTCTGCATTGGAAGCACAGAGTCTTAACCACTGGACCACCAGGGAAGTCCCAAGGCTCTTTTAAAAAAATGCAGTTATGACACCTGTGCCTTTTTTTAAAGTATCATTTTTGTGGTATAATTTGACATACAGTTAAGTTGCACGTATTTAAAGTGTACAGTGAGTTTTGACATATGTCTACACCCATGCAACATAGCAAAGTATCCCTTCCCCTGTCACATTCTCTTTCTCCTTTGTGATTTATTGTTTGAAGAAGCTGGGCTTTGCCCTGTAGACTTTCCCAGAGTCTGGATTTTGCCCACCGTGTGCCCCCACGGTGGGGTTTTGCACATTCCTCTGTTCTCTGTGCTCCGTAGGTTGGTAGTTGCAGCTGGAGGAGGGCCGGGTTTTGGCTTGCTTTTCTTGACAGGACCCCTTCAGAGGAGTCACATAGCACATCTGGGTCTATGATAGCACAGCTGTGGGTGGTCAGTGACCAGACGTGGGAAATCATCAGGGTTGTACACGGCGATGCCACACACCCTGAGTCCTTCATGGACCAGCAGGAACGCCTCTAAAAAGTGGGACAGAGAGGGACTTCCCTGGTCCAGTGGTTAAGAATCCTCCTTCCAGGGCTTCCCTGGTGGCGCAGTGGTTGGGAGTCCGCCTGCCGATGCAGGCGACACAGGTTCGTGCCCTGGTCCGGGAAGATCCCACATGCCGCGGAGCAGCTGGGCCTGTGGGCCATGGCCGCTGGGCCTGCGCGTCCGGAGCCTGTGCTTCGCAACGGGAGAGGCCACAACAGTGAGAGGCCCCCGTACCGCA
>NW_006789032.1:1584911-1587417 GCF_000442215.2 Lipotes vexillifer | reverse complement strand
CCAAAAAAAAAAAAAAAAAAAAAAAAAAAAAAAATAGAATCCTCCTTCCAATGCAGGGGATGTGGGTTCGATCCTGATCGGGGAACTAAGATCCCACATGCCAAGGGGCAACTAAGCCAGCGTGCCACAACTACTGAGCTGGAGCGCTCTAGAGCCCGCGCCACAATTAGAGAGCCCACTAGCCACAGTGAAAGATCCCACATGTGCAACTAAGACCCAATGCAGCCAAATAAATAAATATATAAAGTGGGACAGGGAGTCTGCACAGGAAGGCAGCTGAAAGGCTTGACGCTTTCCTGTCATGTCCTAGTTTTCAAAAGATTGTGTTGGCATCATCCATGCAGTGGTGACCAGTTAATTTCTTTTTCAGCATCTCTGTGAACTCAGGGACTTAAATGTATGGAATGTGTTCCATACGTTTGGCTGTTCGCGGGGCTCACATTGTCCCGTTGTCACAGTGGGAACCTCTGTAGGTTCGACTGAGCCTTTTGACCTGACCCCAGTAGTCCTGCCAGCTTCCTGCTGCCTGCAGAGGGACCCGAGTCCTGGACTGAGCTATTTCTCCTCCAGGGAACACTGGTTCCTTTTAGTGGCTCCTAGAGATCAAATATATTGCAGGATGTTGTAGATGGGACCTGTCATATCAGAGAGGAATCAGAAGCAAGTAATAACAGCTTCTCTAATTTGCCAAAGAAGACCCAACCATCAGCTACTGAGTGAGGCTTTGAATGGGTGTTTCCAGAAGCTGCATAGGTGTCCGGTTCTGCTGGCTGGTTGGGGAGTTGGGAAAGGAAAAGGAAACTCTGGAAGAGCCTTTTGGGGAAGGAAGAGCTGAATGACCTAATGCCAGCTTGTTGCATAATGTAGATGCTCACATGTACTCAGGATGGAGCCCAGAGATGAGCGCTTTGGGGGTGTCACCAGGCTCCGTGTGGCCACTCCAAGGACGGAGGATGCATCGCCCCTCGGGACCAGCTGTTCCTTCACCGCTCTCGGAACTGGGGGAGAGCTCTTGGTCCCGTCGCTACGCGTTAAATATGGGCCTCTGCTTATTTTCCTAAAGAGTCAAACCTTTTGGGATCAGGTTGACCTTTTGCTTCAGTCTCTTGCCATTTATGAAATACTGTGCCTCATGATGGGAGAAGTTAATATGCATGAGTTCTACTAAAATATTGAGCTAAAATAATTTTGAGAAAATGTAAGTTGATTACAGTTTATACTGATAACAGCTCACTCACACAGCAGTCTTAATTCTCTAGAATTCAAAATTGGTTTCAGGTTGATGTGAAATAAATGTTTTCACATAACTTCGCATTTATTTATAACCGTTTGTTCCAGCTTCTGGTGAAGATTTGCAGTGGCCGTCAGCGGAGGTGTGTTGGGGCCCTAGCGTGTGGATGCCTCACCTTAGCTAACCTGCCTCTCGTAGTGTCCACGCGACCCCCAGATTAGTCGTTTCACTGCTTCCTTATATAGTGTAGTGGCTTTTGAAGTAACTTCAGATAGTGGTTACTTGTTGACATGCTACCCGTTGATGGATGCGGATATTATGACTGTTTCCTCTTGTGTGAGATCATTCCTTTTACTTCTTTGCTCAGATGTAATTGAGATTGACCTCAAGAATGGTGAATGGGTATTTTTAAATGTTTCTAAACCATACAACTTCTGAAAGCTAAGTATACCGAAATGTTTTTTTTTTTCCCCTTTAGATCTCCAGTGCCTATTGGATTTTTACCTTAAAAAGTTCAGAGCGTGAAATTTCTTACACTGTCGATGTAGATCCAGAACAATGATTCAGTAGAAGACCCTACGGATCAGGCGGCGGAGGAGCCTGGCCCTGAAGGATGAACGGAGAGGAGGAGTTCTTCGATGCCGTCACAGGTGAGCGGAGGGAGAGGCGAGTTCAGAGATTGTGTCGTGAGCACAAAGCCCTCAGACCCAGGCCTTGGACGTAGCCCGGGGACGTGAGGACGGCCCAGGAAAACTGTGTGGAGAGAGAGCTGACATGTTCCCAGGCAGCAGCCTTCAGTAAAAGCACGTGTCCTATCCTAGGTTTGGGGGAAAACATCAACTTTGGACACTAAAGATAACAAGAAAGGGCGACTGTGTTTTAGTCTTTAAGAGTTGCCCTGGGGTGTAAATATTTTTATTTGGATCCCAAGTGAGATGGTCAGCATTCTTGTATTATTTCTACTTAATGATCAAAAGTGTATTGTCCTGTGTCATAACTGTATCGTGTTTTGCACTGCTTAAAGCCTACCAAAAACTAGTACATTTACCTGCTTTCCCAGCAGCTCTCACTGTGTCAGAGTTCAGCTCTGTTTTGCTTCTCACACACCACTGTGAGTGCTGGCACACAGCCTGGTGGGCAGAGTGCATGGCGGGCGGCAGGGGCAGGAGAGGCGGGCTGGGTTGGCTCACATTTGCTTAGAACAACCCCTCCTCGTCCTTTTCCCACCTGAGGGACAGATGACCACAGGGGGCCCCAGAACTCAAGTTCAAGACG
>NW_006789032.1:1575614-1584843 GCF_000442215.2 Lipotes vexillifer | reverse complement strand
GCCCCAGAACTCAAGTTCAAGCCCCCCCCCCCCCCCGCCCCGTTGTCTGCCCTCCACCCTCCTCGTCAGCAGGGGGAGCATCACTTTGCTTTTTCTAGTGAGGGGTCCCGTTGGTGGAGACGGACTTCAGGAGACTCTTCCAGCCCATGCCTCCCTCTCAGGTGTGGGAACATAGAAAGAGCAGCTCTGAAATATTACTGCCGCCGGGTTTTTCAGTGCTAACCCTCCCAAGGGCAGTCAGAGGGGCACTTCCGTAATCAGTGCTGAAAGAGCGTGGTGCCCAGCACGCCAAAAGGCTCTTTCCTGAGCACTGTCACTGTTCCCCGGGACACCTTTGCCGTCCCTGCTGGTGCTCCTGTCTCGTGGAGCCCTGGCCCTGTGCTCCCGGGTGTTCAGCGGCCATGCTTCTCCTGAGTGAAGGGTTGGAGCAGGTTGAGGGATGGGCAGCCTGAGATTATTGACTGATTCTTGTCCGAAGCCCCAGGAGGAGCAGGCCCTGAGCTCATCGCTGTTTTCAAAGGCTGAACTGCTGAGCCATCTTATCTTCCGTGACTTCATAGCTATTGTGTTCCTTGTAGACGTGTTTTCCTGGGAAGCGTGCTTGTCTGCTTAACCCGCACGCCCGTCAGTAGTCTTCCGCAGTTGAATTCCCCCCAAGCGGGGTGTTTGTCAGGGACTCACGCCCTCAGGCCGCCTGGCCCTCGCAGGCTGACCACATCTGAGACCAAGCGGGCCCGGCCTCGGCATGGCCTTCTCACCTGGGAGCCTCCTGGGAAGCTCCCTTTCATCTGGGACCAGTGTAACCGATACTCCGGAAGGTCTTTCCCCAGAGAGGGCTTGAACTGCATGGAGTGCGGTGTGTAGGTGACCCCATCCCTGCCTCTCCGCACGGCGGGACCTCTCCGCATATCCCTGAGATGCAGGCGGAAGAGGCAGATGTCTAGGTGAAAATAATTCCTCGCCTCAGCCCTTTGGTTCCCAAGCAAATAACAGAAAGTTGAAAACTACGAAGTCTCCTAACACGATGAAATACCCAGACAGTGACCACTTTGCTGTTTATAGAATCGGCCTTACTTTGTGACTCTGATTTGAAAAGTGTTTAAACCCAGCAGTTATTAAATGAATGACTTCACTAGGCAATTACTGGGGCTTCCCTGGTGGCGCAGTGGTTAAGAATCCGCCCGCCAGTGCAGCAGACACGGGTTTGTGCCCTGGTCCGGGAAGATCCCACATGCCGCGCAGAGCAGCTAAGCCCATGAGCCACAACTACTGAGCCCACAAGCCACAACCACTGAAACCCACGCCCCTAGAGCCCATGCTCCACAATAAGAGAAGCCACCGCAGTGAGAAGCCCGCGCACCGCAACGAAGAGGAGCCTCCGCTCGCCACAGCTAGAGAAAGCCCACGGGCAGCAACGAAGACCCAACGCAGCCAAAATAAATAAATAAACAAATAAATAAATTTTTAAAAGATAGGCAATTACTTCCTACAAGAATCAGTACCTTTATTTATTTATTTTCAGTAGTTGTGGCTTTTGGGCTCAGTAGTTGCCACGGGAGGGCTCTAGAGTGCAGGCTCAGTAGTTGTGGCGCACGGGCGTAGCTTCTCTGCGGCATGTGGGATCTTCCCGGACCAGGGCTCAAACCCGTGTCTCCTGCATTGGCAGGTGGATTCTTAACCACTGCGCCACCAGGGAAGCCCAAGAATCAGTACCTTTAAATTGAAAGCTTTTAAAGTACATGAAAAATATGTACAGATTAAGGGTTGTAAAAAGTCAGACTGACCTGTCAAAGGTGGGTATCTCTGAGTGATCAGATTACAGATGATTTCGACTATCTCCTTTGCTTGTCTGTATTTTCTTTTTCTATAATAAACGTGTGTTGTATATTAAAGTGTTTAAACTGTTACGTAGTGTTGGCTTCATCAGAGACAAGACTTCAATGCGCTTGTCAGGGAGGAGCTGCTTTGTTTTCTTGGGCACACACCAGGGTTGTGATTTAAACGAACTTTCTACTTGATGCTGGCCCAGAATCTCAGCCCTGAGGGAGGTCCTTGGAGTTGGGGACACCCGTGCAGGGTAACACCAGGTCCATAGGACTGAGCATCCTTAAGCGGGGACTGCTTCAGGCTAAGTTTAGACTGGGGATTAGTAGATGTTGCTTTGCGGATAGTTAGCAAAAACTAGAGGTGACAGGCTATTTCAGAAAGCATTGATTATTTAAGAGGTTCATTTTTAAAAAACTTAATTTATTATTATTTTTGGCTGTGTTGGGCCTTCGTTGCTGCATGTGGGCTTTCTCTAGTTGTGGCGAGTGGGGGGCTACTCTTTGATGTGGTGCGCGGGCTTCTCATTGCGGTGGCGTCTCTTGTTGTGGAGCACGGGCTCTAGGTATGTGGGCTTTGGAAGTGGTGGCTTGCGGGCTCCAGAGCACAGGCTCAGTAGTTGTGGCGCACGGGCTTAGCTGCTCCGCAGCATGTGGGATCTTCCCAGACCAGGGCTTGAGCCTGTGTCCCCTGCATTGGCAGGCAGATTCTTAACCACTGCGCCACCAGGGAAGTCCAAGAGGTTCATTTTTAATATATCCTTTCAAATTCATTGCATAATCAATCTCAATACTACTATATTTTGTGCATCTGTCAATATAGAAGAATCCGAAGGGAGGTTATTCTTGCATTTTCTCAAGGAGGCTTTTTAGCAGCAGGTTTGTTTGTGTTTCGTGTTTGACCATATAGTCACCGCCTGGCCCGTCACCCTGGGCCTCACCTTCCTCTCGGAAATGAGGGGCTGTTATGGGAGCCCTGAGCTCCTCGTGGGCTGTGCCCTCGCTGAAGTTGTCAAGGCCATCGATAGTCAGTGGTCAGGAGCCCCCCGCTGCAGCTGGAGGGACTTGGCCTGGCAGCCACAGCTCCCGTCCGGGCCTGCTCTGCAGCAGAACTTGAGTATTTCAGTGGATTGCACTGGCTGAGTTGAGCGGAAACACATTTTCCTTTTCCCTGTAGTCACTGGTTGCTTTGGGAGAAAGCGTTCCCGTTGCAGAAGGGGCACGGAGCACAGCCCAGGGTGGTGTTACTCTTACTCGGGGGATGGGATGGGCCAGGAGACCACACAACTGTATTTCACACAAGTCCTAATAGTTCACTTTCCCCGAGGTTTCCATGTACGTGACGTGCCCTCTGCGTTCGCAGCCATCGTCTGCTGTTTCGGTTACTGTTGGTTGGTTTGGTAGGTTCTGGCGGTGTGTTTGCGCGGTGCTCGGTCTTAGAAACACTGCAGCAGGTTGTGTTTCAGGACATGATGCGGAGCTTGACTGCAGCTTGTGCAGTGGAGGAAGAGGTTGCAGCCTGAGTTAGGTGTGAACACCATAGAGGTGGCCGCCCCAGGGGGTACGGTCACTGACGACAACAGGGAAAACCTGTCCTAGTGCCCAGGAGCCGCCCCCCACGTAAGGACCTGGAGAGTGTGGCGCTGGTGGCAGGGTGGTGGCCTCATGCGGGGAGTCCCCGGGAGCGGTCCTCGTGCTCCGCCTCGACCTTCGGTTCTTGGGAAGCAGAGTTCATTACTCTGAACGTGTCAGTCAAAAAGCACTCTCGAGCTTCAGGTGCCTGCTTGCAGAGTGAGAATTCTTAGAGGTAGGCTTTTCCATATTCCAAGCCCTGCAGAAGTTACCACTCTGCTTGTCTCGCACAGGCTTTGATTCTGATAACTCTTCTGGGGAATTTTCAGAGGCAAATCAGAGAGTCACTGGCGTGATTCATGTGGACACCAGCAAAAGTAATGGGATTGGAAAAGTTGGGGAGAGGCCTCCTCAAGAGAATGGAATTCAAAAGCACAGGTATGTCATCCCACACGGACGTTTTGGAGTCTCCCAGCACGCCTGTCCTCGCCCCACATCTGCAGCGGGCCCTGAGCTGGAGGAACATCCGTCCCATGTCACCTGGGCCCTGCCCCCTGGGCAGACCCAGGGCCCTGTTCAGCCAAAGACCCCGAAACCCACTGGCCTCTGCGTGGTCCCTGGAGATCAGTGATGGTGCTTCCTCAGCGTGACCCCCATCTGTAAGTGGACGGGCGGCCGTCCCTGCCCTGGGGCTGCTGGAGGACTGAGCTCCGTGGGCGCCCTAGCGTTGGCAGGGGGCCTGGCACAGAGCCAGAGGTCACTGGTATCAGACCCAACTGCTAGCTTCGCGCACAGCCGCCTGCGTTTGACGTGTCGACCTCTCACCCCATGAGTGAGTTATTAGTGCGGCGAGACCGCAGTCCATTCTCTCCCCACCAGCACTGCATTCTCATGCAAGCAGATTCTGATGACAGTGACCTAAGCCTTCACCAGCAGAAGGGGGGACGTAGGCGGGACAGCCGTGAGTCAGGTGGGTGGAGATGGCAGCCTCTGTCCACCCCGCGCTGTTTGCGCTTCGGCTCCAGGGAGCCCAGCTGTACCCCAGATCTCTGCCCTGCGCTGGCACCCAGTGCCCACCTGGGGCCCCGGAGCTGTCAGAGCACCTTCTGCCTGCTTGTGCGGCCTGGACCTCTGCTGTCAGCGCCCCGCACCCTGTAGGCGGGAATCTGGCTCAAGCCGCCCGAGGGCCCGCCCCTCCCTCCCGTCTCCAGCCCCAGGCCTGACACGCTGGCCTCCAGACACCCTTGGGTGCCTTCACCCGCCCGCTCCTGTCACGGCCCCCTCCCACCACTGCTCCTGAATCCCCCAAGGAGGCGCCTCTTCACTGCTCTGCCCCTCCTCCTTCCTTCCAGCTATCTCAGAGGACGGGTCTGATTGTGCGCTTTCCCAGGCAAGGCGCACGTGGCCCCGAGTGACGGGGACAGCGGCCCCTTTTCCTCTCTGAAGTGGCGGTTTGGGCCGTGAACAGTAAGGCTCTCCTCTTAGGCTGAGGACCTGCACCCTCGCCTCTCTCCTGGGGCGGCCCCTCCCGTGTCTGTGGTCCCAGCCTCTTGGGGTCCTCGGTGCCCCTGGCCTGTGCCACGTCGGGGCCTGTGCCACGTCGGGGCTCCATGCCCCTGGCTCCGGCCCGCTCCTCCACCTCCATCTCTTCAGCTCCTGCCTCCCCAGGGTCATCCTTGGACCCCTTTCCCACCGTCCACGGAGCCACGCTCCTTCCTCGTGGCTCCCTCGCAGCAGGGGCCCGTCCTGCCCTGGCCGCTCGGGACCCCAGACGAGAGCTGGCAGAGTGGAGCCACATGCTGGTTGCCGGCAGCCTGGCAGATGGTGCCTCGTGAATGTCAGTTTTCTTTCCCATTTCGTCTACCGCTGCCTTGCCCTCCTCTCCCACCTGCCCCCCCAGGCCCGTGGTCCCCCGACCCAGTTCACTGTGAGCAGGGTCTCCTGTGCCCGGGCTTCCCCGGCATCAGCGGGAAGACACCTGGGGAGGAAGGTGCCTCAGGAAAGACAAGCACAGGCTTCAAAGGGGTTTAAGAGCTGGTTTCTGAAAAGGTTTTCTCTCTTTCTTTTGGCCATGCCACGTGGCACGCGGGATCTTAGTTCCCTGCCCAGGGATCGAACCCGTGCCTCCTGCACTGGGAGCGTGGAGTCCTAACCACTGGACCACCAGGGAAGCCCCTGAGGAGGTTTTCTTCATGCAGTTCCCTCTTGGGGTCCTCTTGGCTCCACCTCCGTCTGCAGCCCTGCTGCTGCTCCGGGCTGCTGGCACACGGCTGCCCGGGGGCTCAGCGACCCATCTCCCCAGCTCCGTGGAGGAAATCGCCTGTGTGGCCATGATTGCTTCCTGGGAGGCCCTCCAAAGATCGATGCAGAAAGCTTTCTTTGGGACCTCAGCAGCAGTCTGGTCCTTTTTTTCTCTGCAGGCATATGCCAGCATAGAGAAGTGCTGATGCTTAGAAAGGTTAAAGGAAGACATGGTCATTGTGCGAAACCATCGGTCATAAGTGACTCTCACGTTGGTTGAATAAATACATGTCACTCTGGTTACCCCTTTACAGGACGTCGTTGCCTGCTCCGATGTTTACCAGAAGTGATTTCAGCGTGTGGAGTATATTGAAAAAGTGCATTGGCTTGGTAAGTTCAGATGGACTCGTTTTGAAGTGTGAATCTTACACATTTTAAATTCCGGTGAATTTATTGCAATACTGGTAGTTTAAGAAGATGCACTCTGCATAGTTATAAATAGCATGATGTAAAGATAATAAAACAGGAAAGGAACAAATACAGGAGGGAAAAGGTGAACAAAAGCTAAAGTATTCATACACAGAAGGACGCCCGTTCTGTAGGCTAATCTCTTGACATAAGGAGCTTCAGATGGGTTTACACTTACCTTGGTGTTTCATGATGTGCTCGTAGCCAGCTGGCTTTGGATAATCCTCATGAACTGGGGGGCTTTGGTGGGGTTCCTGGCCACTCACCAAGGGACCGAGGCTCCGTGTCCCCCAGCCCACCCACCCTGGGCTGCAGGCAGAGTAACGGGAAAAATAGTTGGATACTTAGTGTCCAGAAGTCGTAGGCCTTTCCTTTTATGGTCTTTCCTGGCTGTGAGACTCGGGGCTGGTCGTTCTCAGGAGGGAGAGCGCTGCCTTGAGCAGGCTGCAGCGTGCTCAGCCGTGGCCACGTCTGGTCACTCATACTCGGGCTACGTGAGCTACAAAACATGACTTCACAGCTTCCCGGATGGTCTTAAGCCCAGTCTTCTAATGCATTTATTTTTTGCCCGGCAGTTCTTTTTTCCCAGAGGGAACTTCATCTTTTTATCTTGAAATAACATGAGACTGCAGAATAGCGAGTCTTCTACCCTTCACCCAGCTTTCTGTAACGACAGCATCTCACATGAGAACCACAGCACTCACTCTGGGGCGTTACTATTAACTGTAGCACGTCCCTGACTGGGCTTTCCCCAGCTTTTCCACCGATGACTGTTTTTTTTTTTTTTTTAATTATTTTTACTTATTTTATTTTTGGCTGTGTTGGGTCTTCGTTGCACGCAGGCTTTCTCTAGTTGCGGCGAGCAGTGGCTTCTCTTGTTGCAGAGCACAGGCTCTAGGCGCAAGGGCTTCAGTAGTTGTGGCGCAGGGGCTCAGTAGCTGTGGCATGCTGGCTCTAGAGCGCAGGGCTTAGTTGCCCCGTGGCATGTGGGGTCTTCCTGGACCAGGGATCGAACCCGTGTCCCCTGCATTGGCAGGCGGATTCTTAACCACTGAGCCACCAGGGAAGTCCCCACCGATGACCTTTTATTAGAGGATGGTGTGTAGAAACCGAGACCTCGGTGCTGGATGTGCTCATGGCTCCTGGGGTGTCACTGCTTCAGGCCTCTCAGCAGGCAGAGCTGGAAAACCTAGGAGTGTGCACTGAGCCCTGCTTGCTCACACACGTGTATCTGTACACACCTGTGATCTTTTAAAGTGACATGTTCAGCATTGTTTTCTTTTAGCACTGTCCTCTCCTGCGTTTTCGACTGTGTGCACAATTCAGGTCTTCACAAAAGTGTCTATCTGGGGATGTGACGAACTCAACAAGCCACTCAGTCTTGACTCTTCAGAGGTCTAAAACCAAAAGCCTCTTTTCGGCAGAGTGACATCATTGCATTGCACTCCCCAAGGAACTGACCGTAGGCTAGATTCAGAGTAAGGCTGGACGTAACACTCGGGGTTGGACGTCTGCATCTTGTTGGGTCGCACTGCCCCACTTCACAGCATCCATCCGCTGTCCCCCGTGAGATGCTCATCTCTCCGGATGTACCTCCAGGGAGGTGACACACCTCTCTTCACTGCCCATCAGCTCATTGAAACAGCCACGGACTAGTGAACACGACAGTTTCCGACAGAGGTAGCCAGAATCTCACGAAGACCCCTGCCCATCACCAGCCCTCACCACTGCCAGTCAGGGCTAATCATGCATCCTCCGCCCCTCCACCTCTCCCCTCCTCCCCTGGTATTTTGAAGTAAATTCCAAACACCTTTTCATTTGTGAACATGTCTTATATATCACTAAAGGATAAGGATTCTTTTTAAACACAACCACAATACTATTATCCTACTTTTTTTTTTTTTTTTAACCACAGCACTCACTCTGGGGCGTTACTATTAACTGTAGCACGTACCTGACTGGGCTTTCCCCAGCTTTTCCACCGATGACTGTTTTTTTTTTTTTTTTAATTATTTTTACTTATTTTATTTTTGGCTGTGTTGGGTCTTCGTTGCACGCAGGCTTTCTCTAGTTGCGGCGAGCAGTGGCTTCTCTTGTTGCAGAGCACAGGCTCTAGGCGCAAGGGCTTCAGTAGTTGTGGCGCAGGGGCTCAGTAGCTGTGGCATGCTGGCTCTAGAGCGCAGGGCTTAGTTGCCCCGTGGCATGTGGGGTCTTCCTGGACCAGGGATCGAACCCGTGTCCCCTGCATTGGCAGGCGGATTCTTAACCACTGAGCCACCAGGGAAGTCCCCACCGATGACCTTTTATTAGAGGATGGTGTGTAGAAACCGAGACCTCGGTGCTGGATGTGCTCATGGCTCCTGGGGTGTCACTGCTTCAGGCCTCTCAGCAGGCAGAGCTGGAAAACCTAGGAGTGTGCACTGAGCCCTGCTTGCTCACACACGTGTATCTGTACACACCTGTGATCTTTTAAAGTGACATGTTCAGCATTGTTTTCTTTTAGCACTGTCCTCTCCTGCGTTTTCGACTGTGTGCACAATTCAGGTCTTCACAAAAGTGTCTATCTGGGGATGTGACGAACTCAACAAGCCACTCAGTCTTGACTCTTCAGAGGTCTAAAACCAAAAGCCTCTTTTCGGCAGAGTGACATCATTGCATTGCACTCCCCAAGGAACTGACCGTAGGCTAGATTCAGAGTAAGGCTGGACGTAACACTCGGGGTTGGACGTCTGCATCTTGTTGGGTCGCACTGCCCCACTTCACAGCATCCATCCGCTGTCCCCCGTGAGATGCTCATCTCTCCGGATGTACCTCCAGGGAGGTGACACACCTCTCTTCACTGCCCATCAGCTCATTGAAACAGCCACGGACTAGTGAACACGACAGTTTCCGACAGAGGTAGCCAGAATCTCACGAAGACCCCTGCCCATCACCAGCCCTCACCACTGCCAGTCAGGGCTAATCATGCATCCTCCGCCCCTCCACCTCTCCCCTCCTCCCCTGGTATTTTGAAGTAAATTCCAAACACCTTTTCATTTGTGAACATGTCTTATATATCACTAAAGGATAAGGATTCTTTTTAAACACAACCACAATACTATTATCCTACTTTTTTTTTTTTTTTT
>NW_006789032.1:1569495-1575435 GCF_000442215.2 Lipotes vexillifer | reverse complement strand
GGAGCACAGGCTCCGGACGCGCAGGCTCAGCGGCCATGGCTCACGGGCCCAGCCGCTCCGCGGCACGCGGGATCCTCCCGGACCGGGGCACGAACCCGCGTCCCCCGCATCGGCAGGCGGACTCTCAACCACTGCGCCACCAGGGAAGCCCCCTATTATCCTACTTTTCAAAGTAACATAATTCTTTAACATCATCAAATACCCACTCTGTATTCAAATTTCCAGTCGTCTGAGCATGACTCTCCTGTGTGTGTTTTGCAGTCTGTGTGGGACTCATCTGGGTCCTTCCATCACAAGACCTTTCTGTTGCTCTTCTGAATTTAAGAACTGCTGGTGCTTGGTGCCCAGACCCATTATCTCATCAGGAGTTGTAAATCGGAGCCAGGCTGATAACGATTGCCCTTCTTTCATTACCTGGAATATTTCTGTGTTGAGAAAGTCCCCTCCTCTACTGTGAATGTGGTTTGCATAAGACAGTCGGGATCAATGAGTGATTCTCTATCAAGGTGTTCAAATGATGTCTTTGGTTCCCTGGCAGCATAACTGGTCTAACCGGCCAGCTCATGGGGTTGGCCCTGTGCTGTGTCCAGTCACACTTGTCCGTCTCTGGCTATAAGAGCCTCTTCAGGCTGGCCCGCACTCCTTTCCAAAAGATGCCTCGGCTCCTTCTGTACCTTTATTGTCCAGGGAGAGAGAGAGCTCAGGACCATAGCTGGGCCCAGGGGAGGCTACTGGATTGGTCTTGTTTCTAGGTCTTTTCAGGGGAGAGAGTTAGGAGCTGTGTTTTGATTTGTTTCAACGATGCTTCAAATTCCACGCGACAGGATTTATCTAACCTCTTCTCTCTTCTGTCTGTGTCTGTCTTCCGCCACCTCAGTCCCAGTTTTTCATGACAAAGGAGATGATGGATTTAGCGCAGCACATAGCTTGTGACCCGCTGCTGTGCCCACACACGTGACGGCTCAGGAGAGCACGTCGTCTGTGGCATTTGTCGTTCTTGCCCCGAGGGTGAATCTTCAGTCCCTGTGCTTTAGCGCCTCTGGGTGATTGTGCCGCCAGGGAGGTGGTGTGGGTTCATTTGTTTTGTTTTATTTACGGTGTTTAGAGATGGCTTTTCTAAATTTAATTTTGGTTTAAAATTGTAAGTCCAGAGTCAAATCTCTCAGACAAGGTATATTCCAAGCGTTTAGCTTCCTGTCCCCGTGCCCTCCCTGCAGTCTGGAGGTGACCATCAAAACACGTTCTGGTCCCCCTTCCCACGTGGGAACGACGACTGCGTGGCCTCCTCCCGTTCTTTAGATAAACGGTCGGGCTCCTCTCCCCCTGTCTCCGCCCCGCAGTGTAGCCACGAGGGCAGAGCTGCTGCTTATTCTTTTGGTCACCGCGCTGTGCTGCCCCATAGTTGACTCACTGTGGCCCTGTGGTTGGATGTTTGCGTTGTTTCTGGCCTTTTGCTGTGTATTTGCTGGAGGAACTGTGGGTTAGGCTCCTGCACATGGGGCCGCCGGACCAAAGGCTGGGTGGTGGTGGGGCATGGCTGGGTCCCCTCCTCTCCGGAGGCTGCCGCATTTTGCATTCCCACCGGCAGGTGTGGGTGGCCTGGGTACCCCCAGCCTTGCCGGCAGGCGGGGGTCAGAGGCTTGGGGCTTTGCCACTTGAGTTGGGTGTCCAAGTGCTTTCATTTCCTTTCTCCTGACGTGAGCGAGGCCAGCATCTTTCCTGGCTTTGGGCCGGCAGCGTTTCTTTCCCTCCCCTCCCCCACATCTCCTCTTCCCTCCCCCTCCTGTCCAGCCCTGGTCCTTCCTTGACAAAGTCGTCCTGCGCTGCTCAGCCGTGCTCCTGAGAGGGGCCTCTGCCTTCTCGAAGTGCATTGGAGCCTCCTCCCTAGATGCCGGCTCCCTCGGCGCCCCCTGCAGCATGGGTCCCCGGGCGCCTTCCCGGCCTCCCCCTGCACCGGGGGCTGCACACTTGCTCTGCCTGCATGGTACCTGAGAGCAGGCCGTGTTAGGGGGTCTCACTTGCCAGGCCGAGGAGTTTCCAAGTCACTCTGGGGTGACGGGTTGGAACGATGCTTTGGGACCATGGAGCTGGAGTTGGCACGAGGAACACACAGGAGCGGGGTCGTCACTGGAGCTGGCGGCCTGGGGGCGCCTGCAGCCTCGCGTGCCGTGAGCGGGGGGGCGGGCACAGTCCCATGGGCGTGTGTGCGGGTGGCTCTGTCTCCCAGGCCAGGCTCCCCGCAGGGTCTCTCCAGTCTCATCCCGTGCAGGCGGCTGCGGCTACAGGGAATGATGCTCGGAGCAGGGGCGGGTGCGGGGGCGCTGGTGTCTGGGCAAAGCCGCCGGTAGCAGTAGCGGTAGCGGTAGCAGTAACGGGTCCTCACCGGTTCCCCCTAGGAGCTGTCCAAGATCACGATGCCCATCGCCTTCAACGAGCCTCTGAGTTTCCTGCAACGAATCACGGAGTATATGGAGCACGTGTACCTCATCCACAAAGCCTCCTGCCAGCCCCAGCCCCTGGAAAGGATGCAGGTGGGCGGCGGGCTCCTTTCGCGGGGAGGGCCAGGCTGGGTGCATCTTGGCTGGGTGTGGACCGTAGCTTTTAATGAACGTGACGCCATCAGGTTGGCCATGTGGCGGCAGGGACCTGGGCACCTCAGCAGTGGGACACCTGGGAGGAGGGCCAGCGCAGCTCGCACGGATGTTGGGGTGCTGTCCTGCCCAAAGGCCAAGGCATTTGTCGTGGGCATGTTCTGCGCGGTCGTGGTCTCGACTGCCTGGTGGTTGGGGCTGCAGGGCTGCGTCGGGTGGTGGCGCCGGCACTCGGCTCCTCTTGGGCCCTTTCAGCACCATCACCCCACGTGAGTGTGTGTGTGTGCACGTGTGTGTGACGGACAGGGCCTGCGAGGTAGGCCCGGGCTGGGGGTGGAAGGCGGCAGAGTTCCTGCTTTCCATGGCTATGAGGAAGTGGTGGGTGATAAGCTGCATTTCCCTGGAAGTTCTGTGGTTTCAAACGTGTTACAAGTGGGAGACTGAAAAGGCACCCAGGAGCGAGTGAGTGGGGCGCCCTCACCGCCCTGGCTCCCGCATCCTGATGGACAGCCGCCCCTCACCAGCCTGTGGTTGTTTCCAGTCTGTAGCGGCCTTTGCGGTTTCGGCTGTGGCTTCCCAGTGGGAGAGGACCGGCAAGCCGTTCAATCCGCTCTTGGGGGAAACGTACGAGTTAACCAGGTAAGGGGACAGGGCCTTGTGACCGTCTTGTGCGTGAGGTTCTTCTGGCGACGGACAAGGGTGATTCCTTGTCCAGCATGGATTTCTCCAGGCTGATTGAATTGAGGGGTTTACTGCAGGTGGGAAGATGGTGCACATACGAGAGCTGTTGTGTTAATGACATAACAGAAGCCTGGTGAAAAAACCGAGTTGAAAACGGAAGAATGCGTTAGGTTCAGGAACGGAGAGGGGATGCCTGGGAGCGTGCAGCGCGGGGTGTCAGATTGCTGGGTGCTCGTGTCTGGGCATTTCTGCGAGGTGTAGTTTAATTTGCAGCATCTTTATAAGACCAGTGGTGTGTTATGTGACCGATGCATCTTGGATTCAAAGAACCACACACTTGTGGTTCTTGGGTTCTTTATTGCATATGTGTTATTAATGGTTGAGTTTTTCCAGTGGAGAGTAAATGACGGTGGGACTTGGGGATGTCGGGCAGCTTAGAACGGGCCCTCCTCAGGTTTGTAGAGTGTAAGCGTGTTGGGGGGGTGTCTGCACTGGTTTCCGACCATTTGGGGAGGAATTGTCATCTTAGTGATGTGGGCGGCCTGCACACACCTGCCCACACGTCGCTTCCCAGGTTGGGAAAGCAACATTCATGTCAGTTTCAAATTCCACTGTTTCTGGCTTGTCCTGGATGGCTGCGCAGCGGCCCCTTCACCACACGCTGCTAGAGTGAGAATTCCCCCTGGGTTTTTAGTGTGGCTTAGAGGTCGGCTGGCACGGAGTGGTGGAGAAGCCGTTCTCCACATCTCATTGCCCTTGAGAAAGCTGGACCAGTTGGGAGAAAGCGTGATGTGTGCTGCTGGAGGGCTTTGTGACCTTGGGCTATGGCATCTCACAGCAAGCGGGGCCATAAGGCACAGCCCTTTCCTTTTAGAAGCAAGGAAGCTGAGACCCAGGCAAGGGAAAGGCTTGCCCCGAGGGTCACTCTTAAGGGGACACTTTTGTCTTGAATTCACGTAGAGTTTCCTCTTTTCTTAGATGTTTCTCTCGAGCAAAAGCTTCCTCCCTCCGGTTAGTTTGTTTTAGTCCAGGGTTCGAGATTCTGACCTTATGTAGCTGTCAGATTATTATTAGCATTTTTGTTTATTAAAAGCATCATCGAAATATCTGAAAAGAGAAATCAAAGCATAATATGATAAAAGTTCCAGACAAAGGAAAGTAAGCAGATGGATTAAAAGCATACGAATCCCCCAAGATGCTGAATACAGAGTGACACCCCTAATTGTTCATCTTTTTTTTTTTTTTTTTTTTTTTTTGCGGTACGGGGGCCTCCCCCCGCTGCGGCCTCTCCCGTTGTGGAGCACAGGCTCCAGATGCACAGGCCCAGCGGCCATGGCTCACGGGCCCAGCTGCTCCGCGGCATGTTGGATCTTCCCGGACCGGGGCACGAACCCGTGTCCCCTGCATCGGCAGGCGGACTCTCAACTGCTGCGCCACCAGGGAAGCCCTGTTCATCTTTTTCATGAACGTAGTTCAGGGGTTGAACTATTGTTTCACAGGCTGATGGGAAACACTGACATTCTCTCTTAACTTGTGTGTCGGGCCTTAACTTCCAGGTCACGCTTGCGGTGTCTGCCGCGTGCCACACGTGTGAGACGGAGCCGTCTTCCTGTTTGGGGGACAACATAACTAAGCCTGGCCATTCACCAGTGTCTTCTCATCCTTAGAGATTGCTCGTGGATAACTAAAAATAACACTTTCTTTTCTTAGACAAGTATTTTGTAAATTACATACCTTGGTAGGCAACCTTTTTAAAATCTAATTTTTCAACTTTCCTCCCTCTGTAATGATTGGAAATTCTGATTCCAGTTAAGTTAGTAATTATGTGGTTGAGCTTTTGTAATTGTTAACGACTACAGCTGTAGGTGTATTCAGAGCTCTGGAAGAATTAAAAACTGAGTGACGTTTTTATTGAAAAAGAGAGTGTACTAAAAATCCTATTTCCTGGCCAGGAATATCTTGGGGCATAAGACATTTCATCACAGAAATGCCAGGAGCCTTGAAAGGAGGCTGGAAAGTCCTACTCTGGGTTTACTGGGCAGTGGGCATCCCTCGAGGACTAAGGTGACAGTCTGCTGTCAGTTCTCTGAGTTCACTGGTTCTGAGAGCTCCTTGTGCACCTGCGTGCAAGGCGGGAGGCCTCTCTGCACTGTCGCTTTGTTCTGCGTGGTGCTGACTGTGGCCCTGGAGGCACAGTGCGTGTGCGCGTGCTGTGTGTGCTGTGTGTGTGCTGTGTGCTGTGCGTGCGTGTGCTCTGCGTGTGCTCTGCGTGTGGTCAGTGTTAGGCCAAGTGTGACGTCAGGGAGCCGTGTCGGATATTTCTGCCACGTGTGACAGCACGTGTGGTCCCCTTATCCCAGCGCCCCTTCCAGACGTGGAGGCCGGGTGGCCGTGCGGTCCTGCAGCGCCACAAGCGCTGAGCTGCAGGCCTGCTGAGAGCGGGTTGGGCTGACCTTTCTGGGCTTTGCTGTCACTGATGAGGCCCTTTGACTGTCCCTCCTGCCCCCTCCTTTCTTTTCCGTGTTTTGTTCCCAGGGAAGACTTAGGGTTCAGATTCATATCCGAGCAGGTCAGCCACCACCCCCCCATCAGTGCATTTTACTCGGAGGGCCTCCATCAGGACTTCCTGTTTCACGGCTCCATCTACCCGAAGCTCAAGTTCTGGGGG
>NW_006789032.1:1552429-1569198 GCF_000442215.2 Lipotes vexillifer | reverse complement strand
GAAGAGCGTGGAGGCGGAACCGCGTGGCACCATCACTCTGGAGCTTCTCAAGTGAGTGGGCGGCCGCGCATCTGAAGGGAAATCCGTTTCCATTTAGGATGAAGACGTCCTTCTGGTGGAGGGATCCTGCATGTTCTGTGGGCAGGGAGCCTTTCCAGCGGCAGGGACTTGCTCTAGGGAGGCTGGAGACCTCATTGGGCTGGCTGTTCCTGGGGGTCCTCCTCACGACTGACTGTGTTGGGTCCCGTCTTCTCTCCCCTGATCTCTGCGGTTCGGTCCCTGTTCGTGGTCATCACCTCCTGCTGCGTGACAGCCCCAGCTCAGCAGTGTGAAACGGCACTGTCCTCCCCCGGTGTCTGGGGGCTGGAGGGCAGGGGCAGCGTGGGTGGCTCTGCCGGGATTCTGTGCTGGTGCAGCGGGAGGCCTCCTGAAGACAAGTGGGTGGAGACTCTGCTCCCGCGTTCACTGTGCCGGCAGCTGGCAGGGGCCCTCGGTTCCTTGCCACCCGCTGCTCTGTACAGCTGTGCAGACGAGGCACTGGCATCCCCCAGAGCTGGGGCCCGGGGTGGTGGGCAGACCACCACCGGGACAGAACCTGCAGTGTCTTCTGTGACCTGACCTCAGAGGTGAACACAGCCCTATGTGCACGTGCTGCTGGCCACGCAGACCAGCCCTGGTTGAGTGTGCAGGGTGGGAGGCCGGGCTTGACCACCAGGAGGTGAGAAGGAAGGGGCCGTCTTCCAGGATGCCCGAGCACTGTTAAATCTAAATCTAAACGCGCCCAATCTGATGGTGATCAAAGACCCTCAAAGCAGAAACTGAGTCTCTAGCAACCGCCTGGCGCTGCAAACCCATCGCGGGCGGTCCAGGCCGAGGGCGCAGCCGGCTCCCTGGGGTGTGAGCCTCGATAACCATAGCCCCCATGGGAAGCTTCTGATGTCATTGCACTTCCTGTGGCCCCGCCGGGCTGGAGGAGCGTGGTCTTCCCAGTACCCACCCCCCAACCCCTGCACCTCGGGGGCAGATGAGGTCACCCAGCCACGGTGAGGGCGGCTCCTTCCTGGGGAGGGTGCCTGTCCTGTCTGTTCCGAGCTCTTGGCTGTGGCTTTCTCGGTGAGGCTCGGGGAAGTGAAAGGTCGCAAACCTTGCCAATTAACACCTTTGGGTTCCTGGGAAATTCAAGGAATTCCAAATATTCATCACGAAATGCTTGTGCTTTGAGCTGGTCTTTGCGCTGAATTGTGGCTCTTTGAGGCAGCCTCCCTTGAGACACACGTCTGGCCATCTGCTCAGCACCCGTTTGTGGGGTTTCTCTTCTCCTTGGAGAAGGCCAGTCGGGGAGGGTGGGGACTGACTGACGGGGAGGTGTTTGCACCCCCAGGACCCATCCTCGTGGTTCCTGCAGGCGGGGGTGGAGGGGCTGTGCGGTTGGCGGCTTCACAGGAAACCTCTCGCCTTTGTCTCAGCCTTTTCTTGCTTGTGGACTTGTCCTGACATTTCAAGGACATTTCAAACGGATGCTAACGAGGTGGGGGCCCCGTCGGGGGCTTCAAGGCCGCACTCTGCGCTCCCGCGGGTTTTAAGTCAGTTACGCTTCGATTCCGCCTGGTGCTTTGCTTTGGAGGTCGCACAGCGTCTTTGCTTCACTGGCCTCTGACTTGCTGTTCTCTGGCGTCTTTCAGACATAATGAAGCCTACACGTGGACCAACCCTACCTGCTGTGTCCACAACGTGATTATCGGGAAGCTCTGGATAGAGCAGTACGGGACGGTGGAGATTGTAAACCACAGGTAACGGCCCCGACAGTCGTGCAGCGGCCAAAGTCAGGGTGGTGGTGCAGCACCCAGAGCACTAGCTGGCACTCAGCCCGTGGTTTCACGCTGCCGTCGGCTTCTCCGGGCCCCTCCCTGGTCCCCCGTGCCTCTCGGCCTCCAGACGGGCCTCGCTGGCTGGGAGGCCCCACACGTGGTGGCGGTTGGATCTGATTCTGGTTGGCACTGACCGAAGTCATCATTACTGCTCTGTCTTGACATTTCTTTGTTTTTAGTCACAATAGTGAATTTATTTTGAAATTTTAAACTACACTGAAGAATGGTGTGATTCCCTGATGAAAACAGAATGACCGTTCTCAAATCTTGTCCACTGTCCAGTCTGTCAGGCCTTATTGCTAGAAGTTCATGGCCGGTTGGCTTCGTTATATCCATTAAGATGTAATTTACATGTCATAAAATCCACCAGGTAAAGTGGACGCTTGCATGGTTTTTAGTAAGTCTACTGAGTTGTGCAACCATCGGCACAAGGAAGTGCTCGAAGCTTTCCATCCCCCGGAAAGATCCGCGTGCTGTCCCGCTGGGTCCTGATGCTGCCCCGCCCTGGGCAGCCTCCAGTCCGCCCGCTCTCTCCCACCCTCCCTCCCTCCCTCTTTCCTCTCTCTCTCTTTCCTGGATGCTTCATGTCTACAACAGAAGCCTGTGTTTGTTTTCCCTGCAGAACTGGAGATAAGTGTGTGCTTCACTTTAAACCGTGTGGATTGTTCGGAAAAGAGCTTCACAAAGTGGAAGGGTACATTCAAGACAAAAAGTAGGTCCGCGTGTGGGCTGGGCCACAGGGTGCCTGGACGGCGTGTGCGTCTCTGCAAAAGACGTAGTTGTGCCGGTGACATCTGCCGGGGAGGACGAGTTATGACTCTTTCTTGTTTAGAAAAAGCATTTCATTACTGAGCACAGAAGGAGATAAGGATGAATTTTAAGTGCACCATTCAGGGTGGTGACTGATGGAGCCCAGCTTCCCCTTCTTTGAGGGTAAAAGATCTGGGTCTGTTTTCTTTCGATAAAATGGATGTGAGAAAGTTCAACAATTTCACTGAGAGATAAAACTGCAGTTGTGCAAACAGGACTGAGATTTCAGAATCTGACCGTGTGCCCTTCTCTCTCCTGGCGTCCATAGCGGTTGTCAGTCAAAGCTCAAACACTAGCTTATGAGCATCGTTCTCATGTGACTTGTTCATTTCCAATCTGGAAATTTGGGACTTTTAAAGTTTTTGTGAGCAGAGAAATGGCCACTAGTAATTTTAACAAATTTTGGGGGGGTTCCCCCACGTCATGTGTTGGGTCTCAATTTCTGTCTCTCTCTTTTTTTTTTTCAATAACTTGGGCCGTATAACAGCCATAAGATTCCTTCCAGCTCCTGAAATATACACATTTTCGAGTAGAAAGAAGTTTCCAGTGTAAAGCAGTGGGTGCTTTTGTTCCATCCCACTCTACTGGGTACCAGAAATTCACCTGTTCTAATTCCTTAAAATACCTTTAGACGTAAGACTCTGACCACTTCACCCCTTGAAGTAAGTTAGGACCTGGTGTGTGGACTTCACGGGGCGTCATTCCTGTTAGTGGGAGTAGCACTGACCCGCCCTGTGGTCAGCTCATCCACAGAAACAGGCCACGGGAGCGGACGCCCACCGGCACTCAGTGAGCCGTGCCAGCCCTGTTCTGAGTTTCTGGTTTTCCGCCCTACACTGGATGCTCTTTCCTAACGCTACGTCTCTTGGAGACAGACAGTGTCTGCCAGGCTGTCTGCCGAGAGAGGTCTGGCCACATGTCCCTGCCTGCTGGCCCTCCCAGCACGTCCCGCGGCGGGCGGGGCAGCCTTTCCAGGGAGCGCGTGGCCAACTGTATGCTCTCCCCCGAGGGAGACATGAGAAAGAAAAACAAGGGCCCAACACGGTTGTCACTGTTCCTTTGGAATCAGGCAGAGAGCTCTGGTGGCTGATCTGGAAAGATCTGTCGAGGTTATTACGAAATGAAAAATGTGGGCAGACAGTGACAGGGGTATCTGACTTGAGGTTATGAAGATAAAGCAGACATCAGCTGAACATGGGGAGGGTTGTTATGTGGTTTATAGAAAAAGGGCTGCAGGACACACGGTACATAAAAATGTAATGTATTTCAAAAATAACAATCGGGCGCGTAGGGTGTTAAATGTAATAGCGTCGTACGCTTGTTCTCACATCACCTCGTCTCCTGCGGCTCGTCTTTCGCCCTTCAGGTTTTTGTACCTTCATTTTCTCTTTTCTGCTTTCGTGAAGGAATGTGAATAGTTAGTCTCAAAAGCCACGAGTAAGGGCTTCCCTGGCGGCGCAGTGGTTGGGAGTCCGCCTGCTGATGCGGGGGACGCGGGTCCGTGCCCCGGTCCGGGAAGATCCCACGTGCCGCGGAGCAGCTGGGCCCGTGAGCCATGGCCGCTGAGCCTGCGCGTCCGGAGCCTGTGCTTCGCAGCGGGAGAGGCCACAGCAGTGAGAGGCCTGCGTACCGCAGGAAAAAAAAAAAAAAAGCCACGAGTAAGAGATGCTAAAATGAAACTTTTCATCTTTGCATTTACACCCAGCAGTATCCCTAAAATTTATAAGAAGACATGCCAGAACAAGAATTTATTCCATGGTCACGATTAAGGTGCTGCACGTTTAGACGGATGGTTTATAATTGTTAACTGGTAACTTGGTTTTAAAAAATTCCGTTTGACTACAGCAAAAAGAAGCTCTTTGTGATCTATGGCAAATGGACGGAGTGTTTGTGGGGCCTGGACCCTGCTGCGTACGAGTCCTTCAAGAAGCGGGAGAGGAGAACCGATTCCCTGCGGAAGACAAAGCTGGTGAGCGGCTCCGTGCGGCGTCCCCCGCGGGTGGGGGGGGTGGGTGGAGCCTGGCGGGCCTGCCGCTTGCGGGGGACGCAGTGCCTTTGTGGCCCCAGCTGCAGAGGGTGAATCACAGAACCTGTCTCTCAAGCGAAGCTGCTTGTCTTCTGATTCTGGACGGGGGAGGCGTTCACCTGCGTCCCACTTGTGCCTCTACCCGCCCGAGCCTGGCGGGATCAGAGGACACTCCGTTGTCTTCTGGGTGCTTCTCTCTGTTTTTTGGCCACACTGCGAGGCATGCGGGGTCTAGTTCCCCGACCAGGGATCGCACCTGGGCCCCTGCAGTGGCTCCGGACGCGCAGGCTCAGTAGTTGTGGCTCACGGGCCTAGTTGCTCCGTGGCACGTGGGATCTTCCCGGACTGGGGCTCGAACCCGCGTCCCCTGCACCGGCAGGTGGACTCCCAACCGCCGCGCCGCTGGGGGGGGCCCTGGATGCTGATTTTCTTAAGACTAGTTCTTCTTGAGCTTAAAACTCGAAGTGATGGTTCCAAAGCGGTGTCAGGTGTCACATTTTTCTAGATGATAAATTAGACTGTACCAAACCCGAGGTGTTCAACGTTTGTTTAACAAAATATTCAGCTGCCACTGGGACTGATAGTTCTTTTTGTTTGTTTGCTTGGCCGTGCCACGTGGCATGTGGCATGTGGGATCTTAGTTCCCTGACCAGGGATTGAACCTGTGCCCCCTGCAGTGGAAGCGCAGCGTCTTAACCACTAGACCGCCAGGGAAGCCTCCCGTTAGTGTTTTTTATATTGTGGTATTTCATGGGTGCTATTAGACATCGTTTCTAATAATGCTCTTTTAAACTAAAAAGAAAAAGTAAGTTCCATTTAAAGACCATACAGTGGAATGTTAAATCCATTTAGTGATGTGTTTTAATGCGTTAGCTTGGCTTTGTCGCCCCTTTGGGGAACCTCACAAGGAGGGAGCGTTTTGTGTGGGTACTTGTCACTGAGCTGTGTCTTTATTTAGCTTCTGGCACCAAAGCACATAACCTGCGGGTGGCGAGGACCCCAAGGCTGTGCTTCTCACGGTTTAGGCGTCTCCCTTCACAGCTGCCTGAATAACCACCCTGTTCTTCCCCTTCGTCCCGTTGATTTTGAAAAAGAAATAGCACTTGCACCTTTTTTATTGAGACGTGATCCCCAGTCTAGAAACGCTAAAACACCCTGAAATCACCAAGTGCGAACCCCATCTTGACTGAGCAGAAGCACAGCTCGTGGGGGGATAACCATCTGGGAGAGGCATCCTCAGCCTCCTTAGGAGGAGTTGCCCCGTCTGGTCACAACCAGAAGGCTGTGCGGGCTCTCCCCACAAGGAGGGCGGTGCCTGGCTGCTGTCTTGGGGTCTCTGGGCGGGGCTGGAGGGACTCTGGGAGCACCGAGATGCTGTGTCTTTCAGGACGACTGCCCCGAGAAGGCCGACGGCGACGTGGTGGACGCCGTGCCGGAGGCTCAGGAGACGGTGCAGGTCATTCCGGGCAGCAAGCTACTCTGGAGGGTCAACACCCGGCCCCCCAACTCTGCCCAGGTCCGCGCCCCCCGCCCCAGCCAGGCCCCCCAGCCGTCCACTGTCACCCAAGGGAGTCCCTGCCCTCCAAGCCCTGACCCCGACACATCAACACTCTGTGCACACATCACAGTACCCGGGTTACACTGCGAGCCCTCAGAGCCTACACCGGCTGCGTCTTACCAAAAGGGTTTCCAAACCAGTTTCAAGAGATTATTTTTCTGACTTGTCAGTTTAGGTGCTTAAATGCATTTTGATGTTTGTTTTTGAAAATTGCGCTTATAATTTGCATTATGTATAATAAATTTATTAAATGTAATGCAAAATTATAAGTACAATTATAATTAAATATAATTTAATTATAATAAATATAATAAATTTATATTTATAGTAATGTATACTATGTAAAAATAATTATATGAAAACTATAACACATGTAATAAATTATATTTTATTTTAATATAAGTTATGTTAGTTATACATAAAATACATACACAACATACTATAAGATTTTTTTATTGTATTATCACATCCTATAAGCAAAGCACAGCATGTGCAAAATAAAGGAAACAAAACAAAACATTCATCGGTAAATACATTACCTCAGCACAGCCACTATTATAATTTTAGTGGAGTACAAACTAGTATAAAATAATAGCAAGAAAAGCTTATGTTTAAAAATAACACTCATCCCTTTGGTTCAGTGAGCATCTCGTGAGTCGGTGCGGGTGGGCCCAGGTCACCGGGAGCAGAGCCCGAGGACAGGGCAGGCGAGGACCCCGGCCCACACAGCAGAGCCACCGGCCTGGGCCCTGGCGACCTGGAGCGGGGCCTGGGGGAGGCGGGGCTGTGGGGGGGTGCGCGGCCATCCAGCTGCTTTCCGGCAGGGGAGCGGCCGACCCCGAACCCCACTGCCCCTCTGAGTGATGTGGGGTTGTTCGGGCAGTGAGGGGACCAGGTGGGCCCCTCTGGCTGCTTGTGGAGATAGACTTCGGGGGCCAGAGCGGGAGGGAGGCCAGGTGGGAGGCGGGTCCCCAGGTCTGGGCTGTTGGGAGGCAGAGGCTTGGGGGCCGTGGGCGCAGCAGCACCCCCGGAGGTGAGCCGGAGACTCCCGTCCGGCCCCCAGGATGTGAGAAGGCAGACGTGTGGGTGGGACGTCAGGGTGAGGGCCTGGGTGCCCCGCGCGGGGGGGCGGAGGGGAGGGGCCCCAAGCGAGTGCGTGTCAGGGCAGGGAAGGAGCCCCGACCCAGGTGACCTTGACAGCAGTGTCTCCAGGGAGCCGGTGACACTCGGCTGCTCTGAAGGGGCTTAGAGCGTCGGCGGCCTGCAGCTGTGCAGCGTGCACAGAAGAGTGCCGCTTATGGTAAGGATCCCTGTGCCTGCTGCTCCTGCAGATGTATAATTTCACGAGCTTCACGGCTAGTCTCAACGAGCTGGAGGCGGGCATGGAGGAGATCCTGGCCCCCACCGACTGCCGGCTGCGCCCTGACATCCGAGGCATGGAAAACGGCAACATGGGTGCGCGGCCCCGGCTGAGCGGGTGGGCGCGGGGAGGGAGCGCGTCCGCGTTAGGCAGCCACACTTCACGTCTTCTAGATCGTGCTTCTCAGACTGTCTGTGGGGAAAGAGTTAACAAATGTCTAGTTTGCTGCAGCCCAGTTCCTCTCTAAATAAGGTTGAATTACTAGGAAAATGAAATGAAAAAGAATACGTGCAAAATGCAAGTACCCTGTCTTCTTATTAGGTTCAACAGACAGTAAGATTACATTTCAGAAGCTGGACACATTGTTATTTAAAAGTCGCTTGGCTGGAGGGCCCCCCCCACCCCCACCCCCCGCCATGCCTGCCCAGGCCCGAGGCCCCTCTGCCTGCCGGGCCGGGCCGCGCTGGGCCGCGCTGGGGTCTGTGCTGGGGTCCGGACCTGGCCGTGCGCTTGCGCACTCGTGCCTGGGTTTGGTTTCCCGCTGACGGCCTTTACTGTCTATGGTTTGCTAACCCAAGTGTGACTTTTCATCTGGGGTCGGGTGTGAGGGTGCTCCAGCATCTGCTGTCTCAGCCCTCAGCTCTGCCTGTCACCCTGAGCCCTGACCCAGTCCCCTGTGCTTGCACCCAGATCTGGCGAGCCAGGAGAAGGAGCGGCTGGAAGAGAAGCAGAGGGAGGCCCGGAGGGCACGGGCCAGGGAAGAGGCCGAGTGGCAGACGAGGTGAGACGCCTGGTGGCCACGAGGGCGAGGAAGGGGGGAGGGGGCCACACACCCACCGGGGCTCAGCAGAAGCTCCCCTGTGTCCCGTAAGATGGTGGCCGGCAGCTCTGGGCTGCATGTAAACTGATGTGTAATGTGATGATGCCATGATCCCAGGGGGGAGAAAAGACCGACGTCCGTGTCTTGTCCACTGGCCTCCTGACCGCCTGCTCTGTGTCGCAGGTGGTTTCACCGAGGCAGTAACCCGTACACTGGGACCCCCGACTGGCTGTACGTGGGGGGCTACTTTGAGAGGGATTTCTCAGGCTGCCCAGACATCTACTGAGGGACCGGACCGGCCCCCGGACCCGGAGACCCAAGAGGCTAGACTCCGTCAAGTGGCTGCTCTGAGCTTCGGTCACAGCAGAAGCCAGCTTTTCTAACGGCTGTTCGTGGAGATGGCAGCATTCCCGGTTGAGGATTGAATTCTAATCAACTTTTGATTGTCAAACATGTTACTACTGTTGCGGTCTCTTCATAAAGCTTCACTTGGGATCATCATGTTTCCATTAAGGTTTGAAAAGGAAAATTCTTTACAGTTCCCTTTTATGTGACAGAACCAGAGCTGGGGCTAGTGTAGCTTACAGCACCCTCTTAATTACAAAAGTTATAAATAAAGGAAGTAACAGGACGGGGTCCACATTCCTCCTTATGACGCGGTGGCAAAGTGTTTCTGAAAGTATTTTAAATTTGAACCAGTAACAGGAAAAGATGGATCTTGAAAAAAGTCCCACCAAGAGCTTTATAAAGGCCAGGAATTGCTTTCTAGATTACAGTAAGGCACAAGTGAAGATTTTCAAAGCATCTGATTGAATGAAATGAAAAGTCAGAGTCTGTATTTTCTACCAGTCTTCAATAATGTAAAGATTACTTTTGATATTTAAGTTCAAACTACTCGAATAATATTTTGCTGAAGAGCACGATAGGCATTAGCATCACGTGTACACTGTCCAAAATGAAGCATTACCATGACAACCGAGGGTGGCCAGAAACCTTGACAAAAAGTCCCCAGATGGCTCCCAGCCCCGACAGGTTTGGGAGCCCGCCTCTGGCCCCCAGGGCTCCCCTGTCACTGCAGGCCACACCCACGTCACAGAGTGAGTCTCTCACGACAGTTGGCCTGTCCCTGCAGCACCTGTGCTCCTGTCCTGCATGTGTGAAATACGAGGGACCCGCCTCTGGGGGCACCGAGGCGGGGGGGTCCTAGCAGTCTGCTTCCAGTGGTGTCATTACCGTTGTGTGTCCATCTCTGCGCACGTCTGCACCAGTGACTGTTTACTTTCTGTAGAGAAGCCAACACCACCGGTCATCGCAGAGCTCTTTGAATTGAAGACAATCTGCTGTGTGCACAGACGCACACCTGCACGCGCACGCGCTCACACACGCACCTATGTGCAGTGGTGGGTTCTCAGTGAGAGGGTGTCGGCATTTTGTGTCCCAGCTTCAAAATCACGTTTGTAATTAAAACACTTTTAAAAGCAAATCGTTGCTCTGAAGGCTTGGTTCTGTAGCTTCGGAAACCCGAGGCGTGCTATCGGGGTCGAATCCCAGCGCATTTGCTCGATGGGACCCGAGCTGGGCCGCCGGCGATACACGGAAGCCCCCGAGGATGTGTGATCTTGACGTTATGCAGAGAGGAGATTTTGACACACCCGGTCGTTAGGATGTGGGGAGTCCTGTGTCTCTGGTCGGGAGGCAGTGGCGGCGGTGGTGGCCTCTTTGCCCAGGGAGCGTTGGGGGGACCCAGGACGCATTTAGAACAACAGTGCTTAGGGCAGTTAGACAACCTCCGTGGACTATCCCATTTGTCACCACCTCCAGTAATTTACCATAAGGTTTGCATCTCTAGGTCCTCCCTGGAGGTCAGATTCCATGTGGCCCCAGTAGCCGCTTCCTTCGCACCCGATTCAAGAGTCAAAGGACAAAGGGCAGGATGGCCGATGACCTCAAAGCATGGCCGTCGTGATCCATTAAACACTGTGTCCGCAGATGCTAACACCGACCAGAGCTGCCCCCTCAACTTGGCCGCCGTGACACACTGGGATGTTGGGTGTTTCTCTCTAACAAAGAGTTTTTCAGTGGAATCTGGTTTTTAAAGGACGACCTCCCACAACCGATGTGTCTGGCCCTTGTGGAAAGTGGTGGCCTTGTCGTTGGCCCCCAGTTTGTGACTGTGGCTTTGAGGTAGGGCCCGGGTGCTTTTTAGAGCAGTCTTGTAACTCAGAACGTCCTTGTGGGATGAAAAGTAGAGCACGCTTTACCCAAAGAACTTCACATTTTGACTTTGCTCCCCCTTGAAGGCAGGATCCAGTCACACGTCCAATGGATTCAGTGCACGTTTACTGAGAGCCACTGGAGAGTTAGCCACGCAGATGTCTCGGAGCATGTTTCATGGAAGAGAGAAACGTTACGTGCACGCTGGTGCTGGCTAGATTTAACAGGCCGCCTGCTGTTGGCGACCGATGGTCGTGTCTGGGTTGCTGTGCCACACAGGTCCGTCCCAGGAGTGGTACTGCTCTCCCTGGCAGGGTCAAGGGTCAGGGCATCCCCAGCACTGGCTGGCCGGCTGCGGGCCCCGGTCGTGAGAAGGCATCGGAGAAGCAGGCCCCGGCCCTCATGGGCATCACCGCGTTCGGCTACTCCGGGCTGCTGCAAAAGCCAGGACCCTCCGGGATATAGCATGGTGGCTCTGGAAGGGGTGAAACGAAGGTGCCAGGCGGACCTCTTTACAGGCTCACGGGTCTTCGCAGGGCAGCGCCACAGCCTCCACGAGGAAACGGAAGCCGGCAGTGGCCCCAGGCAGGGCCCCTGAGGAGCAGCTCCGATGGTTTTCTTGGCCACAGTCTCCGTTTCATAGTCTGTCCCCAAGGATGATGCTTGGGCTCGTGGAAGGATCCTCCCGAAACACGGGGAGAAGAGCCCAGTACAGCGCCGATGGCCACCCGGCGCCCGGGCCGATGCTGCCGGCCACTTGTGCCAATGAGCGTGGAGCTGTCCAGCTGGAGGCGTTGCCATCTGCTTGCTGGGTCCTCGCCAGGACCTGAGGCCAGGAAATCAGAACAGGACGAGAGAAGGGCCGGGCATCTCCCGCGAGCCTGCCAGCTCTCCGGGTCGCCCCAGCAAGAAGCTTCCTCTCAGGACACCTGCTCCTGGGAAAAAGTGCTGCCCGCGGAGCTGGGGATTTACAGGTTTGGCAAGTCCCACGTATCCACCAAGAACAGCGAAATGAAGACATCGTTTAAAATGCTAATAAGCTTCCAAAAATCAGAAGCGAGAATAGCCCTCCTCCTGTCTACCCTTGCGCGCTAGAAGGGGAGGGGACAGCTCAGTGACGCCTTGCGTCCTGTGTGGAGCTATCGGCCCTGCAGGAGAGTTCAGTCAATAGAGAGTTCCTACTGGTCCTGGCTTCATCTTCCAAAGGATCTTCCTATGTCCAAAGTGGGTGCGAAGATTGGGGTCCCCTGACAAAAGGGCCTGTCACCAGACCTGCAGGACACCAAGTGGTGTTTCCCTCAGTACACGTCATCTTTGGGCCTATCTTGTACGTTCTCAGTGTCGTTTTCTTCGCAAAGTGAAAATGCCATCTTGGTATTTCTCGGTACGAGTTTCCTGGACCATCAGCCCTCAACTGGATGCCCTGCTCCATTCTGTCTTTGTAAACCAACCACCCTGGGCCAAACGTCTGGTGAAGGGCTGCTTGGTCTCTGCAGAGGGTGACAAGGCACAGACAGGGGCCTTCCTCCATTGTCCCACGAACACTGTTCGTCCTATCCGTGCAACACGAAAACGTCAGGCGAGAAAACACGTAGTGAAACGGATTTATTGTTATAATTTTATAATACGTAATAACTGTCAATATTCCTCTATATAAGCAGAATCAACCATTCTCAGATTTTTGGGGAAGCCTGGACAGATCTGTGGAGATAAATGTTAAACCCTAGCCCTGAATAGAGATTCTTTGCAAATGGGTGGTAGTTGACTTTTGTTTCGTACTGAACAATTTTTCACTGTCTGCTGCTCTGGCCTCTCTGGCGAGGACTGCAAATCAGCTGTGGATGTGTCCTTGAGGCCAGGCATCAGACGTTTGGCCTGTGTGTTCTGTAGCGTGGCCCAGTTAACGGATTGTTTCAGAAAACTGCTTGTTACAGCGAAGAGGGGGCTCAGGGGCACATGAGATGGATGAAGGGGTCTGGGTTCTCTGGGCAGCGAGGAGCTCTGATGGACTCTCTTCCCTCCTGGGGATTGGAGCCTGTTGCTGGAAGCAACGGAATGCCCAGAGCACAGTGTTCGCTTGACTCAGAGGTCCCTGTGCCCGACCTGCTGCCCTAGGTGCCCAGCAGCTGTGCGCTTCCCAGGAGGTTGAGCTGAGAGGAGGTGGTGATCCCAGTAGCCACGGTGGCTCCTGGCAGAGGGACAGACTGTCCACACGACTTTAATGTCCTGGGAATGCCCAGGTGCATAGATGTGGGGCTCCACCATGGCCATGGTGTCTGACTGTGAGGACCACAGAGCATCAGCCCTGCCAGAGCCCGGGCCTGGTGTCCTGGGTGCTTAATCTCCACAATTACCATGCAGTCTGACCCATCGAGGAGGAAGGGGAGGCGCAGGAAGGTGGGCTTGCCTGAGGTTTCAGAGCAGGTAAGTAGAGGACATGGAATTCAAACCTTGACATACAGTGAAACTCACCCTTGTGTGCAGTTGACAGGTTCATACCATCTTGTAACCATCGACGCAATCAACATATATAGTTTAATGGCAAGGTTCAAGTGGGAAAGGACTGTCTTTTCATCAAATGGTGTTGGGAAAACTGGATATTTACATGCCAAAGAACAGAATTGATCCTGACCTCATACCATATACAAAAATTAACTCAGAAGGGATCAAAGATCTAAACAATAAAACTCTCAGAAGAAAATATAAGAGCACAGAGTTCACAACTTTGAACTTGGCAATTATTTCTTGGATATAACACCAAAGGCACAGGCAACAAGAGAAAAAAAAACAGACAAGTTGGACTTTATGAAAATTTAAACACATTTTGTGCATCAGACACTAGCATCAGAGTAAAAAGGCAATGGGAGAAAATATTTGCAAATCAAACATCTGATAGCAGATTAATATCTAGAATATATAGAGAACTCCTAAAACTCAATAACAACAACAACAAAAACCTTGATTCAAAAATAAGCAAAGGACTTGAATAAACATTTTTCCAAAGGAGATATACCAATGGCCCATAAGCATGTGAAAACATGCTCAACATCATTAATCATCAGAGAAATGAAAATCAAAGCTACAACGAGGGCTTCCCTGGTGGCGCAGTGGTTGAGAGTCCGCCTGCCGTTGCAGGGGACACGGGTTCGTGCTCCGGTCCGGGAAGATCCCACGTGCCGCGGAGCGGCTGGGCCCGTGGGCCATGGCCGCCGAGCCTGCGCGTCTGGAGCCTGTGCTCCACAACGGGAGAGGCCACGACAGTGAGAGGCCCGCATACCGCAAAAAAAAAAAAAAAAAAAAAAAAAAAAGCTACAACGAGATACCACCTCATACCCATTAGGATGGCTAGTATTAAAAAAAAAAAAAAAAAAAAAAAAAAAAAGCTACAACGAGATACCACCTCATACCCATTAGGATGGCTAGTATTAAAAAAAAAAAAAAAAAAAAAAAAAAAAAGCTACAACGAGATACCACCTCATACCCATTAGGATGGCTAGTATTAAAAAAAAAAAAAAAGAAAAAAAAACAAAAAATCCCCCCCAAAATCCAGAAAACAAAAGTTTTGGCAAGGATGTAGAGAAACAGGAACCCTTGTGCACTGTTGGTAGGAATAAAATGATACAGCCACTGTGGCAGACAGTATGGCGGTTCCTCAAAAAATTAATAATAGAATTTTACCATATGATCCAGCAATTCCATTTCTGAGTATTTGCCCCCCAAAATTCAAAGTAGGGCCTTGAAGCAATATTGGTTCAGTCATGTTCATAGCAGCATTATTCACAATAGCTGAAACGTGGAAACAACCCAAGCATCCACGCACTGATGAATGGATAAGCAAAATGTGGGGTAGACGAACATACAGCGGAAGATTATTCAGCCTTAAAAAGGAAGGAAATTCTGACATGTGCTACAGCACAGATAAAACTCGAGGATATTATGCTAAGTGAAAAAAGCTAGTCACAGAAAGACAAGTACTGTACAATTTCATATATAGGAGGTACTGAGGGTAGTCAGATTCATAGGGACAAGGTAGAATGGTGCTGGGGTCGGGGACAGAGGGGGTGGGGAGTCAGTGTTAATGCAGACAGTTTCAGTTTTACAAATGAAGATGGATGGTGGTGATGGCTTCACAGCATTATGAATGTATTTACTACCGCTGAACTGTACATTTAAAGATGATTAGGATGGTAAATTTTCTGCTATGTGTTATTTTACCACAATAAAAACAAATTGGAAAAAAAAACATCAGGGGTTGCCAGGGGTTACGGAAGAGGGAGGGAAGGACAAGGCAAAGCACAGAGGATTTTCAGGGTAGGGAAGATGCTCTGTATGATGCTATAATGGACACATGTCACTAAGCATTTGTCTGACCCGTGGATTCAAGACAAAGCATGAACCCTGAGGTAAACTATGGACCCTTGGGGACATGATGTGTCCACGTAGGAGCATGGATTGTAGCAAACACACCGCTCTGGTGGGGATGCGGATGGCGGGATGTGGTTGGTGAGGAAGCCTGTGGGGTTGTGTGGGAACGCTATACTTTCTGCTCAGTTTTGGTGTGAACCTAAAATTGCTCTAAAAAAGAAAATCTATTGTTAAACAAAGAAAAAGAAAACAACAGCAAAAGCACCTGCCAAACTGTTTTCTCAGGTGGCCGTGTGCCATTTTGTATTTCCAACACCAAAGACTCCACAGCACTTAGTATTGTCAGTTTTCTTTTTTTTTTAGCCATTCTAATAGGTGTGTTTTAATTTGCGTTTTTCTTATGAATAATGCCATCCACCACCCTTTCCTGCATGTCAGGCCACCTGTACACCCTCCTTATGAGACATTTGGGCGTGTCCTTGCCAGCTTCCTTGTTGCCACCCCTGTGCCCACAGTCGCTGCACCCCCTGCCTTTCACCTGAGGGAGGCACTGAGGCTCAGGGAGACCGGCTGGGTTCACAGAGCCCACGCTGGGGTGGGCGCTCGGACTGGCCTCCACGATGCCCGTCTACCTGTAGCTTGTTTCCTTACTGTAGACTTTTCATGGAAACTACTGAAAGTGAATAAGCTTTGTTTTTTGAGCCCTCCCAGGGCACAGGCTTCCTTGGCTCGGGGAGAGGAAATGTGCATTTGGGGCCCCTCTGAGGTCACCGCCCGGAAGGGAAGCACCATCTCCAGGTTCTGGAAGGTTGGCTTCCCTGTGGCCTCTGGTGGCAGCTTTTTAACTTTTCAAGACTTTGGACAAGTAACACCTGCCTGCTGGCCCCTTCTCAGGGAAGCCAGATTGGTTTTCTTACTGTTTTCTTGCCTGGTTTCACAGGGCCCAGGACGGTATTGCCGCGGGGGTGGTGGCCGCGGTCACAGAATTTCTTTGCGTCCGCCGTTCCCACCACTTTGGTCTCTGGGATCCTCTGGATTCTCAAACATTATCAAGAACCCCACAGAGCTGTCATGTTATGTGAGTTTTATCTATGGATGTTTACCACATTATACATTTTAAAATAAATATTAACTAATTTAAAAATAACAAACGCATTTTCTTATTAACACAAATAATATTTTTCAATGAAAAACAGCTCGATTTTCTGTAACAAAAAAAAATTAGTGAATCTTTAGATCACAAGAGAATGGATACAGAACTTGTGGTATTCCACCCATTAGAATATTATACAGGAGTTAAAATGGATGGGTTAGAGCTACATGTGTCAACACGAATAAAAAAAACAATGTTGCATCAAAGAATACGTTTCACTTTTATACCTTTCATAAAAAGCTTAAAACGTACACACAGATTGATAGTAAATCAAGCACGCCTGGAGCAGGGAGTCACGTGTTACTGTCAGCGTGGGGCTGGGAGGGCACATTGCTCCAGGTGTGTGTGTCCTGCTCTGCAGAAATGTACAGAGGTGTACACGATGGGGAAAACAAAAGCAGTGGGAGGCAGTGCCTTACATTTATCTAGTCCAGGTTTGTGGAGGGCAGCTGCCTTCACTCCGTTCTGACTGCACACATCGGACAGGGAATGAGCGGGCAGCCGCGACGCTGCTGTTATAGGTGGGTCTGGGGAGGATGGAGGGCAGGAATGTCATCACTGCTGTGGGGGAGGACTGGGGGACCCCCCCCCCCGG
>NW_006789032.1:1549634-1551988 GCF_000442215.2 Lipotes vexillifer | reverse complement strand
GCCCGCCCTCGCCAATCACCCGCGGGCCAGCGCCCGTCCCTCACCTGACGGGGCCCAATCGGCGGCGAGAGCGGTAGGAGGGGCGGGGCAAGCGGGGGCTTCCGGCGGGGCACGGCAGGCGCCGAGGAGGAAGAGCGAGCCCTGACGGCACCTCTCTGCCGAGGCCGAGTCTCGGCGCGGCCCAGGTGCGGGGTCGCCGGGGGCGGGGACGGTTACGGAGGCGGCCAGGGGCGGGGCCTGCGCCTTCGGCGGCCCCCGGGCGGGCGCCGGGTCGGCGGGGGCTGGAGATGCTGGGGGCCGGGTCGGGGGGCCGAGCGCGGGCCGGGGTTCTCGGGGCCTGACTCTCGGGCAGCTCGGCCGCCGCCCCGGGCCTGCCGCGGCCGCAGCCGAGGGCGTCGGGCGGTGGGGCCTGCGGGTGGGAGCGGGTCGGCCGGCCGCGGGCCTGCGTTTCCCCAGGTGCTAGTGTTTTGTCTCCGAAGTGAGCGAGCCGGCCGCGCTGCAGTTTACTGGCGGTGTGTCCGATGGAAACTAGGTTTAGGCCCAAGTGTGGTCTCCCATTCAGTGTGGTAGCGGTGTGCCTGCCCAGCTCGAGGTTTTAAATCTTTCGGAGCCGCAGGTTAAAGGGCAGTTTATTTAAAAAGTACGGAAGGTGGTGTTGGCGAGGGTCTCCCGCTGTGATGGGGTCTAGATGCAGAGGTAAATTTCGTTGTTTGAGAACCACGGGAAGCTGGGGACCTGGCTCCACGGGCTCAGGTACCGTGGGGTCGGCCCACCCCAGGAGGAGTTCGGCAGCAGCTGTGGGGCGGCTGAGGCCTGTTCCCTTGCTCCCAGCAGGGGACAGCCTGGGCTTGAGAGAGAGGCCCTTTCCCTCTGCCCGTTCCCGTTCCCGCGTAGCATCTGGAGGTGCTACGGTAGTGACCGTAGTTAGGAGGTCCACGGTAGTGACCGGCTCTGCATGCTGGTCCCTCTTTCAGGATGACGACTTCAGGCGCTCTGTTTCCAAGCCTGGTGCCAGGCTCCCGTGGGTCCTCCAACAAGTATTTGGTGGAGTTTCGGGCCGGAAAAATGTCATTGAAAGGAACTACCGTCACCCCAGATAAACGGAAAGGGCTTGTGTACATTCAGCAGACGGATGACTCCCTCATTCACTTTTGCTGGAAAGACAGGACATCGGGGAACGTGGAAGACGTAAGTGTCTGGGAGCCTGAACCTCATCCTAAGGACTCCCGTCTAGTCGTCAGGACAGCGTGGTTTTTACAGGAGGGCACCGTGCTTTGGGCACAGAACAGCTGTTTCACAGTTTGGAGTGTGTTGGTGGGATGCGTGGATCCATTAGCGTAGTGCCCTCATCAGCTGTTTTCTTTTGCCCGTGGGGCTTCCTAGTCTCGATGATTATATAGATTTTTCCCATCTGTGTATGTATATTTAAAACTGAAGATTAGGTGCCTAGAATTGGAGAAACCGTGTAAAAATCCTGACCTTTATCACAGCCCTCCGGAAGGCTTTCTCTAGCAGTCATCTTATTTAGCGTTCTTTGTTCTTCAGCCTAAACCGTTTTTCGTTAGGTTCGAGAGCAGGTCAGAGTTGATGTTTTAATTCATCTTGGAATGTTGCTCCCAAAACGTCTCTGTTAGAAATGCTTCAGGAGCCGGAAGCCCTCCTTCCCTGTTCAGCACCGAGCCCTCTCCTGGCCCTCGTGACCTTCGTGCGGTGCCTCAGACCCTCGATTGTCTGCCCTGCAGAGACCCTGCTGGTGACGGGCTTGGCGACTTGTTGGCGTCTGTGTCCCGTGTCCTCTTCCCCCACCCGCACTCACTTAGGCACAGGGTCCAGCCTGTTTTCCTGGGGGTTCTGGGGCTCCGCAGTGCTGTTTTCATGGAGCTGACTCTGCTCCGTCTGCTGCTCTCTGTAGGATTTGATCATCTTCCCCGACGACTGTGAGTTCAAGCGCGTGCCTCAGTGCCCCAGCGGGAGAGTCTACGTGCTCAAGTTTAAGGCAGGGTCCAAACGGCTCTTCTTTTGGATGCAGGTATGTAGGTTTTGTTTGCATTTTGTCTTTTCTCCCTGTCATAGAATTAGGTTAGAAGCTGGTTCACCGGATGGTAGAATTCGCTTTTTCACAGACCAGCTGGTGCTGGCCATGCTTGCCATGGAACCTAAGGATTCCAGTGTATCGCCTTGTGGTGGGGGGCATTGGGGACAGGCTCCGCCAGAGTCCAGACACTTATAGCTGGGCTTTGGGTGCCCTTTCGAGGATGGAATTCCCTGGCTGACCGACAGGAGTGATTTCCAGGCTGGGTCCTGTCTCTGCCTGTGGTTTGCTCGTCTCCCAGGGCCCGCCCCCCCCCCCCCCC
>NW_006789032.1:1531994-1549582 GCF_000442215.2 Lipotes vexillifer | reverse complement strand
CCCCCCCAGGGTCATGAGCAGCCTGGACCAAAAGCAGGGGTGAGCCTATGTGGTGTCCCTTGTCCTGCCTCTTCTCCCGTGGTGTGCTCTGTGGGTCTCTGGGTGGCAGTGCACCAGGCCGTACCCGTACCCACTGGAAGTGGGCTTGCTTGTGCAGTGGGTGTGCACCTGCATTTGTAGTTTTGACAGAGGTTGTGCTGCTGCCCTCCCCCGGCACCTTCTGGAGCAGGGCAGGGAAGGTCTCCCCTTTGTGCTGGGTGGGGCCTGTGTTGCCCCTGCCGCAGTAGCGTGGCAGCAGCCGTGGACAGGAAGTAGACGGCGGGCGCGGCTGCGGGCCAGTGAAAGATTTGCAAACACAGACGGGGCCGTGGTTTGCCAGTCGCTGCTGTAGAGCTTGTTTCTCCACAGTTCCGCCTAGAAAAGTTGTCAGACTCACAGCAGCCACTGCATTTTCTGTTCCCCTCTGCTCTGAGGTTAGGGCTGTGTCTTGTGTGCCTCCCCCTGGCCCTCCACCCCATGACCCTGCAGGCCCACTGCACACACACTCGGTGACTCTTGGATAAATGAGTCGTGGGTGCTTTGTCTCACAGTTCTGCGGGTGCCCACAGGGTGGTGCTGCCCGATGCCCCCCTGCCCACACCCAAGTGCTCATAGGCAGCTCCCAGCTAACCCTGGAGGGCCACGGGCTGGTCAGTGGACAGTGGTGCGGTAGCAGGGTTATTTCACGGCAGTACATGTGTTGAGGGATTTGCGGTTTTAGATCGTCGCGGAAAGAACCACGTCTGGAGGGTCAGGGGCGTTGCCCTGTGCCGAGTGCTCCTCGTGCTTTAGCCTCCCCGCCTGTAACATGGGTGTTCGCACAGCCCCAGCGGGCACATCGGGCTGCTTTCCCCGTGCACCCCGCTGGGGCCTCTCCTTGCTGTGACCGTGGACAGGTGGCACCTCTCTGGGCCTCAGGTCCCTTGTCAGAATGGTTGTTGATGGGTGGCTGCTCAGCTGCGCCTGCTGCTGTGTCCTCTCCGCAGGAGCCCAAGACGGACCAGGACGAGGAGCACTGCCGGAAGGTCAACGAGTATCTGAACAACCCGCCGATGCCCGGAGCCCTGGGGGCGAGTGGGAGCGCAGGCCACGAGCTGTCTGCGCTGGGCGGTAATGGTCACCTTCCCGGATGTGCGGTGAGGTCAGAGTAGCTTTCCGCCGACGTGGATCCCTGGTGGTGCGGGCCGGTGTTTTTTTTTGTTTGTTTGTTTGGTAATTTTTTTCGGTACGTGGGCTTCTCACTGTTGTGGCCTCTCCCGTTGCGGAGCACAGGCTCTGGACGCGCAGGCTCAGCGGCCATGGCTCACGGGCCCAGCTGCTCCGCGGCATGTGGGATCTTCCCGGACCGGCGCACGAACCCGCGTCCCCTGCATCGGCAGGTGGACTCTCAACCACTGCGCCACCAGGGAAGCCCCGGGCCGGTGGTTTTTAAATGGACGTAGAGGTGTCCGGGTTAGGAGCTCCTCTCGGCAGCTCCCCGTGGTGAAGCGGTGTGCGTGCCCTGCTGCGCTGGCTCGTGTCGGGAGACACTCGCCGCACAGTTCGGGGCAGCCGAGGTGGGGGCCGGCCCCTGGACCGTGGCAGCGGGCGTGCGCACAGCTGGAGGCCCGGGCCTGAGCACCTCCTGTCTTCCAGGTGAGGGCGGCCTGCAGAGCCTGCTGGGGAACATGAGCCACAGCCAGCTCATGCAGCTCATCGGCCCCGCCGGCCTCGGAGGACTGGGTAAGGGGCCGCGGGCCTGCGGGAGCCTTGATTTGGGAGTTGAACACCTTGCAGCTTCTCGTTGGCTCTGAGCGACACCTGTGAATGTTCTGTGCCCTGGCCTCCCTGGGGAGGGGCCTGGTTTGTCTTAGGGTTTGACCTGGGAGCTGGGTGGGCAAGGCCTTCCAGGGCCCCCAGGGAGGGCCCAGTTCCATACTTCGGGGGAGCATGGCTGGCTGAGGTGCCGGGCCTGAGAACGCGTGCTCGGGGCCCCTGGTCTCCTGGGTTGGCCTGCCTGCTGCCAGCTCCTGTCGGGCTCGTGTTGTATTTCTGGAACACTTCGGAAACGCTGGTTACTTTGTACGGGATTTGAACTCCATGTTACCTTGAACCCAGGTGCATTAGTAGGGTCACGGGATGGAGAAGTGATCTAATTTAGCAGATTCAGCTACCAGGACACACCTGAGTAGTCGCTGCTCCTGGGCCCCCGTGGGCCCGCTGTGGTCACCACCCTCCCCTGCTCGGCCACTGGCTTTAGTGCGGGGCCTTTCTGCTCCTGCGGGGGGCGCGGGCGGGGGCGGGCCGGGCCGGCCCTCAGGCTGGGCGTGATGTGTGAGCTGTGTCTCCTTGCTCCTGGTAGGTGGCCTGGGGGCACTGACGGGGCCAGGCCTGGCCAGCCTACTGGGGAGCGGAGGGCCTCCAGCGAGCAGCTCTTCCCCCAGGTGAGCCTCACGCTGCGCATCTGGCATGGCCTAGTGTCCCCTCCTCCACGGGGGCCGGACGTAGGAGGTGCCGAAGGACAAAATAGGCATCTGGGGAGGGTCCGTCCCTTTTTGTGGTTCAGGCTCTCCCGGGGCCCTGGCAGCACGAGGACTGGGGCAGGACCGATGCGTTGTGGCGCCTTGGTGGGCGCGTAGCCGCTGCAGCGCTGGCCTCACTCTTCCCAGCTCCCGGAGCCCGTCAGCAGCGGTCACCCCGTCCTCCACCGCACCTTCCACGCGTACCACCCCAGCCCCCTCCGCTCCAGCAGCTGCCTCGGTGAGCAGCCCGAGCCCCGCGCCCAGTCCAGGTAATGGAGCCAGCACGGCAGCCAGCCCGACCCAGCCCATCCAGCTGAGCGACCTTCAAAGCATTCTAGCCACTATGAACGTGCCGGCCGGGCCAGGAGGCGGCCAGCAAGGTAACACGTGCTCCTCGGCCCCAGGCTGGGGGGTGAAGGTGCCCGCTGCCCACTGCCCTCCCGCCCGCTGATGGCCACCTGCTGTGCCCCAGTGGACCTGGCCAGCGTGCTGACGCCCGAGATCATGGCCCCCATCCTTGCCAACGCGGATGTCCAGGAGCGCCTGCTGCCCTACCTGCCGTCGGGGGAGTCACTGCCACAGACGGCGGAGGAGATCCAGAACACGCTGACCTCGCCCCAGTTCCAGCAGGTAGGCGCGTGGCCCGGGTGCCCCGCTGTGTGCTCGGCGTGGGGGACACTGCCCACTGCAGCACGGCCCCCCTAGCGCTGAGCGCCCCGCCCCTCCCCCAGTGCTCTGCATGGACTCAGGCGCCTGGCTCTTCCCTGCAGGCCCTGGGCATGTTCAGCGCGGCCTTGGCCTCGGGGCAGCTGGGCCCCCTCATGTGCCAGTTTGGGCTGCCTGCAGAGGCCGTGGAGGCCGCCAACAAAGGCGGTAAGTACTTGTCCCTCCGCCTCAGTCGAGGCAGAGGTGGTTTTCTCCTTGCATTTGAAAGAAAAGGCCTCCCCTGTTTGTTTGTGGAGCACGGGGCTGCCTTGTCCCCATGGCCCTGGCCTCCGTCTGATTTTCACCTCCCAGCCCCCTGGTCAGCAGGGCCAAGCCAGGGCCTAGAAAGGTCATCTCATGCTTTTAAATTCGTTTTAGATGTGGAAGCATTTGCCAAAGCCATGCAGAGCAGTGCCAGCCCCGAGCAGCAGGAGGGTGGCGGGCAGGACAGGAAGGACGAGGAGGAGGACATGAGCTTGGACTGAGTCGCCTGCCGTCGGAGGGCTGGCCGCCTGGCCGTGCAGCCTCAGCAGGGGCGTGTGAGCACGCCCCTCCCACCTCTGTCCCAACTTGCTCATCAATAAAAGTCTTCTCTTTTATCTGCCAACTCAACTCTGGTTTGCGTGCCCGGGATGGGTCACGACGGCCCCATCCGTCCCCCTGTCATCAGCCCGCCGGGAGCTGGTGCGGGAAAAGCCCCTCCAGGTCCCGCTTCTGACTGACTGAGGGACGGGCATGCTGGGGGAGGGGCTCCGCACCTGAGCGCTCTGCTCGCCTCGGCCCTCCAGACAGACCCGCTGGACTGCTTTTCTTTTTCTCCATTAAAAGTCGACACTCGGTTACATAGAAGTGACTTTAATTTTTGTTTCAAGAAGCAGGGATGAATGACTTACAGAGCTCCCATTAAAAATTGGTGGAAGGGAAATGTCATAGTTAAACTGAAAGATAAAAAGTATAAAACCCCCATTTTGCAGTGTTTTACCCTTTCCCTTAGAAAGTCAGACATAACTTAAACCATTCCCAGAAATAAGACTCACCACCCGGAGAATCTGGAGTCTACATGAACAAACATACACAAACCATCTAAAAAACTTGGCCGAGGGCGGTGTTGTCAGCAGGTTGTGTGGAGGGGCTGGGGGTTCCAGGGTGGGGAAGGACCCTGCCCGATGGGGCGGCCTGCCTGGCGGCTCCGGGCCTGGGGGCTCTGAAGACCCCCTCCTGGCTGCTGGAGCTAGTGGCTGGGGTCCCAGAGGGGCAGCTGTGCTACGTGGCTGGGCAGCCACTGGCCCCCACTGCCCCCTGCACGCCCGCAGCACCAGGCCAGGAGACCAGGGCCTGGTTCACCACCAGGTTCCGCATGCAGCCGCGGTAGGCGGGAGGCCGCGTCCAGGGCTCTGGGGGTGGGGGAGGGAGGGAGACGGGTTGGAGCAGAGGCCGGCACCCCACCAGGCATCGGTCTCCCCGCCGGGGTGGAAAGCAGGGTGACCCCAGTGCCTGGTCCCCAGGGACAGCCTTCCTCCCTCCCACTGCCCCCAGGCCGAGGCCACACTCACCAGGCAGGCCCCCGAGGTACAGCGGCACTGGGGCGTCAGCTGGGGCGGCCGGCGCGGGGCCCAGGGTGTGGTTGCTCTGCAGGTCCACCTCCAGCCGCAGCCTGTTCCCGCCTTTGGTCACTGCCGGGCACAGGTTCCTTGTGGCCGGGCCAGGGGGGGCCCCTCACCAGGCAGCCACAGGGCCAGGGGCCCTTTGCCCCTTTGCTCCGGCTTTTGAGTCCCTGCCCGACCCCTGCCCCAGGGGTCTACAGCTGCCCCCAGCGGGGTTGCGGTCAGGAGGGCCCAGCTCACCTGCTAGGTGGTGCCACTGCCCATCACACAGTGCCTCGGGGAGCGTCACCAATGTGGAGAACTCGCCTGAACCGTCGTCCGCCCGCAGCAGGACCTGGGGCGGCAGCGGGTCAGGAGGGCCCTACCAACCCAGATCTCGCCCTGAGGCTGCGGCCCAACCCACTCACCTGCCTCCCCAGCACCCGCAGCTCCAGGTAGGGGGGCGCTGGGCCCCGACCCAAGTGGAAGACAAGGCCGGCGGCTGTCTGGGGCCGCACCTCCAGCTCCAGGCCCAGGTCAGGCAGTGTGGCCCCCAGGGTGTCTGCAGGGAGGGGCCGTGAGAGGAGGAAGGCCTCGGCCCCAGGACCCCCCCGCCCCGTTCTGGGCGTCACTCCCACCCCAGCCCAGGCACGTAGGGGACTGGGGGACGCCAGCAGGGGACAGACCTAGAGTGATGGCTCCCCCGCTGCCTGCAAAGAACAGGCCCTTCTCCAGGGGACCGGAGAAGCAGGGTGTGGCCCCCACCACCCGGGTGGGAGCCCCCAGGAGTTGCCCGTCCAACCTCAGTCTCTTCACACAACCGCTGAACCCGGAGCGGCTGATGGCCACCTGTGTGGGCACAGAGGGGTGAGCTCAGTCAGGTGCCTGGGGTGCCGAGGAGGGCGGAGAGCGTCCAGCGGGGCGGGGGTGGGAGGCTGGGGCGAGGCGGCTCTCACCGGAAGTCGCGGGCTGTGGCCGCCAGCAGGGAGGCCCCCCACAAAGAGAGTGTGTGGCCGGGGGCCTTCCTCCCCTTGGTGCTGCCGGCCCGGCCCCTCCCGGCTCTGGGCCCAGACCCCGTCCGTCACCAGCTGGATCCGAGTCTTCTCCCAACGCACGGACACCTGGGAGTGGGGAGGCACGTCAGGATGGGAGCCCGCAGGGCCAGCGCCCCACCCCGCCCCGCCCCTGCGCCCCCTCCCCCCAGCCCCTCACTGTATGCCACCGGCCAGTCCGTGAACGCTGGCGGCTCTGGACACGGAGCTGGGGCCCAGGGCCTTCCGTCTGAGCGACAAAGCGTCCGTGGCTCAGGAAGAGGGCTAGGGAAGGGCTGCTGGCCGTCAGGGGGGCAGCGAAGAGCAAGAGCCCTCGGGGGGCGTCCGGGCGGATGAGCATGGAGAGCTGCGACCTGGAAGCCAGGCGGGGGCGTCAGCATCGGCTGCCCCTCCCCCAGCAGCCCCCTCTCCCCACCGCCGCCCCTAGCCTTACCAGTCACTGGTGGGGGGCGGGACATGTGCAAACTCCAGGTGACTGGACAGGGGACCCCCAAACTGGTAGGCGTCTCGTATGGCCCTGCGGGGCCGGGGTGGCGAGCAGGGAGCGTCCTGGGCGGGCTGCCGGCTGCGGCGGGAGGCCTGGGGGGTCGGATGGGGATGAGGGAATGCAGGAATGCATGGAAGCCACCTTCTGCCTACCCCAGCCCCATGTCTCCACCTTTGTGGCCCGCAGTCCTTGCGGGCTCTGCTCTGGCGCCTGGGTGCGAGGGGCCGGGACGCAGCCTGAGCTCACGTTGATGCCCTCCAGGTTCTGCTGCAGGTCCAGCACGCGCTGCGGCCCCAGGAGCCTGCGGAGGGCAGGGGGTATGTGCGGGTCGGTGCTGGGCCGGGCCGGCGGGTCATCGCCAGCCCTCCCGGGGCCCGCTCAGCTCACCGCAGTACGAAAACGTTGCTTATGCAGCCACTGAAGTTACGGAGGGCGTCGGACTTGGGCAAGCCCCCCAGGAAGAGCTGACTCGACCCCTCAGGCTGGGGCTGGGGCCACGGCCCCCGGTGGGGCCTCATCTCCTGAAGCTGGTCGTCCACATAGAGCCAGACCCTGGCGAGGAGAGCAGTGTTTCCCCCGCCCTGCCCCCCCGCCCCCCGGCTCTACTGCGCCCCCTCCCTGGAGAGGCCAGGTAAGCCGGACTCACCCCGTGGTGTTGCTGTAGAAAGTGACATAATGGGGGGCCCCGTCGGCAAAGCCTCGTCGCGTTTTCACCTCGGTCCTTGCAAGCCGGAGGGTCACGTGGCCCTGCTGCAGGGACACCTCGCATGGCCCGGTCTGGGGACAGTGGCTGGGTCAGCGGGCCAGGCCGGGGGCCCAGACTCCCTCCCTTGGGCCACCAGCCCCGCCCTGCTGCCCCAGAGGTGGCGGGGCGGACGCACCGGGGACTCTCGGTGGAAGAGCAGAGCGCTGTCCTGGCTGCTGCGGAAGCCGAAGCCGGAGTAGATGTTGCCCGTGAGGGGCACAGCGTTGCTGGGGAGCGCCAGGCGCAGATAGCCGTGGCCGTGGAAAGTCATGGCCCGTCCCACCTGCAGGCAGGGCGACCGTGAGGGCCCGTGGCGGCCGGAGAGGGTGCGCAACTGGGGGAGGGAGGGGGCTCACCAGCAGGTCAGCAGTGCAGCCGGAGCTGATGCCCGTCGTGTTCAGCCTCTTGAGATCCACGTACTTGCCCAGAGCTTTGATGCCCTTGATGCAGCCGCGTACCGAGCCTCCGGAGGGGAAGAGCCGCCGCAGGCTGCGGGGACGGTCCACGGGACGAGCGTCAGGCGTGGCCTCTCCTGGGCCCTGCCCGCCACGCCCGCCCCACCCCAGGGCCAGTGCTCACCTCGGGGGCAGCTGGCTGGGTGGCACGCCCCCCAGGTAGTAGGCGTCGGCCAGCTCCAGCGTGCTGTCCTGCTCCACGCTGAAGACCGTGGTCCTCTCCACGCGCACCAGCACGCGCTTCCGGCTGCCCCCCAGCAAGAACACCTGGATCTGGGAAGCGCCAGCACGGGGTGGTACCTTCAGGGCGAGAGCTGCGACCCCCCTGCCCCTCCCCACGCCGGGCCCTCCCCAAGCCCGGCCCTACCGCCTTGCTGGTCGTGGTCAGAGGCGGCGGGCGCTGCAGCGGGTCGGCCTCCTTCAGGCCCGCGCCAAAGTCGTAGAGAAACACGAGGCTGCCTTCCCGCACGGCCAGGCACAGGAACTGGTCCTGGGGGGGGAGGGGAGGGTCAGCGTGGGCCGGGCGGGCTGGCGGGCCGGGCCGTGGGGACGGTGGACGTGCCTGGTGCCGCAGGAAGAAAAGGATCCCGCTGTAGGACACAAGCCGCAGCTCCTGGTCGAAGCGTTTGGTGTTGCTCAGCTGGCTCTCCACGCTGATGCGGGCAAAGCCGGAGCCGTCCAGGTAGGAGCCGTCCGTGAGCCACGGGTCCCCAGTCGACTTGGAGCTGCGGGTCAGAGGGGGCGGGGTCAGCTGAGGGCGGGGCGGGCTGCGGTGAGGGGGGGTCAGGCCGCACGTACCGCGCACAAGGCTTATCCACGGCTGTGTCCAGCTGGAAGGTCTTCTCGAAGTTGTAGAGACTGACCACCTCTTCGTTCAGCGTGTCCAGCTCGATGCAGCCCCGGTAGCCGGGAAAGCGCAGGGGTTCGGGGGGCTGTGGGCACAGCGCACGGTCAGGGAGCCTCCCTGCCCAGGACAGACCCAAGGGGAGGAACTCGGGCTACAGCACGACGGACCGAAGCCAGACCCTGAGCAGGACTTCCTGGGACAGGGGTGCAGGGCGGGGTGGCCGCGCACCCAAGCCCCACCGGGCTCACCGTGAAGTTGCCAGGGTAGCCTCCCACGTAGAACACAAAGTCATCCGGCTGCACACTGAGCAGCCCTTCGACCCCAGGGGCCACCGTATCACCCTTGGTCTCTTGGACCATCTGATTCTCCACCGTGACAGACATATGGCCAAACTGGAGGGTCCTGAGGGCAGAGGTCAGAGAGGGAGGCGTGGCCACGCGGCCACACCTGGCGGTGGGGGGAGCACCACGAGGGCCGGGCCTCCCACCTGTCAATGCTGACGGCTGCGAACTCTTCCCCGATGTCCTCGTCGATGCTGAGGGCCGTGGGGCCTGCCCCCCCAAGGCGGTACACCCAGTGCACCTTCTGGCCACGCAGAGCCACACCCATGTAGTCGCCGGTGGCCTGTGGCGGCAGGAGACTCAGCGGGACAGGGACCCGGCGTGGGCCACCCGCTCCGGCCTGGCGCCCGGCTCCACCCAGCCCACCGAGCCCGCCCGCTACCTGGCGGCTGCCCATGTACAGCACAAACTGGTCCCCGGCGACCTGGTCGGGCGGCGGCTCTGGGCTCTGCAGGTAGAACTTGAGGGCGGTGTAAGAGGCGAGGCTGGCGAGGTCCCGAGGGGTGCGCAGCTGCACCCCTGAGCTACCGTTGAACTTCATGGGCACCTTGACCTGAGGGGGAGCACAGAGCCCATCAGCGTCTGCCTCCTGGTCTCCCAGACGCCCACCTGGCCCTGGCACTCGCACCCACCTTATCGGCAGCACCCCGGGCCTGGGCAATGAGCTCCCGCACGCGGCCGATGCTGGCCGACAGGGCCAGGCTGGCGTTGTGCGTCCCACGGTTCTGCAGGAGGCTCAGCTTGGCCAGCAGCTGCGGCAGCGTCTTCTCCAGGGTGGACACTGCAGCGGGGGGAGTGGATGTGGGGAGGCAGCCCTGAGCCCCTGGCCTCCCCACCCCGGCCCGCCCTCTTGTCAGGGCACCGCGCGCCAGGGCCCACCTGAGCGGCCTGCGTCGAGCACCACCTGGCCCAGGTCCTGGCTCTGCAGGCCCTCGTACTGGCCCTGCCACCGCTCCACGTTTTTCTGCATGTCTTGAAGCCGGGACTGCACGCGGGCGGCCGTGTCCTGGGCTTCGGTGACCACGGCCTTGGCGTGGGCTATCTTCTTGCTTGTCTCGTCTGCGGCAGGCAGTGTGCAGGCTCAGCGGGGGGCAAGTGAGGACCATCGGGGGGCCTCATCCCCATCTGGGGAGACCACTATAGACCCCCATGCCAAGACCAGCAACAGGGACGTCACCCCCGCCCCCGATCTCCTGAGAGCCTCAGGGCGGTGGAAACGCACCCTCCGTCCTCTCCCAGACGGCCCCTCCTGTGCCAGCCTCTCTCGCCACAGCTGGGTCACCCAGTGTCGGCTCAGCCCCGCCTCCCCATGGCCCTCCCTACCCCCACCAACACCATCTCTCCCGAGCGCCCCCCCCCGCTTCCCAGAGTCCCCGTGGCCCCAACCCAGGCTTGTGGGGAAGGTCGACTCTCGAGTCGGCAGGGATCCCTCCTCTGCCCTGAGCCCTCCCGGCCCCCCGGCTCCTGAGCCCTCAGCTCCAGCCACTCTGGCTTCTGCTGCTGCCTCCACCTCCCCCAGGTGCCCCAAGTCCCTGCCGCACACTCCCGCCTGCTCCGCGCCACCTCTCTCCGCACGCTCCCTGCCCCTTCCAGTTCTCACTTGCTGCCCGGGGCTACGTTCGTTTGGCGTCTGTCTCCGACCAGAAGCGAATCCCCAGGGCTGGGGAGGGTCCCCAGGGTTGGAGCTGCCCACACGGGGGTCCCCCTCAGCTGCCCCGGCCACCACTCCAGACGGCACAAGTGTGAACATGTCCCCCATCAGAGCCTACTGGACAGGCTGGCTGATGTCTATCCGGGCAGGTGTCTCTTCAGCTCTGGAGACAAGCAGTGAGGGCGGGGGCAGGAAGGAGACCCATCCTACCTGTGTCCATAGCCAGCATGGCCTGCACCTCCCGGAGTCGGGCCGCCAGCTGTTCCTTCCTGGCCCAGGCATCGCGGAGCCGGGTCCCGGTGCCCTGGAGGGTGGCCCACGCTGTGGGGCAGGCAGCCTCAGTCCCAAGGAGCCCCCGCCCCCAGAGTACAGGTGCAGCCTATTTCAGCCCTCCCTCCTGACCAGCGAGGATTAAGGCTCACGTGCACACGGTCAGATGGAGACATCTGGACACGAGGGCCCTCGGCTCAGGGGGTGGCACTGGCGCCCAAGTCTTGGGGCAGCCTCCTGGGCCCACAGCCAAGGCAATTATTTCCATTTTACAGGTGAAACAATGGCGGCTCAGAAAAGCTGAGCCGTTGCTCGTGGCCACCAGTGCCCTGAGGTGCTAGCAGCAGAGGGCGCACCCCACTGCCCGCTCCCCACCTGCTCCTTGACGGCCTGGCACACACAAAGACTGGCACGCACACGGCCCTCAGCCAGGACAGCAGGAAAACCGTCAGCCGGGCCCCACGTCCCCTTCCCCAGGCCCTCCCACGTCCTGGGGGCCTGTCACGAGGCCAGCGTGGGTGGTGGGCCTTCGCAGAGCTCCCAGGGACGCACTTGCCGAGCAGTGGGGAGAATTCCCAGAGGGCAGCCGCGACCCTGATTCACACGGTGACGACCCACGTGGCCGGAAGGTGAGGGTCCCCACAGAGGCCGGACGCCCAGCTGGACCCGGCACTCACCGAGGCCCAGCCTCCGCTGCTCCCCAAGGACGGCCTCCTCCAGGGCACTGCTGTCTGCCAGCAGCTCCCGGGCTCGGGACGCCAGGCCCCGCTGCACGACTACCTGTAGACACAAACAGGATGCAGTTCACACCTGCCCGGTGGAGCTGCCAAGGAACAGGGGCTCCCGCCGGGGCTGTGGGGGGCGTCAGGGCCTCACCGCCCATATACGGCTCGCCTGCTGCTGTGCCTGGCCGGCGGCACCCTCGGCGGCCTGCACGGCTTGCAGAATGCTGCTGTAGGTGTTGGCGGCCTCGACGGCCCGCTGGATGAAGTGGTCCTGGTTGACTCCCTGGATGATGCTGTGAGGGGAAGTGGGGAGGATCCCAGGGTGCGGGTGGGGGGGTCCGCCCACCTCACGGGCCTCCACCCGCCTGGCGGCTCTAGACTCCCGGCCTTGCACCGCCCTGTGTGCCTGTCCTGCTTCTTCCTGCCACCCTGGGCCCAGACTTCTGCCCGGCCCCTGCAGGGACACCGGCCTCTCCTTCTAAGAGCCCTCCCAGACCAGCTATGCCACCTCCAGGCCCTGGCTGCACGGCCCTCCGGGCACCCTCTTTGGGCCCTGTACCTGGAAAGGTTGAGCGCCAGCTGGTCCAGCTGCCACGCGTGGGCCTCGGCGGCCTCCACCAGGTCTACCCTGCTGCTCGCCGGGGAGAAGGCCCGCATCTTCTCGAGCAGTGGCGTCCGGGCCCCGTCCAGGCTGGCAGCAAGGTGCTCGTACTCCTGGGGATGGGTGGGCTTAGGTGGGACCCTTGTCCCCATCCCCTACTCACCGCCACCTGATCTGCCCCCGCCCAGCGTGCAGCTCTCTGGGAGGGGATGGTGCTCACCTCCTTGGCCTGGTCCATGCCGCGCAGAAGCTCAGTGAGCCTGACCAGGGTGTCTCTGGCGGCCTGTAGGGTGGCCCCCAGAGTGGCGTTGTCCCGGAACAGCTCCTGTTTCCGTTGCTGGAGACGATGGGGAGTGAGGAGGACATGACAGAACAAGGATGAGGCAGGAAAATAAAGGGGTGGGGTGACGGAGTAGCAGATGATGAATATGAGAGCGAGGGGGAGGGGGCGGGGCTGGGGGCCCGCGGGGCAGGCTCCCTACCAGGGCTTCCTCCAGCCGCTCCTGGTTGCGGCTGTTGAGCTCCTCCGCCTCCCGTGTAGTGCCCACCGCCCTGTTCAGGGCTTCCCGCAGGTCCATGAGTCCGGCCTCGTGCTGGGCCAGCTGGTCTCGGGTGCGTGCTACCAGCGCCTGGTTCCTCTCCCAGCGCCTGGTCAGCTGCTCCTGCACACGGGCCAGCACTGGCCAAGGCCCAGTGCAGGAACGGTCACTTGGGCAGTGACTCCTGGTGCCTGCCAGTCCCCGTCCACCCTCCCAAGCTGACGGGATGCCACTCCAGGCTGATCTCAGCCCCAGAGCCCCCAGCCAGGTCCTCACCCCTCCCGTCTCTGCCCTGCTGGGGCTGACACCACTCACGTCTCTGGGCCTCCGCCAGCTCAGCCTCAGCGGCGGCTCGCGGAACCCCCAGGTCACGGGCCCGCATCTCCCAGAGCAGCCGCTCCACCTCAGCCAGTGTCCGGCGCAGCTGCTCACCCGATAGGGCTGAGGCATTGGCTGGTGACAGGCGGTCCGTCTGGGACTCGAGTTCTGTGTGGGTTTGGGAAACGGGCTGTCAGGGCCCGGGGCTGGCCTGCTGCCCGGGCACACCTCTGCCGCTAGCTTCCGAGCCAGAAATGCCCAGCCAAGCATCTTCAGATAACCCCTGTGTAACCTGGCGTGCCCTGGACGGCCCCCAGAGCTCCTGGCTCCAGGCCGCGACTTGCAGGTATGCCCGGCCCTCTTGCCCACACCTCCTCACCTCCCAGGGCTCCCCCCCCCAGTATCCCCACCACTGCCGTCTGCTTAGCCCGTGGGTGGGGGCACTGGCCCGTCTTGCAGGGCCCGCGTGCCCCCACCTCCCAGCATGGGCCCACTGTTTCCGTGGCCGAGGCCCATCTCCCTGTTGTCTAAACATCCAAACGTGCCGGTTCTTCAAGGCCGAGCCCCCTGGAGGCACAGCCCCTGCCCTGACTCTCCCCGCCCTGCCCAGGTGGGCCAGCCCCTACCGCTGAGGGCGTGGTCCACAGCCCGGACGGCTGCCAGCAGCGTCTGTGCCCGGCGCAGCGTGGCCTCGGTGCCGTCCAGAAGCTGGCCGGCCTGGGCTCGGGCCCCTGTGGCCTGTGGATGGAGTACCCGTCAGGCTTCGAACCTGAGCTGCGCGCCAGGGGCGAGGCTGGACGGTTGGGGCCTGGGGAGAGGGGCCTCTTGGGGAGGAGCCTGCTGAGAGGGAGCAGTCCCGGGGAGGGGCTTTCCTGGACGAGGAGCATTCCAGGGGGTGGTCTCTGGGGCAGGGCTCCCCAAGCGCCTGCCTGGCCATCCAGCTGCTGCACATCCTGCCCGAGGCTCGAGGTCTGTCGTTCCACTGCCTCCAGCTGCTGTGCAGTCTCATGACGGGGGCCAGGGGGTTTCCGGAGCTGGCTCTGCGGGAGGGGGAGGTGAGAGCCTGAGACCTGGGAAGGGGAGGCTGGGGGGCCGGGCCGGGCTGGGCCTGCAGGTCGTACCTGCAGGTCGACGATGGAGGCGTTCAGCCTGTGCAGCCGGGCCCAGACCGTGGAGCTGGCATTGACGCCTCGCAGCTGCTCCCGGATGGCAGGGGGGAGAGCGCCGGCCCGCTCCAGGTTGTCCAGGAGCAGCACCACACAGTGGTCACACACTGCGGGCAGGGGGCAGGTGGGCGTGGGGTGAGGGGTGGGCCTGAGGCCACCGGGGAGTCATGGGGTCGGCGAGCTAGAAGCGGGTCACTAGGGGTCACGGAGATGGAACGGGGTACTGAGCTGGGCTGAGGGTGATGAGGTTAGTGGGTGCCAGAGATCAGCGTGGGGGTCTCAGGGTCAACAGGAGGACAGCCGTGGGGTCTCTCAGAAAATTGAGGAGCGCTGGGACCAGAGAACTGATCTGGAGGTGGAGGTGAACGTCGGGGTCACCAAGTCAGCATGGCACTGGGACCGGCACCATCCCAGATGGAGTTGGGAGGGGCGGGGGAGCCGGGTGTGGCCAGGCGGCCGGGGGCAGTGGGGAGGGCAGGGACACACCTTCACAGTGCACGCCGTGGCCCCCAGGCCCTCCTGGCATGGGCACCTGGTGCTGGTGGCTGCAGGTGTCACAGCGCTCCCCACTGAGCCCCTGGGGGCACGTGCAGCGGCCCGTGTGCACGTCACAGGGGCCGCCCTGGCACTGGCAGCCTGGGGTGGGAGGGATGGGGTGAGTGGCCGGCTGAGGGCCCTGGGGTACTCCTCGCTGCCCCGCCGGCCCGCACTCACTCCTGCAGCCCTGCTCAGGGAGCCCCCAGTGGCCGGGGGCACACTGGCGGCACTGGGGACCCCCAGTCCCTGGCCGGCAGGGGCACTGCCCACTCTGGGGGTGGCATTCGGAGCCCTCGGCAGCTGGTCCACAGGCGCATGGGCGGCAGCCCCCGCAGCCCTCAAAGCCGAAGTGTCCTCCCTGGGGGCACAAACTGCAGTCAGGGCTCTGCCCAGCTCTTAAGACCCAGCTTCCTTCAGCCCTGAGAGCCTGCCCCTCCAGCCATGACGTCCTGCCCCTACACCCATACCCCATCCCTCTGGCCCCGAGCCCCACCCCTACACCAGGGCCCCGCCCCACAGCCACAAAACCCCACCCCCACACCAAGGCCCCACCCACAAAATCAAGGCCCCCACCCCACCCTGGCAGCTCTACCTGACAGTGGTCGCAGCGCTGACCGGTCACACCCGCTTTGCACAGGCAACGCCCACTGTGGGGATCACAGGCCTCTGTCCCACACGGGGAGCAGTCACACCCTGCAGAAGGGTGGCAGTGACAGTAGCCCTGACCCCCACCCCAGCCTCTTCCCTCCCACCCTGGGAAGCCCTTACTGGGCACCTACTCCACATGCATCTCCATCCTGCCCCAAGTGAAGCCCCCAGACCCTCACTTTCCATCACCTCCCTGCTCCACCTAGGTCCAAACCACGCAGCTGCCCGCTCACCGGCCCATTGTGCCCACCTCCCCTGCAGCCTGGGCTCAGCCAGATGACCTGTCAGAGCCCTCACGGGGTGCCCTCCCTCAGGAGAGGTCAGAGTCCCCAAATGACCCTCGGCCTGGCGGTGGGGTCGCCTGACCCTGAGTCCTGGGGGCCTGGTCAGGTCCACCCTGTCCACTCTGGGCCCGGCCCAGGACACAGCCTGCTCCGGGGGGGACAACCAGAGGCCCCTCAGCCCCGCCCTCCCTGCCTACGGGTGCAGTTGCCGGGCAGCAGGGCGTTGCCGTAGAAGCCGGGGGCGCAGCTCTCGCAGCGGGGCCCGGTGGTGTGGCGCAGGCAGCCGCGGCAGGCACCCGTCAGGGGGTCGCAGTCGCTGAAGAGCATGTTGGGGTCGCCGTTGCCGCTGCAGTCGCAGGGCTGGCACGAGCTGCCCAGCACCAGGGGGTTCCCAAAGAAGCCGGGTGCGCACCTGGCGGGGTGGGATCAGTGGCTGGCGCTGGCAGGCAACGCAGCGTCCCCGGGGCCATGCACGCAGATCCCGCCCCAGTCAGGCACCCGCCCGCCCAGCTCACCGCTCGCAGGAGGCCCCAGCATAGCCGGGTTTGCAGAGACACTGGGCACGGCCACCTCGCAGGATGCAGCCCGTGGCAAAGCTGCAGAGATGGTGGTGGTCGTTACGCCCCAGCACGCTCCAGGTGAGCACCAGTCCCCACCTCATGGGCCCACCCCGGATGCCCCGGCCTCCACAGAGGGCAGTGCTGACCCAACCAGGAAGGGGGTGGTGGTATTCCATTCCAGGTCTTTAAGGACTTTGGTCCACCAGTCAATGGTCGGGGCCCTGGAGCGGGTGGCCCAGCTTACTTGTTGGAAGGCACAGCCAGGGGGCAAGGGCAGCTGATGCAGGGGGCCGCAGGGTCCTCAGATCCACTGCGCACGAAGCCGGCCTGGCAGCGCTCGCAGTGGTCACCCTCGGTGTTGTGCTGGCAGCCCTGGGGCAGAGGGGACAGATCAGCACCGACGGCGGAGACCTCGCTTCCTGCCAGCTCCCTCACCCCCACCCTGCAGGACTCCGCACACTGCCAGCAGGCCCTGCCCAGGGCACCTCCCCTCCCCCAGGCCTCAGCGTACCCGTAACTACTGACCAAAGGCCCCCTGGTCTTCCCTACCCTGCGCCTCTGGCGGCTGCCCTCCCCTGCGGGGCCCCACTCACCACGCAGACACCCGAGCCAGGGAGGCAGCGGTCTGAGTGGCCATGGCACTGACAGGGGATGCAGCGACCCAAAAAGAGACCTTTGACGTCCCGGTAGTAGCCAGGGGCACATTCCTAGGGGCGGGTGGGCATCAGCAGTCAGGAAAGGAGGCGGGGCCAGCCTGGTATGGGGGCAGGCCGGGGACCATGCTCCTGAGCCTGACCGACCACTGAAGGCACAGAGTCACAGCCTACAAGCCACGCAGATGCCTCGGGCTCAGGGGAGCCCTGGTCTCCTCCAAACACCTCTTCCAGGCGGGCGGAGGGAGAGGAGGGGGGGTCGGTGGATGCTGTCTGGGTAAACCGTGGACGTGGGACGGACTGGGCACTGAACAGATGAAGAGCAGCTGTGTGCACGGGGGGCCGGGCAGGGGGCAGGTGACAGCAGATTAACAGACGGATGAGCAAGCGGCCGGCTCAGCCTGTTGTGGGAAGATCAGCTGCCGGGAGCGTGATACCCAGCTGGTAGGAGGAGGGGTGGGGTGAGATGGAGACGGAGGCCAGGCGTGGACGCTTAGGGGAGGGTGGACGTGCGCGCGTGGGGCAGGGCGACCGGTCGGCGGCAGCCCGGCAGCCCGGTGCCTGCCCCCGCCACCTCACCTGGCATGAGTCCCCGCGGTAGTTGGCAGGGCACATGCACAGCTCCACGTTGCTGGCCGGAGGTCCCCCGCCCACCTCGCTGGCCACCTCCAGCGCCACCCTCCGCAGGGAGATGGCCGAGGAGGTCTGTGAGAAGAGGGCGCGGATGTGCAGCTGCTCCAGGCCGGCCAGCACCATCATGAGCTCCTCACGGGACACGGCGCTGTGCGTCTCCATGTGCCGGAAATTGCCCTGTGCGGCCACGACAGGGCCTCAGTGCGGCCACCGCAGCGGGAGCCCAGGACAGACCCTCCCGCGGGGGG
>NW_006789032.1:1529644-1531848 GCF_000442215.2 Lipotes vexillifer | reverse complement strand
AGTGGGGGGGGGGGGGACACGCGGTACAGGTGAGAGACGTCTGATCTGAGAGGCAAAGACTTTGACACATGAAAGCACTAACTGCAAATGAAAAGTGAACGACCTGAGTGCATCAAATGCAAGAACGTCTGTTCATCAGAAAAGGTCTTACGGAAAGACACACAGGCTACAAGACCGCAGACTATGAGAAGACGACCGCAGCGCTAAAGCCAGGACACGGGGTGAACGCCAAGAATAACACGAAACCTCTCGGAAAGGAAAGGGACGAAAGACACAAGCTGGTGGCTTGCAGAGGGAACCCCAGGGCCAGGCGTCAGAGGAGCTGCTCACCCGTCAGGGATCAGGGGTTTGCAAGCCAGCAGTCGGCCCAGGAGCGTTACCCCCATGGGGAACCAGAAAAGAGGCGTGCTGACGAGGGTCCCGCCCGCTCCTGGACCCTGTTTTCTGACACGGAGAGCAGCCCCTGCAGCCTTGGGGGCCAGAGACGGCCGCTCACCTCCACCAGCTGCAGCTCCCCACGGTGAACATGGCCGGGCGCCGGGTACACTGGCTCCAGGAACGCGATGCTCATCTGGTTGCCCTGGGGAGGCGTGTGGGCGGATGAGGGCCAGGAATCGGGCTGCCCACGGTCCCGGCTCGGCTGTGCCCGCTGCCCGCCCTTGCCAACACCACCCGGTGGGCCACCTGCAGCACCACATCTGGCCGGCTCTCCGTGGGGATGAACACGTCTCCCCGCTGGGTCTCCGAGTGCAGTTCGTAGTGAAGGGTCCCGCCATAGGACGACACCTGGAGGCCGGACAGAGGGATGCGACTTGGCCAGACCCTGTCCACGGGCCCAGAGTCGATGGCAGTGGTTCTAGGCACCCTATCCCTCCCTGGACACCAACATCCTGACTGCTGGCCCCCCCAGGCCTCCAGGAGGTCCTGGACACCGTCCAGGTGCCCTCCCAGGGGCCGCCTGGCCTGCTCACCCGGTCCCCCAGGTAGGAGGGTGGGGCCTGCCAGTACAGCTCAGGGAAGGCCTCAGGCACGCGCCGCAGGTCTGCACGAAGCAATGTTGGCTCCGCCTGCCGCTCGTGGGGCACCACCTGCCGGTCACCACTCAGCAGCGTCCAGCCCTCCATGTCCACGAACTGCAGGGCACGTGGGTGGGTAACACAGATGCACGCGCTCGCGTATCACAGGGCCCCGTCCTACGTCTCAGACCCCCTCCCTGAGTCCCCTCCTGTCCTGCCTGCACACCTCCCGGCGGGCGTAGGCGGAGCTCCGGCAGCGATCCGTGGCCCCGAAGCAGAAGCAGCGCGTGCAGCCTTTGGGGTTGGCAGTGTCCAGGGAGAACGTCCCAAGGCGGCACTGGTCACACCGCGGGCCCTGCACATTCTCCTGGGGGCAGGAGGGCACGACAGGGCAGGGCGGTCAGCCGCGTGCCCGTGTTGGCTGTCACCCCACAACTGGGCTGACTGTCCCAAAGGTGCCAGGAAGCTCCAACCTCCCAGAGAGAACGAAGGTCCCTGAGAAGGCAAGATGAGGGACGGGGTGGGGTCGGGTCGGCGGGTCTGGCCCCAGACCGCCCTCACCTTACAAGAGCACCGGCCTGTGAGGGGGTCGCATGTTCCAGGTGCAGAGCCTGCTTCATGGCAGTCGCAGGGGCGGCAGCTGGGGAAGCCGTGGAACCCGGGAGCACAAGTGTCACAGCGGCGTCCGGCCACGTTGGGTCTGCACCTGCCGTGAGGGTTCAGGAGCCGCTGGGCCTCTCCTCGACCTGGCCCCTCACGCTGACACGAGAGACCAGAGGTGCCTCCCACCAAGGCGGTGCCCCCCTGAGCGCCGGGGACGCTCCCAGGGGCTGGGTGGGTTCAGGGCTCAGTGGCAGGTGACCCGGGACTGCCCTGAGGCCACGGGGACCCGCACCCTGGTGCTCACTTGCACTGGCCGCTGTCCACATCACAGGTGGGGTCCATGAGCTCCTGGACGCCAGGCCCCGAGCAGTTACACTCTTCACAGCCGACCAGGGGGTGGCAGCCAAAGGTCTGGGGCTGGCAGACGATGCAGTCGGGCGGGACGGTGCGCGGTGGGCAGATGCACTGGCCCGTGAGCTCGTCACAGAGGCGGCCGCTGCAGTCACAGGCTGTGGGGCGCGTGCACAGGCCCTGGTCAGGGGACCCGACGGCAGACCTAGGGACACTGAATTGGGGGGGGGGGGG
>NW_006789032.1:1526172-1529224 GCF_000442215.2 Lipotes vexillifer | reverse complement strand
CTGAATTGGGGGGGGGGAGGCGGGGCCACCCTACCCCCAGCCTGGTTCCACCCAGCTCCGGGCTCCAAGCCCCAGGCAGCTCCTCTGACGTGGCGTCAGCTGGGCAGAACTGCTGTCTAGTCCCCGGAACCTCCTGGACAGCCCTGTAAGGCCTGGGCCCTCGCAGACAGGACGTGGCAGGGCTGGTCCACCAGGAACGTGCTCCTGACCACTGTTTCCTGGAGGCACCCCTGGGCGTTCCCGCAGACTGGGGTACTCACGCCTGCAGCTGGGGAAGCCCCAGTAGCCAGTGGCACAGCGGGAGCAGTCACGGCCTATGACGTGGGCGCGGCAGGGACACTGGCCCCCGAAGGGCTCACACGTGGGTCCCGTGGCGCCCACCTCATGGCAGCTGCACGGCCGAGCCCCGTTGTTATAGTAGAGGGAGAGGGAGGTGGCGGCGTTGCGGCAGAAGGACGACGAGCTGGAGGGGCTGGGGTGAGGGCGGGTGGTGAGGCCAGCTCCCAGCCCGGCCCCTACCCTGCTGACCCCGGCCCCGAGCCCGGCCCACCTGACGTGGTAACCGTGGGTGGCACACTGGCTGATGAAGTCGTAGGATTTGTCCAGGGGCTCCTCCCGGAAGTAGGTGGGGCTGTAGGCGTCTTCGGGGATCACCAGCACATACTCCTAGGGCATCGAGGCCTGGTCATCTTCCCGCGGGCCCAGCGAAGGGTCCAGGTCGGGGGTGGGTGCCGGAGCCCACCGGCAGGGGCCGATGCCAGGGCTTCTCTGCCACAGGCCAGGGTCTGGCCAGGCAGCTAAGACAGCAGTGGCGATATCACACCCTGGCCTGGGGCCCCAGCCAGGCTGCCAGGTGCTGGGTCCCTCCTGGGGGCCACTCAGAGGGGAGGCCAGCCTCTGTGGCCATACGGAAGCTTGGGGAGTGTGAGGAAGGGCCCAGGATCCTGGTGCCCCGTCCACCCCTTTTTACCGCCCTCTCCAGGAAGGCCACTCTGACCAGCAGGGCCCCAGGGAGCTGCTGGGCAATATCCTGGCTCTTGGACCCCCTCAGGAGCCTCTCGTGATGGGCCTGGAGGTCCCCAGAGGCTGCTGCCTCTGGCACCTGACCCAGGGTTGGGCCGCGGCAAGCAAGGGACACATTCTGGCAGAGCGCCCAACAGTGGTACGACAGGTGGAGGACGGCTACCAGCCCGAGAACTCACCAGCCAGAGCCAGCGGCCCTCGGGCACACGCACGGTCACAGTGAGCTCCCTGTCGGTCACGTCCAGGACGGCCCGGCCCTCACACACCACCAGGGTGCGGCAGCCGTAGGCATGCGGGCAGAAGCTGGCGTTGGCATGGCCTGGAGGTGAGGAAAGGCAGGTCAGTGCTCCCAGCACACACAGCACCCCACCCCACGGCCTCACACCAGGCTAGGGGCACCCCTGGAGTCACGAGGGAAGAGAGGATCCCAACGGCAGCACCCGCCACGGAGGACCAGGCATCCCTGAACAAGACACGTGTGTGACCCGCCGGGAGACCCACGTGGCTGGGCCCACTTGTGCTACGTGAATCGGCTGTGGTCACACACGAGGCCCCACGAGGTGCAGGTCCCCGGGCTCGTCAGAGCAGAATGAAACAGACGTGCAAGGACCCGGGTCCCACAGCGAGCCCTCGATCACCCAAGCACAGGACGGGGTGAACTCTGAATCACAGCACAGACGTGAGGGGCAGGGCCTGCCACACACAGTGGGCCCTGGGGCACCTCATGTGAGAGCTGATGGCAGGACGGGGCACATGGCCCTGTCACAGCCAGGCAGCGGGCACCGAGCCACGGGCCCTGTGAGCTGTGGACCCAGCACGCGCCCCATCCACGTCATGTGTGGTATCACGCGATGGGCCCGGAGGACGAGACCCCCGAGAGCCTCATCGCCCCGGGGTCCGCCCCTCTGCTTACCCTGCCAGACACGACCCCCGTTGATGAGGACCTCCACAGCGAAGGTGGGGTGGGCCGGCTGGTAGCCGTGCAGCAGGAAGGCGTAGCGGCCCAGGGCGGGCACATGGGTGGTGAAGACCACGGTGCCCTGTGCCGGGGGGGGAGCGGTTCCGGTGAGTGGGCAGAGATGCCGGAGTATCAGGGGCTGCAAGTCCCACCCCAGCCCCCCGAGCCCCTCCCAGCCCCGGCCCACACCTGGGGGTGGCGCAGCAGGGTAGGCTCCACGTCGGGGTCCGCAGCGGTTGGGGGCCGGGGCTGGGGCCCGGGTGGGGGCGCGGCCGGCGTGAGCTCCCGAGAGTGGGTCAGCGGGAGGCCGGGCGGCAGCGGCAGCACCTGGCAGTCCCTGAGCACCACAGGCTGCGGCGGCTTCGGGAAGCGGGAGGGCAGGCAGGCGGCACTGGGGGGTGGGGAACACAGGGGTGAGTCCCCGAGTCCCGGCCACCGCCCTGCCGCCACCCTGGGCTCCCGCCCCAGGCCCCACTACCTGCTAGGGCTGAAAGCGCCGTGACTGCTGATGCAGCGGACGCGGGGCTCCACGAACTCTGAGCTGAAGGTCTCCGCGGGCACTAGCGTGACACTGTGCTGCACGCAGGGGACAGGTGTGGGTGTGGCAGCAGGAGCGGCCCGTCCACACCCGCACCCAGGCCAGTCCTGCTCTCTGCACCGAGCCCCCGGCTGTGGATTCTGGGCCTGCAGCACCTCCCAGCTCCCCCGGAGGCCATTCTTCCTCCCACTGCACTCCACCGCCCTCTGTGGTCATAGGACCGGGGACCCGGCACAGGCAGGCGCTCAGCGAGCGGGGGTTTGTGAGCAGGCATCTCCGTCCTGTACCGTCTACCACGGCGAAGAAACGTGTGTGACAGATACGGTAAAACGTGACGCCTCAGGGTGTCTAGAAAAACCCGACAGCGAAGATAGAATACCGCGTGACCATAGCGACAGCTCCATCCATCCCTACCATGGCGCCGGGCAAAGAGGCAGCGCAAAGGAACACCTGTGTGACTCCAATTATAGAAAGTTCCAGAACAGGCAAACTAGGCGGTGCTGTCAGTGTCTGGAGGCAGTTACCCTGGCCGG
>NW_006789032.1:1520680-1526162 GCF_000442215.2 Lipotes vexillifer | reverse complement strand
GAGGCCGCTTCCGTGGGCGGGGGGGGGGGGTGGCTGAGTGGCGTCAGGGGTGGGGCCATGTTGCTTCCTGGCCTGGGTACTGGGCTGTGGGTACAGCTCCATGGAGAGTCTAGTGTCCCAGCCCATGACTACAGCGCCGTGTGTGCATGAGGACAGAACCGCAGGGGTTCCGACGTCGAAAAACTAGGAGGAAGCAATGTAGCATGCGTTACTTAGCAACGTGGAAGAAACGGACTGACTCTGGAAGGTAGAATGAGAAGTGCGCAGATGGGGCGTGCGATTACGCTTTGCTGTTGCAAGACTGTTTTCAATATTTGACGCTTTCATAAAAATATGTGCATGTGATGCTCTGATAAAACTTTTAAAGGCCTAGGGAAACGTAACAGTGAGACTAGGTGATACTCTGATGAGAGCAACGTCATCCATTTTGTCACTTACTGAATAAACGCGTATGCTTGGCTCTGGGTATTGAACTAACGATTAATATTGCCCAGAATGTTCAGCCTTGGGATTTAATTTTCAACTCTGTGAAGCTGACACAGAAGCAAGTTACGGGCTTCCCTGGTGGCGCAGTGGTTAAGAATCCACCTGCCAATGCAGGGGTCATGGGTTTGATCCCTGGTCTGGGAAGATCCCGCATGCTGCAAAGCAACTAAGCCCGTGCGCCACAACTACTGAGCCCACGTGCCACAACTACTGAAGCCCGCGTGCCTCGAGCCCGTGCTCCACAACAAGAGAAGCCACCACAGTGAGAAGCCCGTGCACCACAACGAAGAGTAGCCCCCGCTCGCCGCGACTAGAGAAAAGCCCGCGCGCAGCAACGAAGACCCAATGCAGCCAAAAATAGATAAACATATGAATTAAAAAAAAAAAAAGCAAGTTACCACAACGATAGCAAATACCAAGCTTCAGAACCCACGCTGTGTGGACCCCTTCCTAATTCGGGGCCACAGGGTGCTGTGCTTTTGTAAATTATACCAAAAAGCAGCCTTTCATTCAGAGTGTTCCACCTACTCTGACTCCAGCGTATCACGGTCCCCTTATGTGACCATGAGCATTATTTACCAATCAATTTACATCTCATACCCACAGGGAAAACACCCCGCATGAGGAGGATTCTAGGAGAACCTCCGCCCGACGTGAGCTGAAGGTGGCACTGCTGATGGGCACCCAGGCTCGTCACGTTCTCCTACTTTTGCGTGTGTTGAAAATCTTCGGAAAGACCTAACCCCACGGTGGGGTCCTGCGGCCCGTGCAGGTGAGGGGGTCGGGGCCTTACCAGGAAGAATCGTGCCTGCTCGGCCGTGAGCCGGACGCTGGCCTCCGTGTCCAGGTGGAAGACCGCCAGATGGCGCTGGGCATCCAGGGCGGTGCCCCGGCACAGGGTGCTGGGGGACGGGCAGGGGTGGTCAGTGGGTAGGGCAGCCCTGGAGCCCAGAGCCCTCCACCGGCCCCCGGGCTTGAATCCTCTCCCCACTCCCTAGACACCTGTATGGGCAGGGGTGGAGGGTGAGTGCCCCCTGCTGGGGGGCCCGCTGGGGGGTGTGCACAGCCACGTCCACCTCCTGGCGGGCGTCCTCATTGGTGTACTCCACCACCAGGGCATAGGGGCCTGGCTGCGTCACCGCCACCTGAAGCTGGACGTCCACCTGGGGGGACAGGGCAATGTGAGGCCCCCGCCCCAGCCCCCCCACCTAGGGAACAGGACACTCCTGAACACGGCCCTTCCCATCCCCTCCCCGCACAGCCTCGTCCCCCATCTCAGGGCCTGTGTGCCCACCATCCCTGCTGCCTGGGGCCCTCCCACGGCCACTCGGCTCCCAACCTCCGCTTGCTCCGAGCCCCCCCTGCCCACCCATGGCCCGCCGGCTTCATCACTGTAGTGTCCGGTGCCTGAAGTGAACCAGCGACCAGCCACCTCCTCACAATAAGCTGGAGGGCTGGGCCATCTGTACCCCGTGTACGGATGAGGCCCCGCGGCACCGACTCCCAAGGTCAGAGCCCCAGGAGGCAGCAGGTGCAGCCCAGAGCCGGCGGGCTGGCCTTGGGCCCCCAGCTGCGCCACCCGTGCTCTGCCCGCCATCGCTCTTGCCCTGCGCCTGGGCCCTGTCGCTGCAACGTGGACACCCCCTCCCGGCCAGGACATGGGCACGTCTCCCCAAGTCTTGACCCCACCCACCCCCGTGGGGTCCCAGGGACACGCACATCTGCGCCCTGGCAGGTGACCAGCAGCGGGTGGGCGGGGCTGAGCTGCTCCGTGGGGCAGGGCCGGGGTAAGCTGTTGCCGTGGCGACACAGGGCCTCAGGCCCAGCAGCGGAGGGGAAGCTGTCCAGGGGCAGGTGGGTATAGAGGAGGCAGCTGGGGGGGCACACAGTTCGGTGAGCACGGGGCAGGCGGCCTGAGCACAGCACGGGTCAGGCCCGCCCCCTCCCCCACCGGCCGGCCCTCACTGGTCCCCGGAGCGCTGCGTGTCGGGCTGGAACGTGCAGGGCTCGGTCACCCGCAGCTGCAGGAGGGCCGCCTCATAGTAGGCGCTGGGCAGCAGAGCCACGTAGTCCTGGGGGATGGGGCGGCGGGGGAGGTTAGGTGCCGTGGCCCCCGCCGCGCGCCCTGCCCCAGCCCGCTCAGCCCCGCCTCACCAAGAGCACCCCCTCGGCCTCCACGAGCAGGGCCCAGGCGCCGGGGTTCAGCACAAAGGGCTCCCCGAAGCCCCTCTGGGGCACGGTGACGAAGGCAGGCTCCGTGCTGGGCGGGAAGGTCACGGGCTGGCTCTGCTCTGCGCCTGGGGCAGGGACGGCAAGCCTCCTGGGCGCAGCACGGCAGCGGGAAGGGCCTGGCCTCCCACCCACGTGAGGGGACGAGGCGGGGGGGGCGGGGGCCGGGGCGAGGCGTGAGTGGGGCGGGACCCAGGGGGTCGCCCCCCCGCACTCACAGTTGGCGCAGGTGGCAAACTTGCCCTGGTCGTGCACGGAGACCCGCCCGCTCACGCTCGCGGGCCCGCGGTTGACGTAGCGGAAGACCAGTCGGAAGACATCAGGGGAGGCCACGGTCAGCCTTGCCACGATCCTGGGCTGCGGTGGGGAGGGGTGGGCGTGGAACGTCGGGGCTGCTCCTCCCTGGCCATTCCCAGCCCGGCCCTGCGACCTCAGGGGCCTGCCCGCCCACTCGGCCAGCCACAGCGGGCACTCAGCCAGGCCCCAGAATGGGGCAGCACCGCACCCACCTGGATGGGTGCCATCTGCGCGTAGCCCCTCCAGCTGAAGCTCTCGAACTCGAGAGGGTTGAAGCCAAAGCGCACGGCGTGGCCCTCGGGCGTGGCTGCCTCCTCCAGCTCCAGGCGCAGCTGGTGCAGGTCGGGAAGGTAGTGGTCCTGCGCCGGCCTGGCCACGGCAGGGCCGGTCAGGGCAGCTGGCATCCGGTCTGGGCAGGGCGGGCACTGGCCCTGCCCGCTCACCAGGGCCCCCAGGGAGAAGCCCGGGGTACAAGCTGCCGCCCCAGCCCCCCGCCCGCCCGCCCAGCCAGGGCGGGGGCACCCACTTGCTGCAGGTGGGGCCCTGGGTGCTGGGGCGGCACAGGCAGGCGCCTGTCCTCGGCTCACAGCCCTGTCCCAGAGCTCCGCCAACGTCGCACTGGCAGCCTGCGGCGGGAGGGAGCAAGTCAATGTGGCCCGGCCCCGCCCACCCTCCGCGCTCCACCCACCCTCCGCCAAGGCTGAGAGACCGCCTCACCTCCCCCAGGGGCTGCCTGGGTCCCTGGACAACGGAGGCTCTGAGTCCAGGGGCAAGGGCCCTGGGATCGGTCAGTGACGCCTGCCGCCAGGGGAAAGGGATGGAGCGGGGAGCACCGAGGGGTGAAACCTGCCTCCTCTCTCCCACGCCCAGCACGGGTCTGGCCGGACATCTAGAAGCAGCTTGGCAAGTGCCGTGCCCAGGCCCTGGCTGGGTCCCTGCCCACTCTGTCCCTCTCTGGGCCTCAGCATTCCCCAGGATGTGGTCTGAGGGCCGCGTAAGCAGCCGCTTACCACGGCAGCCAAAGTAGTTGGCCTGGTCCAGCCCGAAGAAGCCGTCCTCGCAGGCCGCGCAGGTGTGGCCGCACACATGAGGCTTGCAGAAGCACTGGCCGCTGCCCTGGGGGCCGAGGGAGAAGGTGGGACCAGGCAGGGGAGGGTTCCTACGCACGGCTCCCACGGCCCCCGATAGCTGGGCCCTCAGACTCACCGGCTGGCACTCAGCAGCTCCACCCAGTGTGCCCCTGGGGTCACAGCTGCAGCCTGGGGGAGGGGCAGAGTGGGCCTGAGAGCAGAGCAGGGGGCAGGAGGCCCTGGACTCCATCCCCGCCCCAGCTCTGTGGAGCCAGCCCTCCCCCTCCCCAGGGGTCTCCCCCAGCACCCCGACACCCACTCCGGGCAGACTCACGGGTACAGCCCTCAGGGTTGCTAGGACTCAGCCCCCAGAACCCGGGTTTACAGCGATCGCAGCTCGGCCCCTCCACGTGAGCCCGGCATCTACAGGGGATGTGTACCTGGGAGAGGATGAGACTGAGGGTCAGAGTGGGCCCCTGCCCTCCTACCCACAAACCCTCAGCCCTGGAGCCCTGTCCCATCTCTGGCATGACCCTGCAGTGAGGACAGAGGAGCGGCCAGGCGAACAAATGGGCTCTGAGGTTGCCACGGCAACCGAGCAGCTGAGGAAGTGATGGTCCCTCTGGAAGTGATGGCCTGGGCCCCAGAGGGCTGACCTGGGCTCACCTCAGGAAGATCATGATCGGCTGGGGCCAGGCCAGCAGGGTGGCAGGAGCCAGCTGTGGAGAGATGCCCAGGCCACCGTCATTACTCAGTCACTGACCCCGACGGCCAAGGGCTTCCCCAGGCCTGGCCAGGACCCGAGGCTCCATGGGAGCCAACACACACGCCTCCCACACATGTGAACAGGCAAGAAACCACGTGTGCCTACATGCCCTGGTCCCCGTAGCCGTGAGGGCATGTGCCCTCCCCCACCACACAGCACGTGATTATGAACACGCAATGAGCACACACAACAGGCAAACACGTGTGAGCGGTCATGTGAGCACACATGCACAAAGCACGTGAACAAGCATGAACAGACACACAGCACATGACCACATGTAAGTAAACAAGCACGTCCGAGAACCATGTGGAGATATGCATGGACGTTCACAGCATGTGAACGCACATGCACAACACACGGACACTCATGTGAACGCAGCACGTGAACCATATGAACACACGCGAGAGCACACAGAGCACAGGGACGGTCATGGGAACATGCAGCACACCACCCCACCACACACACACACACACACACACACACACACACACACACACACGGCGCCAGCCTCACCTTCACAATAGGGGAAGTTGTAGGCACCGGGCACACACATGTCACAGCGCAGCCCCGTCACTCGGGGTCGGCAGCTGCACTGCCCGCTCTGGGGGTCGCAGGCTGTGTGCAGAGAGCCTTC
>NW_006789032.1:1517772-1520670 GCF_000442215.2 Lipotes vexillifer | reverse complement strand
GGGGGGGAGAGCGGGGTGTGAGCACGCGGTGGGCACACGCCCTCCCCCGCCCCCCTCCCGCCAGGGCACTCACGGGCACAGTCGGGGAAGCCGTGGAAGCCTGGGCTGCACTCCTGGCAGGTGGCACCCGCGTAGCTGGGGTGGCAGCGGCACACCCCGCCTGCCCCACAGAGCTGGTCCAGGGCACCCCGGGGGTCGCAGGCGCAGGCTGCAGAGGACTCGGGGTCAGGCCCTGGGGGCCTGCGGGTGGCCCTCCCACCCCGCCCGGGGCCCCTGAGGCCCTCTGCTCACCGTGGCACTCGGGGTAGCTGTGGTGGCCGGGGCGGCAGCGGTCACAGCGGGGGCCATCAAACTCGGGTCGGCACGGGCAGCGGCCAGAGTCATCACAGCCCTCGGGCAGGGTCCCTGTGGGGCTGCAGCCACACACTGCGGGGCCGAGAGGCGCACGGGGCCCTGAGCCAGGCAGGCCGAGACCCCGGCCCCCCTCCCACCCCCCACTGGGGGTGCTGCGCTCACGCTGGCAGAGGGGGAAGTGGAAATAGCCAGGGGCACAGCGGTCGCACGCTGCCCCCTCGAATCCTGCGCGGCACGTGCACTGGCCCGAGTCGCGGTCACAGGCTCTGTCCACCACGCCGGGGCTGGAGCACTGGCAGGCTGCAGGGAGGAGGTGGTCACAGAGGGGCTGGGCTCCTGGGATCCACGAGGGGATGGAGACGGGGACGGAACTGGACTCACGCTGGCAGCCCGGGCCGTAGAAGCCTGGAGCGCAGAGCTCACAGTGCGTGCCCTGGAAGCTGGGTTTGCACACGCAGCGCCCCACCCGTGGGTCCTTCCGGCAGGCGTTGCCCTGGGTCCCAGCGGCGCTACAGTCACAGTCTGTGGGGGGTGGTGGGGGGGAGGAGTCTCAGGGCCCCGTGGACCCCAGCCGCCTACCACCCCCCCAAAAAAACCTCCCTTCTCCACAAAGCTCCTTTCCTTACCCTTGACACTGCACTCATGCAAAACAAAAAAGACTTTAAAAATCCCAACAAGGGGGCTTCCCTGGTGGCGCAGTGGTTGGGAGTCCGCCTGCCGATGCAGGGGACACGGGTTCGTGCCCCGGTCCGGGAAGATCCCACGTGCTGCGGAGCGGCTGGGCCCGTGAGCCATGGCCGCTGGGCCTGCGCGTCCGGAGCCTGTGCTCCGCGACGGGAGAGGCCACAGCAGTGAGAGGCCCGCGTACAGCAAAAAAAAAAAAAAAATCCCAACAAGGGAAAGCTGATGTTTTGGGAAAACAGTGGCATGAGGTGAAATCAGGACCACTACACATAATTAGTTGTGTATAATGTAGAAACCAAGTCAACTGCAGGCATTGACACAACCAGAGAAAATGCAAAAACAAAATCATAACAAGGTGAAAAGAAAATTCTACTCTTCATAAATAATTCTGGGGATTAGGAATAAGAAAGAAAAAGTGTGCTAAATGTCTTAACTGATGCACAAAAAGGGGGTAATACTATTTAATTTTTGTTACTGACATGGAATAATGGTTCAGTATTTGTCAAAGCATAAGGGTAACCTCGGGCCAGACCAGAAGACAGAAACAGAACTTGCAAACCCTTGGAGAAGAAAACACAAACCAACCAAAACACGTTTTGTCGGTCAATCCAGCAAAGGTCAGGAAAGGAAAACTTTAAGCAGGAGAGAAATGATACAGCTGGGGCAGGTGTGCCCCAAACTGACAGCAGCCACAGTCCCTCTGCGGGGCCACATCTCTCACGAGATAAACCCAAAGGCATCAGTTGGACTCTTGAAGGAGAATCCAGTCATGTCCTTCTGAAAGAATGCACCTTGAACCAAGGATCTGGACCGGAAACAAAGAGCTGCCAGAAGGGCGAGTGGGTGGCACAGACACAGAGAAGAGGAGCATGGAGCGTGGTGAGCCCAAGGCACAAGCATTCATGGAGACAAAGGGGGATGTTGTGTGTTGAGAAAAAGGACTTGCCTCAAGAGGTGCAGCATACGCAACGCTCGAAAAGCGGGATACGTATGGTCCAGGGGTGCTGAACACTGAAACTCTTGTAACTGGGAGAAGAACTTGGCAAAACCATTGTCAGAGAGAGAAAAACTGAATACACCGTTCCCAGAATGTGACAAAAATTAACAGCAGAGTGGGTTTGGACTTGCCTGGTGGTGCAGTGGTTAAGAAATCACCTGCCAGTGCAGGGGACGTGGGTTCAATCCCTGGTCTGGGAAGATCCCACACGCCGTAGAGCGACTAAGCCCACGCACCACAACTACTGAGCCTGCGCTCTAGAGCCCGAGTGCTGAAACTACTGAGCCTCTGCGCTGCAACCACTGAAACCCGTGCACCTAGAGCCTGTGCTCCGCAACAAGAAGCCACTGCGAGAGAGAAGCCCACGCACCACAACAAAGAGAAGCCCACATGCCGCAACTAGAGAAAGCCCATGCACAGCAATGAAGACCCAACGCAGCCAAAAATAAATACATAAAATTAAAAAAAAAATAATTAAAAATGAATACGTAAAATCTGACCACGATGCAGTAAAACTAGGACTGAACCAACAAAATAAGGATGGAATGGAAACCTAACCACCTAAAATGACAAACGCTGTTCTAAACAACTCGGATCAAAAGGAAAATGAAAACTGAAATGATACACTGTTTAGAAAGGAACAGCTGTGAGAACCCAGCATATCAACCCTATGGGACAGCTAGCCAAAGCTACACTCTGAAGCAAATTTATAGCTTTAACCCAGGGTTTCTCAACCTTGGCACCAGTAACATTCTGGCCTGGATAACTCTTTATTGTGCGGACGGGGGCTGTCCTGTGCACTGTAGGATATTTAGCACGATCCCTGGCCCTCACCCACTAGGTGACAGTGGCACCCCCCCCCC
>NW_006789032.1:1503286-1517762 GCF_000442215.2 Lipotes vexillifer | reverse complement strand
CCTAGGGGACAGGGGCCCCCCCCCCCCCCCAGTTATAACAACCAAAGAAGTCTCCAGACATTCTCCTGCAGAATAAAATCACCCGTGATTGAGAGAAAACGCTTTAAACCTTTTGTGGATAATTAAGAGAAACTAAAAATAATTAATTCAAGAAGCTATGAAAATAATAAATCAAAAAAATCTACAGAAACACAAATACTGTACGATCTCACTTATACGTAGAATCTTAACCCCCCGCACCCCCCCCCCAAAAAAAAACCTCCCCCACACACAATCGAGTTCATGGATACAGAAAACAGATTGGTAGTTGCCAGAGGTGGGGATTGGGGGTTGGGTGAAATGGGTGAAGGGTGTCAAAAGGTGCAAACTTCCAGGTGTAAAAGAAACAAGTCATGGCGATGTAATGTACAGCATGGCGGCAGTAGTTAATAATAATCTGCTGCATAATTGAAAGTTGCTAAGAGATTAGATCTTCAAAGTACTCATCATGAGAAAAAAGTGGTAATTACGTGTGGTGACAGATGTTAACTAGACTTTCTGTGGTGATCATTTCACAATATATAAGAATACCAAATAGTGGTGTTATATACCTGAAACTAATATAATAATGTATGCCAGTTACACTGCAATGAAAAAAAGAAAGAAAGATGGTTTTAGTTCAGAATTTTCTATATTAGGACTTCCCTGATGGCACAGTGGTTAAGAATCCACCTGCCAATGCAGCGGACACAGGTTGAAGCCCTGGTCCTGGGAGAACCCACATGCTGCGGAGTGACTAAGCCCATGCGCCACAACTACTGAGGCTGTGCCCTCGAGCCCGCAAGCCACAACTACTGAGCCCGCTTACCTAGAGCCCGTGCTCTGCAACAAGAGAAGCCACCACAATGAGAAGCCCGCACACCACAATGTTGAGGAGCCCCCGCTCGCCGCAACTAGAGAAAGCCCACGCACAGCAACAAAGACCTAACACAGCCAAAAAATAATTCTTAAAAAAATCTTAAAAAAAAATTTTTTTTTTCCGTATTAGGAAGTAAAATCTCTCTCCCAAACTAAACAGAGAAAAACTCCAGCAGATCAACAAGCTGCACTTTGAGAACACCAATAAACTCAACAAACTTCTGTTAGGTATAATAAAGGTAGGAAAAAAAAGAAAAAAAGAAAAGAAAAATAGACAAAACGAATGAAAGGAAATTTAAAAATCACGTACAGAATGCTGTGCATAACTTTATGCCAATACCTTTAAACATCCAAATGACAAACAATTTGCTAACAAAATATAAATAATCAAAACTGACTGGGCTTCCCTGGTGGCACAGTGGTTGAGAATCTGACTGCCAATGCAGGGGACACGGGTTCGAGCCCTGGTCTGGGAAGATCCCACATGCCGCGGAGCAACTAGGCCCATGTGCCACAACTACTGAGCCTGCGCGTCTGGAGCCTGTGCCCCGCAACGAGAGGCCGCAACAGTGAGAGGCCCGCGCACCACGATGAAGAGCGGCCCCCGCTTGCCGCAACTAGAGAAAGCCCGCGCGCAGAAACGAAGACCCAACACAGCCAAAAATAAATAAATAAATAAATATTTTAAAACTGACTTACAATGAGGTAGAAAATAAACACACATAATAAAAGAAAAGAAAACCATCATCTAAGCTCTCCATGGGAAAACATGTATCAGGACCAGAGGGTTTTTTAAGTAACTTTTAACAAGCTTTTAAGAAATTGATAATTCCTGTGATTTTTAAAAAAAATAAATTTATTTATTTATTTATTTGTTTATTTTTGGTTGCACTGCGTCTTCGTTGCTGCACGTGGGCTTTCTCTAGTTGTGGTGAGTGGAGGCCACTCTTTGTTGTGGTGCATGGGCTTCTCATTGTGGTGGCTTCCCTTGTTGCAGAGCACGGGCTCTAGGCGCACGGGCTCAGTAGTTGTGGCTCGCGGGCCCTAGAGCGCAGGCTCAGTAGTTGTGGCACATGGGCTTAGCTGCTCCACGGCATGCGGGATCTTCCCGGACCAGGGCTTGAACCCGTGTCCCCTGCATTGGCAGGCTGATTCTTAACCACTGCGCCACCAGGGAAGCCTGATAATTCCTGTGATTTTTAATCTGCTCTGGAGCATAACAAAGTATGGATTGTTTTTCAAGTATTCTACAAGATGAATTACAAAACCAAAACAAGGTGGTACCAAAAAAACAACAAAGCTTTCACGCAGCCTCACTCACGAATATAGACACAAAACGTTTATGTTCAATGCTGGGTCCACAGTAGGAAGGATATTAGCAGAATTCATCCTACGGTTCACAGATTAAAAGTGAAATGCCACACCAGCACAATTACCGAGTGCTCACCAAGGGCCAGTGGAGAAAGGAGGGATTTTCAACAGTTTATACCAGGGATTGGCAAACTTCAGTCCAAGGTGCCTGTGCCTGGTTTATAAAGTTTTATTGGAACACAGCCATACCCATTCGCTTGCACATGGTCCATGGCCACTTCCAAGCTGCAACAGACAATAGCAGAGCTGAAGCTTTGCAACAGGGAACACACGGCCCTCTAAGTCTAATAAAACATTTCCTGTCCGGCCCTTTTCAGAAAAAACCTGCTGACCCCTGGTTTACCCCATGATGAAAAACTAAACATTTAAACGTCAAAAAGAAAACCGCCAAAGAACCAAGAGATATGCAAATAGTTGGGTTTAGGGACCTCCATTGAGATATGACCGAGTCAGACACCAGGAAGAACCAGGTGAACAGATTCACGTGAAAAACATAACAGGAAGGGGCTTCCCTGGTGGCACAGTTGTTGAGAGTCCACCTGCCGATGCAGGGGACACGGGTTCGTGCCCCGGTCTGGGAAGATCCCACATGCCGCGGAGCGGCTGGGCCCGTGAGCCATGGCCGCTGAGCCTGCGCGTCCGGAGCCTGTGCTCCGCAACGGGAGAGGCCACAACAGTGAGAGGCCCGCGTACTGCAAAAAAAAAAAAAAAAAAAAAAAAAAAAAAATAACAGGAAGAGCAAATTACCCACTGGGAGAAAAGCACGTGACGTGTGAGGAACAGATAATATAATTAATACAGAAAGAGCTCATAGCAGCAAACGAGCGAAAAGAAAACTGAGCCGCAACCTCGGATGGGAAATTCACAAGTGAAAGCAATAGGAGTCAGGAAACGCAAAAGAAGATTCAACCTTGGACCTCCCTGGCGGTCCGGTGGTTAAGACTGTGCTTCCATCGCAGGGGGCGCGGGTTTGGTTCCTGGTCGGGGAAGTTCTCTACATGCCGTGTGGTGCGGCCAAAAAATATATACATAAATAAGCAAACAAAATATATTCGTAAGTAAATACTTACATGTTAAAAAAAAAGGAAGATTCAACCTTGCAAACGAGGCAAAGAAACACAGCTAAAACCAAGGAAATACCAAATGCCATCGGATCTAAGACACAACCAATTATAGGACACACCACTATTTTGTATTGCTGTGACAGGAAAACGCCGGCCAATTAGACATCAATAAGCTGTCAACTGAAAGGCGCGTCCCAATTCCAGGAAAACCGAAAAGTGGGAAAGTGAACCGATAAGAAGATTTCTGCGATAATGAACGTTGCCGTGTAGTGACAGCAACGCCCAACACACGTGACGCAGCTGTTGCCATTCCACCGGGTAGACGATTTTATGTCAGGAGAGCGGTGTGGCAACCTGTGGCCAAGAAGGTCCCTGAACATGCATGTCTAGTGACTCAGAGCTGCCTTCTAGGAAAGCGTGCTACAGCAGTAGTTAAGAATCCATGGAAAGCTTTAGCTTCAAGGAGGTTTACTGTAGTGTCATTTTTATAAAATCTGGAAAGAACCTAAATTTCCAAGAATTGAGAGCAGGTTAAGCAAGAGCCACATCTGTCTGCACAACGTGGAACACGAAATGATGTGTTTACAGGATGGTGTGGGTGGAAGACACAATTACACGACAGCGTGCACGGCGCACATGGATGTTTATAAAAACAGCACGCAGCAGAGGGAGGAGGGGTTGTTTGCAGGAGATGCGATTCTGCATAACTCTCTCCTCTAGCTTTCCGCTCACCTACGTTTTTCGATGTTTTCTAGCATAAGTACGTAATATTTGCATGAAATTAAAAGCCGCCGAGACATGGTGAACAAAACGGAAATACCCGCTCTCTGTGGGCCTGGGTGTGGCCCCTCCTGCCCCACAGCTCCAGCGGGGCCCAGGGCAGGATGGAGACCTCGGGGCACACTTACGCACAATCTGTCCAGCCGGCAGCACCTGTTCCCCCGTGTCATTCTGAGAGGACGGCACCGCTGAGGAAGGAAACAGCAAGTGTCAGCCAGGCTGGCTCAGTGCTCGGCCCCCCGTGTCTCTCGGCATCACCAGAGGTACAGGCAGGACCAAAGAGTCCCCCCTGGGGTCCCCCGCCCCGGCTCCAAGCCCAGCAGGCGGGGATGCTCAGGGGCTCAGGGCCTGCCCCCGCCCCCAGGCCGCGCCCTCACGGTGGCAGCGCGGGAAGCCGCTGAAGCCTTCGGCACACGCATCGCATCGCGCCCCCGTGAAGTTCGGCCGGCAGTAGCAGCGGCCCGTCAGGTCCTCGCACGTCCCGTCTGTGAAGTCCGACTTGCAGTCACAGCCTGGGCGGGGGCGGGAAGTCAAGGGAACCCAAGTCCAGGGCTTGCGGGCCCCGTGAAGGGGCAGCGTCTGCCTCCCCAGCCTGGGAGGTGGGACGAGAGCCGTGGCCTCCCAGAGAGCCGCGAAGGCCCCCAGGACACCCCGACCTGGGCAGACCCTGCTCCTGGACACCCCTTGGAATGCCCCCGCCCAGGCCACCCAACCTGGGCCGCCCCCACTCACGGCGGCAGGCGTGGGGTGAGTCGAGCGGGTGGTCTGGGGAGCGGTAGAAACCGGGCAGGCACTGCTCACAGTTGATGCCGGTGGTGTGATGCTGTGGCGGGGCAGGGCCGCTGAGTCCAGGGGCAGCCCCCCCTCCTCGAGAGCCCCGACCGCATCCTCAGCCCCACACCTGACCTCACACGGACCCCGCCCACCCACGAGCCCCAGCCCACCTGGCAATCGATGCACACGCCCCCGCCCCGGTAGACGCGGTCCTGGTTCTGGCTGGTGTTGCTCCGGTCCACCTCAGGGTCGTAGTAGCAGTCGTGGGCGTGGCCATGGCAGTTGCAGGCTGGAGAGTGGGGGCTCAGCTGTCAGCAGGCCTCTGTGACCCCACCCGACTGGGACCCCTGGGGCACGTCCCGCAAGCCACGGGTGACCCCAAACGTGGCCTGGCTCAGGGGACAGAATGTGCCACGCTGCCCGTGTGCCAACAGCACGCGTGTGGGCATGTTTAAGCGTGTGTGAACACGCGTGACCCGTGTACGTATTGTTAGCACATGTGCACACATACACACAAGTGTGCGCAAGCACATGCGTGTATACCTGAGTATCGAGAGTGTACATGTGTGAACGTATGTCTGTGCGTGTGAGTGTACCGTGTGGGCGTCAGCACGTGCATGCAAAAGCCTGTGTGAACGTGTGTGCGCACGAGCGCATGTGTGAGCACCGCACTAGCGTGTGAGCACGTGCGGGGGCACTCACACTGGCACTCGTTGGCGCTGTCCGTGGTTGCCGGCTTCCATGGCTGCTGGTTGAAGCCGGGGCAGCAGCGGTCACAGGAGCTCCCACACGTGTTGTGTTGGCAGGCGCACTGCAGCCTGTGGGGGCATGCGGGCACAGAAAGCGCTCAGGTCCGCCATGGGCCCACAGGGACACGAGAAAGGCGGGGCTGTGCAGGGCCTTCACGGAGGGTGGGAGCTGGGGCAGGGTGTTGAGTGGTCAGCGTGGGTGGCCCCTGTCCGCAGGTCAGCCTGGAGCCCTGGGCCCTTCAGGATTTACCTCCACCACGGCCAGGACCCGAGGCCAAGTCTACAGCTTTCCTGGGCCAGCTCTGAGACCCAGGTCTCGCTCAGCAGGCAGCCCTGGACTCAGCCAGACGCCCCCATGTATCCAGGGCACCTCCCCAGGAGCAAGTGGCCAAGAACGGCTCCCTCTTCCAGCCGGGGGTGGACACCAGTGAGAGAGCTGGAATCCTGCCTGCTGCCCTGGAGAGCAGCTCCTGTTGGCTCAGTGGGCAGGCGGACAGCTGGCCGCAGCTGAGGACCGAGGTTGCAGCCACCTACTGCACAGAACCCCATCTCTGGCACACACCTCCTCAGCTCAGCCAAGGTGGAGAGCAGGAATCACAGCCCCATCCCCGGGCCGTTTGCCCCTCGGTCCTGGGTCAGCACCACAGCTGCGGTGCTGTGCAGGTCCTGAGCAGCCCCCAGGAGCCAGTCCAAGAAGAAGAGACCCAGAGCTCCAAATCATGCTCTAGCCCCTCCCCCACGAGGGGCTGCAGGGCCCTGGGACTCAGCCCCACTGCTCCATGGTGTTCAGGAAGGAAGCAGGAATAGCCTGCCACAGAGAGGTCATCACAGGAAGCGCCAAGGATCTGTAACCAAGAACCTGAGGCTGGTGTTTGGTTTTTCAAGAACCTACATAGTCAGGGCACCCCTAAACCAAGAAATTAACACAAAAAGTGGCGTGTCTGTCAAAAGCCCTTGAAAAACCATGCTGGAGGGATTCTTCCCAATCCAGGGCACACCGCCATCACACGGATGAGGCCCCGCTGTAGGACCTGCAGAGAAACAACCCAAGAGGGTCAACCGACGCAACCAACAGCAGGGCTGCACCCCAGGAGCTTCATTTAATGGAGCAATTGAGTGGAAACCATAAAAAGAGAGTGTTTAAAGATTATATAACTGATTCATTTTGTTGTGAACCTGAAACTAACATACCATTGTAAAGCAATTATACTCCAATAAAGATGTTAAAAAAAAACCAACATAGACGTACAAACACACACACACACCTCTTCAAAGAAAAAAAAAATCATAACCAAAAGAATCTAAGACATAATAAAAACCACAATGCTATGAAAAAGAGACAGATGTGACCAAAGAACCAATCAGAACTTCTATAAATGAAAACTAAAATGATTGAAATTAAAGACTCAAAGGATGGGCTATACAGTGGATCAGACACAGCTGAAGAGAGATTCAATGAACTGAAGGAGCCATCCAGAGAGCAGCTCAGGAGGCAGAGGTGGGGATAACAAGAAGTCCCGAGACCCAAGGAAACCACTCACGATCCCACCTGTATAACAGGAATTCCAGAAAGAGAAAAGAGGGAGCGAGGGGAGAGCTCAGAGTCCTAGAGGGCCAACGGCCAAAAATGGTCCTGAAGTAACAAAGACACATATTTTTAAGTTCAAAAAGCACAACCCTTGAGCAACAGGAAATATGTCCACTACTCAACAATGCAGAGTAAACCAGCAAAGCACTGAGGCAAGATCACAGAAACACCTAGAAGAGGCATAAAACCCACAGAGGGACAATGGTGCAGATGACAGCAGACTCTCCCAACCACCGAAAGATGCCAAGAGACTGAAATGACATTTCCCAAGTGCTGAGAGACACGGCCAGCCATCAACCAGGAATTCTACAGCCAGCTAAACTATCACCCAAGAGTGAGGGCATAACAGCCATTCAATGACTAACAGACTCTCATGGAAAGTACTAAAGGAAAAGGAAACTGAGCCCCCAGGGATGCACTGGGAGCCAAGGAAGGACAGAGAACAGGAACTGGCAGTCAAGGTGATGGATCCATTGCTGGGTGCAGATACCGTGCCTGGGGTTAGTGTTCTAGGGCCCTGGGTCACCAGGGAGACAACTAGTTAAATCTGCATTTGGCGTGGTCAAGTATGCCTGTTGAAGAGGGAAGGCTACCACTGCAATCAACAGAACTAGAAAAGAAATGTAAGGGTGATCACCAATCGCCACAGGTTGAATGTTCGTGTCCACCCAAAAGTCACATGTGAAATCCAACCCCGAAAGCGATGGTGTTTGGAGGCAGGGCCTTTGGGAGGTGATCAGGTCATGAGGGTAGAGCCCTCGTCAATGGGACTAGCATCCTTATAAGAAGACCCCTGAGAGCTCCCTCACCCCTTCCCCGCTGTGAGGACACAGCCAAAAGACAGCCATCTGTGAACTAGGAAAGGGGGCCCTCAGCAGCCTGCAGAACTGCAAGAAGTAAATCTCTGTTGGTTGTAATTCGCCCAGCCTCTGGCATTTTGTTAGCCTGACTCAACTGAAACACCAAGAGACAAAACATGTAACTTCCAAACCAAGTGATGGGGGAGAATGAACGGGGGGCTCAGTACAGACTGGGCAGGTAGACAGCACTCAGAACGATGGCCGAGGCGACGGAGGTGGGAGAGAGCTTCCGGGGTGGGGGTGGGGGCGGAAGCAGAGGGATGGTGACAGGCCAGCGGGTGGGGCACAGCCCTCATGGAAGGGGCAGAGGCGGCAGGGCAGGCTGATACTGCAGGACACTGTGTGTGAGGGGTGTCAGTGTCTGTGGTTCTGGGGGAGACGCCCCACCCAAGCCCCACCTTGCAGGGTGAGCTGAGCTCTGCCTACGCCCAGGTGCAGGTGAGTCAGGGCGGATGCCGACGTCTTCCCAACAGGCAAGGGCAGGCCCACCTCTCCTCTGAGGCCAGTTTGGCCACCCAGCAGGCGCCCTTCCCAACCATCACGAGTTCCCACTTGGCACTTAATTTCCCAGAGCAATTAGCTGCGCCCGAGCTCAGTGCTTGAGGCGGCGGGCAGGAACCCATGCCTGGGGCCCGTGCAGAGACTGGACCGGCCAGGAGGGTCCTGAGGGCCTGCCTGAGTCCTCTAGGGAGTGCGATCACACCTCTTCCACCTTCAGACCCATCAGCCATGCCTGAAGAGGTCTGGGGCTCACCTCTTGGTGCAGCTCTGACGTCGAGAGCGGGGCTGAGCTCCTGCCCTGTCTGGGCTTCATTCGCCTCCCCTATCAATTGGGGTGTGGACACAGCAATAAAACCCCAGGAGAAGTGGGAGCTGCATGATCTTGAGGCGAGGGAAGCAGCAGGAGAAGCTCGCCCGCTCCCTGCTGGAGGTGCCCCTCGGGGGCGGGGGCTGGGGAGCCTGGTCACGGGCTCCCCATCGCAGGCTCTGCTTCCTCTCCCAGCACCTCCTGTCCAGCCCTGGACCTGCTTTAAGACCCCCAGCGCACTCAGCCCCACCGGGACCTGTGCGCTGGGCACAGGCCTGCCCGGAACAGGTGCTCCTGGGGCAGCATGTGTGAGCGCCACACACAGCTGCTGACGGATGGGAGCAGAGAAGGAAAGGAGGGGAGGGAGGGAGGAAGGAAGGAAAGAGGGGAGGGATAAAGGAGGGAGGGAGGGAGGAACGAGCGAGCCAGGAGGAGGGCTGGCTCAGTGCCAGGCTCCAGCTGATAACTGAGCTGCGTGCTCACTGCTGAATTTAGGGTGGCTGGAGCCACTTAGGCACATAGCATCTAGTGGCAGCTTGTTAAAGATGCAGATTCCTGGGCCCTGCCTTATTGGCTGACTCTGGGTGGGCCTCAGAGCCCTCAGCTGTCCCAGCTGCAGGAGATGGGGGTCCCCCTCAGACGGGGGTCTCTGGGCTATTCCCTGTCCTGAGCCTTGGCCCCTGCCTGTGATGGGGTGTGATCACGGCTGGGGTCAGCAGGGAGTGTTATCGTTTGTGTTCTCAAGGAAGGCAGGGGAACCTCCCCTACCCCAGAGAACAGAAACATGCAGCCTCAGGCGGATTACCTCTCTCACTGACTCCCCTCCACAGGGCCGGGGGCTTCTGCTGGGGGCAGCTGGGGTGGAGGGGCAGCTGTCTTGCAGGTCCAGGCAAGACTCCGCGTCTGGCAAACAGGCCCAAGCCAGGCTCCAGGCACTGCCCTTCCACCTCACAGTGCACACGGGGAAACTGAGGCCAAGCAGTGAGGGGCCAGCGCAGGTCACGAGGGCAGGGAGCTACAGGTCTCACCTGAAGGGGTCTGTGGGGTCTTTAGCGTCGCAGACATCCGCGTGCCCATGGCAGACGCAGCGGCCGCCGATGCTGATGTCCTTGATGCTGTAATAGTACTGCGCCCGCCCCGGGGCAGTCAGCGGCCGCCCACACCTGCCCCCAGATCCCAGCCCCGAGCCCACGGGGCCCCGCCCACACCAGCCCCAAAAGCCCCGCCTGCCTGCTCACCCTGCGGGTGACTGTGGGGTCCCGCAGCGCCTTGCCCATGAGGTGGCCCAGCAGCGTGTTGGTGCGCAGGAAGCGCAGGCGGATGTTGGTGGCTTTGGTGAAATCACGCAGCAGCGGCGAGTAGGAGAAGTTCATGGCCCCTGGGCGCCCGTTCACCAGGGACACCACGATCTGCGGAGGGGCGCGGGTCAGGCGTGGGCGTTGCTCCGGCAGGGACCGCCCGGCCACACCCCCTTCCCGCGCCACCCCGCCCACCTCGCCATTCTCCAAGGGCACGATCCGCGAATACTCGGTGCTGCAGATGACGTCGTCGTCCCCGGAGATGCGCTCCAGTGTCCGTGGCCCGAACCGCTCCAGGCAGTCCCTCTTGGAGGCTGCGGGAACGCCGGAGGGTGATGGCGCAGGGTTCCAGGGAAGCCCTCGGAGGAGGCCCGACGGCAGCGCCCTGCTGCCCTGCGTGCCCGGACTTCCCCGGAGCCTCACGGCCTCAACCGAGAGGCAGCATCAACCACGAGGCTGGAACGCCGCCCACCCTCGAGGTTTTGTTGAAGACTGTGGCACTTGGGAGGCCAGGGGAGCTCCTCAGGTGGGCAAGGCCAGGGCTCAGGCTGCCCCTGCCCCGAGCCCGGATTGCCTTGCCTGTCCCTCTCTCTGCAGAGAACAAGTGTGTCCCCTGAGTGGCCCTTGCCATCCCCATCCTTGGGGGATCATTCCTGACTGTCCTTTATAGGACTGACCGCCCCGCACTCACTCTCGGGCCTTGGAGTTGGGGAGAAACGTCTCAGGCCCGCCCAATCGAAGCATCCCCATCGACATGATTGGTCAGGGTGGCACATGGAACGGCCGGCCAGTGAGCAGGGGTGCAGGGCTCCCGTGCTCTCCTGACCAGGCAGCTAAGCTGGCCGCCTCTGTCACCTCAGGAGCTGCCGGAGCATAAGGCCAGTCCAGAGCGAACCTGGAGATGGCACGAGAGACTCCTGGTACCGAGGGCCCCTGGACCCAGCCATGCCCGTTTCAGGGACACAAAAGCCACCGAACCCCCACCAGCCTTCGGGGACACGCACCCGACAGCCCTGACCCATGCAGAAGCTGGCGTGAGGGCAGGCCTGCTGTCCGGAGACCCTGAGAGAGCGTGCGGCCCACCCCAGGGGACACCCCTGGCCCCGGGAGACTCACAGGCGAAATACTGCCATGGCTGGTAGGTGTGGCCGAAGTCCGTGGACCGTTCTAGCACCCAGAGGTCTGGCCGAGGGGAGTTGGCAAACTTGATGAGCACATAGGCCACGTGGAAAACCTGCGGGGCGATGAGTGTATGGACGCCCCTGAGATCCCTTCCATGCCACCTGGGCCCCCCCATACCTGGAGGGACAGCCCCACGCCGTGAGGTGGGGCTCACAGTGGACATCTGTGTGTTTGCCCTCAAGGGCCAGGCACACCCAGATGAGAGGGCAGGCTGGCTCAGGGAACAGCCCCTCGCTCACTGGACGGCCCCTGGCCACTGAGGCCTGCACCAGGACACAGAGGTGACCGGTGGAACCCAGCATTTCCGGAGGGCTCCCCTCTTGGGCCTGGGGGTCCCTTAGGGCCCAGCCCCACCCGCCTCCCCAGCCCCACCCCAGGAGCTTGGAGAGCCCTGCTGTGAGGCTGCACACAGGCCTGACAGGGACTGGAGTCAGACGGGACACACGCGGGCAGCCCGTCTCCTGGGCCCGGGCAGTGGGGCTGGGCAAGGCCGAGGCAGGAGCTCATCCCACTGTCCCCAGAGCTCTGGTGGCTGGCCTGGGAAGATGGCCAGACAGTGTCCCAAGCCCCCAGGAGCCTGGCCTCCTCGCACAGCAGGCTGGTGAACCCCCGTCCTGGGATGGGGGCCCCTGTCACGGCCTCACCCTGGTCACCGCCCCCATCATCTTCAGAGCCAACTGAGGACCCGCCCATTTCACCCACTGACCGGCCTGCAGGGGCAGCCAGCATGGAGCAACCAGGGCCCAGCCTCTGCCTGCCACTGTCAGGAGCCCCCAGCGGGGAGACAGACGAAAACGGGCCCTCCCAAAGCTGGCGCGGGGCAACCCTGCCAACCCAGCCCCGGCCTGTCGGGGGAGCACCTGGCCAGGGAACGGGGAGGCTGCTCTTCCAGAGGCGTCCAGAACCCCCCAGGGCCCACCTGCTGCTCTCTCCCTGGGTCTCGGCCTGACCTCACTCCCGGGGAGGGGCCCATCCCTCGTCTCTCTTCTCCTGGCCAGAGGTCAGCAACCCTGGATGTCCCTGTGTCCTGTGCCCCTGGGGGCTTGGTGGGGCCCCTCCTTGGCTGACTGTCCCCTGGCCCTGAAGCCTGGCAGGTCTTAGCCTTGGGGACCCCAGCCCCACCTGGCACAGGCCCGAGGAAAGGGCTCTGGGGCCACTGAGAACAGCCCATAGGCTCAGGCAGAAGCACCTGCCCTGCCTGTGGCCTCGATGATGAGCCACCGAGACCCCCGAGAGGGTGGGCACGTGAGCAGAGCGCACACATCGGCTGTGCACCCCACACACACCTCTGGGGGTAGCACCCTGGTGCTCACCCAGCCTCAGCTTGCCCTACGTGGTGACCACGGGGTAGGGATTGTGGTTTCCAGGCCTCAACAGCTCTGAGGACCAGGGAACCCCGCCCCCATCCCAAAGCCAAAGACGGGACCATCATCCAGGCTGGTCTCTGTGCGTGAAATTTGGGCTCCAAGGAAAGCCCGGCAGGGCCAGTGGGAGCCCTGGGCACCCACCCTGCACACGGGGAGAGTGGGGGCCCCAGATGAGGGGCAGAGACACAGCTAGTGAGCACGCCATCCGTGGACGGCGCCTGTGCCCCAGTTGGAGACCCCCAGCCCACACCCCCATGCCAGACCTGCTCACAGGGGCACCCCTAGGTGGGCTCTGAACTGCCCACCAGCCTTGAGGGCAACGTCACACCTCCGGCCGCCTGCCGTCCCCTCAATGGGGCCCTGCCCAGCCCAGGGGAGCAGGTTCCCTTCTGGTGTCCACTGCTCTGGACTTCTGCCCCAGACCAGCTGGTCTTCGGTCAGCCAGCCAGGCCCCGAGCCTACGGCCACATGGGGGCAGAGCGGGGAAGCCCTCCAGGGCCGCCCAAGGCTCACAGTCACCCCCTACCCCTGGTCAGCCTGAAGCCGCTGTGACGACCCCCTCGAGGGACAGTGGAGGGAGCATGGACACCTCATGGCCCCATCCCTCAGGAGGCCAGCCTGCTAAGAATCCAGGCGTGGCAGGGTGGGGCGGGGGGCAGGGGGCATGAGACACGCCCATTCCAAGTCCTGCCCTTCCCGGAAGGCCTGGAGTTTACAGGAAGGGGCCCAAGTCAGGCCAAGAATGGCCTTGCCCTGGGTGCTGGGGGGGAGGGAGGGCCTGTTCATCCACTGCCAGGCCTTGAGGCCATCTTCCACTTTGCCCTTGCCCAGTCAGGGGAGGGGCTCGAGCCTCTGGGGGGATGGACCCTACACCCGGCAGGCAACTTGGCCAAGTCTCAGGCATTCCAGGGAGCCCTGGGGATCTCAGATGGCCCCTGTGCCAGGAGGGGTCTTCGTGAGAAAGGGGGGCATGGCGGCGTGGGGGGCCTGGGTGTGCAGTGGACGTGGACACAGGCTGCTCTGGGGGCGGCAGCATGGCCCGCACTGAAGGCCCCCAAGGGGATTAAAGCCTCCCGCCAAGCCCCCTGGGGCCCACCCCCGCCTTTCCCTGAGCGAGGCCACCAGGCTGCACCCTCCGCTGGCCAGCTTCTGTCCCTCCCCCAGGTCTACGGGCCGGTCGCATTTTTCCCAGCTGAGAGCACTTGCACAAATATTGACTAGGAGATGCTAATCGGGCAGGACACGGGCAGTAATGGAAACTTCCGCCCCCAGGCCGGCACGCTGGGTGCGCTCCAAGGAAGACCCTTGCCTTCTGTCCATCTGTCCACCTGGTCATCTGGCTGTCACACAGGGGGCCCGGCCCAGGCTGGAGTGACGGGAAGGCATGCACTCAGCTCTCCCCAACTGTCCCCGACCTGGTCCTGGTTCCCAGGGCCGCACAGCCGCCCGGGGCGTGACCCGAGAGCAAAAGCGGACCCCCGGCCTCCCTGGACACGGCCCTCCCCACGCCACCCCTGCCCACTCGGCTCCACTCAGTGCCAACGCCGGCTGACCCCTCCCGCTGCTACAGAGTTCTGTGCAAAAGGAAAAAAAGTCTTTTAAAGTAAAAGCCAAACAAAAGCCTCCTGAGTTATTTTTAAAAATCTGGCTATTCTGGGGCAGGCACGTCTCCAGGACAGCAGCCGGACCCGCCTCTCGGCCACGGCTCCCCTGACGGCCCCCACACCGAGACCGCCCT
>NW_006789032.1:1497614-1503138 GCF_000442215.2 Lipotes vexillifer | reverse complement strand
GGACCTCGGAAGGCCCGGGCGCGCCGGGGGGGGGTCCGCCCCATGACCGCTGCCTGGGGGTGGGGGGGGGGGGGGGGTGGTGGCAGGAGGCTGCAGAGCCCTGCGGTGAGAGCTGGGGGCCCTGGGTGGGTCCCAGGCCACAGTGGCTAGATGGCCCTGGGTGGACATGGGGCAGTGGGACAAACACAGCAGTCAGAGACCAGGGCTCAGGGTTCAGACCCTTTCAAAGTGGTGTGAAGGTTCTGAAAGTCTTGAAAGGGAAGAGGCCAGCAGAAGCTGGCAGCCACCTGGCAGGGATGCCGCAGACGCACCACCCAGAGCCACACCGCACACACTGGTGCCCAGAGGCAGAGGTGTAGGGAGGGGAGCGAACATGGGTGGGGCTGGAGTCAGGAAATACAGGGCGGGCTAGAGAGGAATCCAGCGCTGCAGACCCCGTGAGGGTCCCTGTAGCCCCAGGGATGGCGGTGCAGGAGGTGACAGCTGGTCGGCAGCCTCCCGGGCTCAGACACCCACGTCCCAGGGATTGGGCTGGGGCTGGAGCCCCTGGGAGCACAAGGTCATCAGGGCCAGCGCACGCCCCCTCTGCCCTGGCCCATTTCGGGGCTGGGGAGCCCTAGGCCAGGCCCTGTGCCCCTGCCTGGGGAAGGAGGAGCCCAGCCCCCAACCGCTGGGCCAGGCGGCATGAATCACCAAGCAGCCTGTGACTCAGCCCTGGCCCTGCAGGAAGCAGAGCCCCGTGCCGATTCCCGGGGACAGGCCAGGGTCCCAGGCCGTGGCTGGGCGGCGGCAGGAAGCCCCTCCTAGACGAGGCGTCCGGGCCGGCTCCCCACCCTCCTGGACCCCCCACCCCAGACTGCTGGCCCGGCCTTCGGGCCCTGTGTGCTGAATCCAGTTGACCCGGCACCCCCAGGTTTGCCCTCTCTGCAGAGACCCCATCTGGAAGCCTCGATAAAGAGGAACGCCGCAGCAGGGGGGCCAGCCGGGCAGGCGTGTCTACTCAGGCCCCCGACTGGGTAAATAAGAATGGCCACCCACACAATGGGAACCTGAAAACAGGCCACATGTGGATGCAACTCCCGGAGTGGAAGAGCCACTGCTGGAAAGAAAAATAAAACGTTGAAATGTAGAGAGGGCAGGCACAGGCCCCAGGGACCCTGACTGCGGGGCTGGGAGCCCAACACACAGGTGTGTGGAGCAGAGCAGGGGGACTTTCAAGGGCTGGGTGCAGATGGAAGGGCTCCGACGGCTCTGGAGGAGCTCACCAGCTAGAGTGAAGGGCAAAAGCCCATGTGGCCCAGCACCTCAACGGAGCTGGGCCTGGGGGGATTCAGAGACACCCCACCGACCGCCCAGGGGCTGTCTTGGGCCCCCTGCCTTGAAGGGGGGTTTTTAGGCCCTGCTCCCACCCCATCCTCCCTACAGCCTGGCCCAGGTCAGGCCAGATGGGCAGTCCCAGACCACAGGAAGTGGAGTTTATCCCACAGGGATCCCGACACCCAAACAGTTTAGTCTCAGGTGTGAGCTGTATGGCCAGAAACCAATGCCATGGCATTTGTTTAAAAGCAGACAGAGGTTGCGCAGTGGTTAGGAATCCGCCTGCCAATGCAGCGGGCACAGGTTCGAGCCCTGGTCTGGGAGGATCCCACATGCCGCGGAGCAACTAAGCCCGTGCGGCACAACTCTTGAGCCTGTGTTCTGGAGCCCACGAGCCACAACTGCTGAGCCTGCGAGCGCCCCCCCCCTGCCAATGCAGCGGGCACAGGTTCGAGCCCTGGTCTGGGAGGATCCCACATGCCGCGGAGCAACTAAGCCCGTGCGGCACAACTCTTGAGCCTGTGTTCTGGAGCCCACGAGCCACAACTGCTGAGCCTGCGAGCCACAGCTGCTGAGGCCCGTGTGCCTAGAGCCCGTGCTCCACAAGAGAGGCCACTGCAATGAGGGGCCCACATACCGCAGCAAAGAGTAGCCTCCGCTCGCCGCAACTAGAGAAAGCCCGCGCAACAAATACCTAACGCAGCCAAAAATAAATAAATAAAATTAAAAAAAATAAAAAGCAGACAGAGAACAGAAGCCTTGGGGGCCACCAGAGCCTGGGGGAGTCAGTGTGGGGTGGCGGGGGTGTCTGTGTGTGCCCAGCGTGAGCAGACGGGTGTGCCAGGATGGCCAGGGGACCGAGGACGAACGGCCCCCAGCCCCGGGCACGGGTGGCCCCTCCGGCCCCGCGTCCTCCGAGCAAAGTGACAAGCAGAGAGAGGCAGGGTCTCGTGGTTCCCACGAGGACAGGTGGGGCCTGTGCCGGCCCGAGGACCCTCGGTGGGGAGGCCAGCCCGGACGCCCCGTCCGCTCCTCCGCGGGAGCCCAGCTCAAGGGGCCACCTCCGGCCCAGCCCCTGCACCTGTCCTGGCTGCCGGGCCCTGCAGCTAGAGCCTAGCCAGCCCAGCCACACTTCCTGCCACTTCCCTCGAGCCACCCGCTGACCCTCCTGGGGCACTGGCCACGTGGCCGAGCTCCCAGCTAGGCCTGGACAGCCAGGCCAGTGACCATGACCCCATAACCCAGCAGACTGGCGGGCACGCCAGGACCAGGAGGCCTGCCCGGGGAGCCCTGAGCGGGCCAGCTTGGAGGGTGTGTGGCCCAGAACCTCGGCGGGCAGGGCGGACCTGCACGGGGCATCCCGGCCGCAAAACAGCCAGCACGTGCGAGACCCTCAGCGCGGCACCAAGGCCCCAGCAGGTGCTCTCTGTGCCCGCACCTAGAGAAGGGAACCGAGGCACAGCGGCCTGGCCCTGCCAAGCCCGGCCTCTGTCTCCCCAGGTGCGGCGCACACCCCCACGCGGTGGGGGGCAGCTAGCGCCCCCCCGCCATCCCCCAGGAAGGGCAGACCCCCGAGCCTGGCATTTCTAGAGGTCCCCAATCAACACTTTCTGGCCTCACACCCAACTCCCCCAGCCTACGCTCCACCGCCAGCCCAGCCCTGCTCTGCACCTCACCCCCTCCGCCCCCTGCTGTACCCCCCAACCTGGTCTCCAGGCCACTACCCTCCAGCCCCGGCCTCTCAGGGCTGGGATAAGGGGCCCCCACACCCAGGGCGCAAGGAGAAAACACAGCCCACGGTCGGCAGGGGATCTGCACTCCTCACCTGCATCTGGGGAACAAGGGCTGCGGCCCTGCAGATGAGGGGCGGGGGCTGCTGGCCAGAGCCCCTCCCCACGGCCAGGCCAGGAAGCGGGCGTCTGGAGAGGGTGGGGGACGTCCCCCAGGGCCAGCCCTAACCCTGCCCAGCTCCTTAAGACCACCGGGCTACGTGGACGGCTGAGGCTCCGCAACGGGGAGCCTGAGGCGGGCAGGACGCAGGAGAGAAGCAAGAACCCGCCGCGCCCCCCGGGAGGACAGGCCACTGCTGGGACTCGGCCAAGTGGCCCCTCAGTCACCAGCCGTGCAGACTTCCCGCTCTGGAGAACTCCCTTTCCGAGGCGAGCAGCCCGCAAACCTCAGACCTACAGCTCAGTTCTCTCAGGTCTGAGGGTTCCTGGCCGAGACCCACATGGTGAGCAGGGCAACGGCAAAGGCCTAGACCTCGCCGCGCCCTTCCCGCCAGGTCTCTGCTCCTGGGGCCTGGTTCTCCACCTGCAAAACGGGGGAACAGGGTCCAATGGCCCTCACCCACCCTGGAACGGGGAAGGTCAGAACAGGATGAGGTGTGACCGGAAGACAGAGCGAGCAGGCTTCCGAGGCCCCAGCACAGGCGGACGCCGCAGGGACCAGGCCCTACCAGCCCTCTGTCCTCCCCGGGGCAGGAAGTCCTCCTGATGCCCAGGGCCAGCTGCCCCATCGCCCCGCCCCACCCCACTTTCCCAGGGCATCCGCTCCAGCTCCCAGAACAAAGGCCCCTGGCAGCCGCTGCACTGGGAGTGCCTAGCCCCACTGCCCACTCAGCCCGCTTCCTCACAGAAGCCCCAGCCACACCCTAGGACCTGTGCCTCGAGTGGCGGCCCAGCCCCAAAGCAAGGGAGCCCCGCAGGCTTGAACCAGCTTAGCCAGGCCCCTCCCACTCGGCCTCTCTCCCCATCTGCCCCAGGGAGTGTGCTCAGAGGGTCCTGCCCTGCCTGGGGACATCCTCAGTCTGACTGCGGGGCCCAGCTGCTGCCGTCACCAGACTGGGGGCACCTGAGGATACAGACCCTGGGGCCCCTATGAGGGCCAGCCGGGCAAGTCGGGCCCACTCCTCCAAGACGCCTCCCACCCAGTGCCCCAGCCCATGCCACCTCCGTCCTTCCCCTACCGCCTACCCCACGTGGGGCTCCTCGGCCGACGCAGGACCTGGTCTCTGTCCCCGACCCCCGTGAGCAGGGCACCCTGAAGGGGCCCAGTCGTCGCACAGTGGCCAACGGAGGAAGGGGCAACAAGCTCCTTTTCCAAAAGGGAAGGCGGTGAATGCGCAAGTCTCCCCTGAAATTCCACAGTGGCTCAGAAACATGCCCCGGAAAGAGAGCTCTCTCGCCCACGGAGCTGGAAACTGGGCCCTTCCGCTCCACCCAACTCTAAAGCACACTGGTGGGCACCCCCCATGCTCACCAGCTCCCACCCCAACCAAGGCTGGCAGCCCCCTGGCCCAACCAAGATGGGGCTTTGGGAAGTCAGTAAAGGGGGAAAGGAAGGGAGGAGGGAGGAGGGAGGGTTGAGCAGATGGAAAGAAGCGTTGGTGGATGAACGGATGTTAGGTGCATGGGCTGGTGGATGGATGAGTGCATGGGTGGGTGGCAAAAAGGAAGGAAGGATGGGGGTCAGGGAGAGAGAAAGAATGGCTAGGTGGATGGGTGGGTCAATCTCCCCGCCAAACAGGGCTGGAAATGGCCCAGGCCCAGTCTACAAAATCATTTGAGTCATTTTACATTTGCGTCATTTTACAGTCGGGGAAACTGCGGCTTGGAGGAGCAGGATGTACACGGTGAAACCCTCTCACCGGCCTAGGCCCAGTCTACAAAGCAGATGTGCCGCCTGCCTCCACCTCGCTGGCCCATTTCCTACATATGGACACCGAGCCTCAGGGGCCACAGAGCCAGGGGGAGCTGAGTGCCATCCCAGCTGCCCCTCGGCCCCATCCACTGCACGTCCTGCTCCGGGCCACCCTGGGGTTGTCACGGAGACCAGGCCGTTGTGCGCCCAGCAAGGGCCCTTGCCCTGCCCTAGTCTGGCCAGGCTTGTCCACGGGGGAGGAGGGGCGAGAAGGGCCCAGCAGCTCAGCACAAGTTCCCCCAATTGACCCTGGGGCAGGGGCAGAATGCACTCCCCCCTCCCCGACCCGTGGCAGCGCCAGAGAGAGGGGCGGGGGGCAATCCCATCTCACCGTCCTTCTGGGGCACGTGTTCATAGGGGCCGCTAGGAAGTCCCCCTCTTTTCGGTTTTTTTCTCTTTCTACCTCTGGCTCTGTCTCCTTTCTTCTATTTCTGCCTTTGATTCTCGTTCTGTGTCTGGCGCTCTCTCTCTCTCTCTCTCTCTCTCTCTCTCTCTCTTTCTCATT
>NW_006789032.1:1492560-1497254 GCF_000442215.2 Lipotes vexillifer | reverse complement strand
GGGGGGGGGGGGGGGGGGGGGGCGCACAGGCTTGCTGAGATCCCTCCCAGCCTCCAGGGGGAAGGAGAGCACAGATGCAGTGAAAACCCAGTGAGTTGAAGCGAAATCGGCCCGCCCCACCCAGACCCAGACCTGGGCCAGGCAGCACCACCAGACCCGGAGCCGGAGCCGGAGCCGCAGGCAGGGCCCGCCATGGGCAGCCCCTCCCAGGGCCTAACAGATAACCCATAGGCCCCTGGAAATCCCCGGCCACTTACTGGGACTCGAACCCACACCCTCACCGCCCACCTGCCCTCCAGGCCGGCAGGCCTCCAGGCTGGGGCAAGAGGCACCCAACACTGTCCCCTGAACCTGCCCGCAGGGCCTGCCCCTCCAGCCAGGCTCACAGGAGATGTTTCACCACCTCTCCTTGAATGCCCTCAGGATGACAGCGGCATGGAGGCTCAGCAAGGAGCAAAGACCCACCAGGTCACACACCGGGACTGTGGCAAAGCCGGCCTGGACTCAGGCGCCTGGACTCACGGTCTAGAGCCCCTTCCCTGGCCCCATGAACAGGGAAGGGGGTGGAGGTGAGGTCTAGCAGGATCGACCTTGTAGCCCAGCTCCCAGGCAGGCCCAGAGCTGTGGCCGCTTCTGGGCTTGGCCTCACCTACCTCCCCCTCCCCCACCCCATCCAAGGAGGCATTGGGACTGTTGGCCCATTTCACAGGCCAGGATACCAAGGCCCGGCACCTAACAATGTCACATGTGGAGTGGGACGCAGCCCAGGTCCACTAAGGGGGGCTCGTTTGTCACTGAAAAACGCCTGGCTCCCACCCCCCACCCCTGCCTGTGCAGGGGCCTGGGCGGGCACACCTAACCCCTCGGTGGCCTCTGCAGCACAGGTATCCTAGGAATGTCCACTTCCTCTGGCCTCCTCTGCATTCCTGGAGCCCCTCCCACTCCCGCCAGTGGAGCCTGGCTCCCGGCAGAGGAATCCCTCAGAGTAAACACCAGGGCTCACAGCATTTCAGCCCCACCTCCGTGTTGTCCCCTTAGCGCCCCTCGCCCTAACTCTCCACGTGACCTCTGGTAAGCCCCCATCCGGCACCCCTCTCTCCCTGTGCACCACGATGATGCTGAGAAAACAAACGGAAGGTGCCCAGTGCCACGCCTCCGTCTGTATGGGCCTGCCACCAGCAGCCCGTCTGTGCCCAGCCTCTGCCCAGCCTCCCAAGCTCATTCTGGGTGGACACCTCACCTTCTGGTCCTTGCCCCACGGTGAGCCCTTTAGCCAGGGATATAGGGGTCAGGCTGCAGCAGGCGAAAAAGGGACTCTACCTGGCCCAGGTCCAGGGTGACGTTGACCTCATTGTACTCCAGCCCACGCGACAGTGGTGGGCTCTGCCACCAGCGTTCCGTGCCGTCCACGGCGTTGCTCACAGGGTGTGCCCTGTTGCTGCTTGCAGCCGTGCAGATGTCGCAGTACTGGCCCTGTAGGGGAGGGGGCGGTCAGATGGACAAGAAGGGCTGGGACCCCCTTACCCCTCTGGTCACCCAAGCACCCCATCACACTGGCCGCACCCCCAATCTGTGGACCCTTGTGTGCCAGTCACTCATTCACCTGGCAAATACACACTGAGAGCAAATACACATTCTCAACTTGGGATACGGTTCATGTGAGAGATGACCACACCCATTACAGAAGAAACAGGAGAGCAAGGAGGGAGCAGGGCACCCGCTGCAGGTGGGAAAACATGGCGGGCCTCCCTGAGGAGGTGGCATCTGAGGCCTACACCATAAGGGGGCAGGTGTGCTTCAGGCAGAGCGGCTGGCTGTGCAAAGGCCCTGGAGCAGGAAGAGCAAACAAGGAGTAAACAGCAAGAAAGCCAATGTAGCTGGAGCTGAGTGGGTAAGAGCCCGGTCAAGGGGTAAGTCACATGTTTCTTGCCCACCCCCGGCATTGGCAGTCTGGCTTAAAATGGAATGGGTTTTGTTCTTTCTTGGCCCATTTTTCAAGCATCTGCTGAGAGGATTTCAGACTGCCCTGTAGCTAACATAGCCCAGAATTCTTTTGAAAATTTGAGAATATGTCAAATGGGTTAAACTGTTACATTTTTAGACTTGCTCTCTCTTTCTTTACCTCAGTTACTGAGTATAGAGGAGTAGTAGGTGAAGGTTAGAGAGAGGGTCAGAGGGGCCGGGGGGGGGGGGACCTAAAGAGAAAGGAAGGTGGGGCTACAGCCAGAAGGCCCAGGCCCAATGTGAACCCCTCCCCACCTCCACCAGCTCATCATCCCCCAAACCTCTCCACCAGGCTTTCACCCAGAGCCATCTGGATTAGGGTCTCCAGACAGGTGGAATTAAGGCATCTTGGCGGCCTGTGGGGACAGGCCCCAGAGTGGAGGCACGTGAGCAGCCAGCAGACGAGGCCTGGACCTCCTGGCTCTGCCACTTCCGAGCCCTGGGACTGGGCCAGGTCACGGCAGCCTCAGTGCCCCAGTGTGAAGAGTGGGGGCGATGCTGGCACCTGCCTCGGCCACTGTAGGATTAACGGATCCCACACGGGGCCTGGCAGCTGCTTCTGTCACGGCCCAGCCACATGCCGGGGCCCTGTCCTCTAAGGGGAAAGACGGGGGCTCCCAGCATCATCCTGGCCTGCTGTCCCCATGGCGGAGGAGTAGGTGCTGAAAGCTTTGGGGGCGGGGGTAGAGGCAGAGTTGGGCCCTGGCTGCTGGCCCAGGGGAGGCCCAACCTCCCACCCCAGAGGAAACCAGACCTGCTGTCCCTCTGCACACAAAGGCGGCCCTCGGAGACTTGGCATTGTTTGAGGCCCAGAGAGGCCACGTCTGGGAAACGCGGCCACTCCACCCCTCCCAGCCTCCCAGGGGGCCAGACCTTGTCCCAGGAGTCAGAGGTGGGAGCGTGGGAGATCCCCTGCCCCACTCCCAGGCCCGGCAGCCACAGAGAGCCCCCAAGCCTCCACACACACATGGCACGGACACATGTGCTCCTGGCTTCCACGGTGCGCCCAGGATGGAGAGATCAGAAGGCAGCAGACTCAGGCACCGAGCCTCCCATCCAGCGGGCTCCCAGGACCCCTCGTGCTGGGTGCTTTGGCTGACCCCATCTCTACCCTGCTCCTGCCTGGGGCCTTGGCACCCTGATCTCTTGTCCTCCAGCTCAGCTGTCACCTCCTCAGGAGAACCCCAGAGCTCCAGACCACCCAAGAGGCTGACCTGACAACTCCGGCCCCATCACTGTGCTTTATTTATTCTCCCACAGGAGACGTGGAATCGTCCGGCTATCAGCAATTCTCCACTTACTGCCTCCTGGGGGGGTGGGGGGAGGCGCACCTGCCTCGTTCTTAACTGCGTCCCTGAGGCCACCACCCAGAGGTGCCATGCCGAGGGGCTGGAGCAATGAAGGACACCCAGAAAAGGGGTACCATCTGTGCAGGCCATACTACCAGCTCAAATGCTGAACCCCAAACTGGAACCCGGGCTCTGGCTCCCAGACCTGTGGGAGCTGCCAGAGGGTGAGCAGAGAAGGGGCTCAGAGAAGCTCACCGAGAGCGCTAAGCACACATGTGCATGTGGGCTGTCTGGGGCCTAGCGGAGCTGGGAGGCTTCTCAGAGGTGGTGGGTAGGGCCATCTGGCTGGGGTGGGCCTTCCAAAGAAGGCTCCCTTGGTCAAGGAAGCCAAGGGACGTGTCTGCTCATGTCCCCCCAGAGAATCAGGGGAAGATGACTCTACTCCCCACATGGCCGCAGCGGGACCGCTCGGTGACGTAGTCACTGCCGACCTCTCTGCCTGACGGATGGGGCTGGGGAAAGCAGCCTCTCTCCACCCCTCTGCTGCAGAGGGTCCTGCCAGGAACAGAGCAAGGAAGCAAGGAGCAGTGATAAGGACTTCCCCTCCCAGTGAGTCACCACACTGGCAGCCGAGCCCCCGACTTCCCCTGAGGGGCTGGGGCCAGCACAGAATTCCTCCGATGCCCACCTGAAGTCACAGGGCCAGACTCCCAAGGTGCCCTCTGCCTGCCCTAGCTGCCCCGATGCCCAGAAGGGCTCACCCCACACCCCGGGTGGCATGACCCCGGCCAGCTTCTGTCCTATCTCCCCCAGGGGGCCCTGGGAGCTGCTGGCCTGCAGCCTTGGGCCCACGTCCTCCCTGACCCACCCACAGGACTAGGCTCTTGGGACAGAGAGGTGCGCCTGGCCACTCAGCTCCAGTGTCTGTGCGCAAGGCCCAAACACCAACCCAACAGGAAGCCAGGGCGGTGAGCAGATCCCATCCCCCAAGAGGACAGGGTAGAGGCTCCAGTGGGTCCAGCAACTTGACTAAGGTTGGCCTTCAGTCTTTCTGGCTGGTCTTTCTGCCCTGGCAGCCTCAGCACAGGGGTACAATGGCTGAGCGCTACAGAGTTTCAAAGACAGGCTTCAGCTCTAACTTGCCAGACTGTGAGCTGGGAGGGCAGGGCTGAAGTTCTCACTCAGGGCCCCCTCGCTTGCAATGCACAGCCACTGCCATTTGCCAAGTGGTCACTGTGTGACAGACGGCTTCCCCGGCCCTTCAGGCCAAGCTCACAACTTTGGGTGAGGCCGGCCCTCGTATTGTTCCCATTTTACAGATGAGGAGCCTGAGGCTGCGGGGGGGGGGGAGCCACACAGCTAAGGAGAAGGCCTTTGACCCCAGGCCACCAGCTCCTGTGC
>NW_006789032.1:1488842-1489403 GCF_000442215.2 Lipotes vexillifer | reverse complement strand
GGGGGGGGGGGGGGAGCCACACAGCTAAGGAGAAGGCCTTTGACCCCAGGCCACCAGCTCCTGTGCAGCTCCTTTAAGCACTAGAAGGTGGTAATAAATGGCCCCTCCCTCAGGGATCCACGCAGCTGCTCCTCCTCAAGGGCCTGGGCCAGGCAGCACAGGGGGGCAACAGGGAGCCTCTCTCAAACAGGGAGATGGCTTGGAGCCTGGACTGATTGGCTGCGGAACCCCAGCTGAGCATCTAGGAGGGGTGGCCGGGGCTGCGCCAGGCCCTCTGAGCAGCTTTGGAGCCCCCCCCAGCTCCCCTCCTCCCCCTGTCCCCTTTGATGTCACCCAGAAGCGCTAAGGGCCCGTAGTGGGGTCTCAGGTCGCCCCCACTCACCCCAGCCAGATCCTGGTTTGGCTTTGGGGCTTTACAGGCCTCAGTTTCCCCACCTGAAACGTGGGCTTGAGACCTCCTGCTCAGCTGTACAGGGCGTTGAGGAGAGCATGGGTCCAGGAACCCGCGGGAGGTGACATTTCTGTCCCGGATGGCTCTGCTGCACCAGGGCCCCCTCTCAC
>NW_006789032.1:1487585-1488832 GCF_000442215.2 Lipotes vexillifer | reverse complement strand
TCCCCCCCCCCCCCCGGGGGGGGGGGGGGGCAGGCGGCAGGGCAGGGGCCCCAGCTGAGGCGCCCTCATTCATCACCCACCCCGTCGCTCTACCCTCCAACTACCTCCGCCCTCCCCCAGCCTCTCCTACCGGGAAGGTGGCAGCAAGTCCCCGGAGGCTGAGGCTCAGGTTACAACAGCCTTGGGGCCCCCAGACTCTCCCTCAGGTTTGGCAGGGGTGGGAGGATGGGCCTAGCACGGGGTGGCAGGGAGCCTCTGGGGCAGACCCTATCGCCCCAGGCAGAGCGGCAGCCAGTCTGTGTTCCCAGCCTCAGTTAAAAATCCCTCCGTTTGTCCCCCTCCCACCTTGAGGGTCCCACCGACTCCCTAGACCCGCGGGAGCGAGAGCTCTGTCTAGCCCCTCCCGCCCCATCCCCGTCCCATCCAGTCGCCAGCAGGTTCCAGCCTGTCCCGGGGGAAGGCGGAGTGGTCCGCCCCCATCCCACAGGCAGCAGACCGGGGAGGCCAAGTCCCGCCCTCGCCGGGATCCCAGGACTTGGGGCCGCCGGGGACCAGGCACCAGCCCCTCCCCTCCGGCCAGCCACCGCCGCCGAACTCGAGCGGTGCCGGCCGCGCCCGGGTCCGCTGCGTGCCGCCTTCCCTGGGGCACGCGCACTTCTCTGGCTGAGCCCGAAGGGCCGAGTTGGGGGTCCCTTCCGTCCGCCGAAAGGCGGAACCGGGGCGTAGGGACGGGCGGCGGGGGCCGCGGTCCGAACCTGGCTTCCCCGCGGCCCCTGGGGCTCCTCGCCGAGTCGGGCTGGAGTTCCGGACTCCGAGCCCGGTGCGTGCCCCGCGCCGGCGTCCCCGCCACCCCGGCCCGGCCCGCCCGCCCCGCGGCCCGCGCTCACCTGGATGGTCTGGTTGGGATCCCCGCCGGCCACGGGGCCCCCCACCAACTTGCAGTAGAGGTCCTCAGTGGGGCGCGGGGCGCCGCGCGTCGGGGCCTCCTCGCCGCAGGTGGCGGAGGCGGCGATGCGGACGCCCTCCGCCAGGTTGAAGTAAGGCGGGTGCAGGCTGAAGCCGCCGCCCGCTGCCTCCCGCGCCCGCACCGCGCCCAGCAGCGCCAGCCCGGCCAGCAGCAGCGGCGCGGGGCCCCGGGAACCGCGGGGCCGCGCGCCCGGCTTCGCCATCTTCCAGCTCCGGGGACGGCGGGCGAGGCTGGAGCCTGGCGGGGCTGCTGCGCGGCGCCCGGCCTGGCTCGGCCCCCC
>NW_006789032.1:1486038-1487222 GCF_000442215.2 Lipotes vexillifer | reverse complement strand
CCCGGCGGCCCCGGGTCTGGCGCCGCGGCCGGGAGTCAGGCACGCTCGCTCCGGGTCCAGCCCCGGCATCTGCCCCATCCACGGCCCGGCCCGGTCCCACCCGCAACCCCAGAACCGGCAGAACGACCCGAGCGACCGCAGCCTGGGAGCCCGATCGCTGGGGTCCCCCCGGGATTGAGGGGGTGAACCCCGGAGCGCAGCGCAGCGTCGCCTCCTCTCCCCGGCCGGTTTTTGGTTTTTCACCCCTCATACTGGCCCCCATATCTGCCCCATCCAGCAGGTGTGTGGGAAGGTGCTGTCAGCTGTGAGTGGCGGTGGTAGCGAGGGAATCCTATCTGCCGAGGGACAGGGAGACCCTGATTAGGGACTCCATGCTTTTCTGGGGGGGCCCATGTCAGATTCCATCCCACCCGACCCCCACCTACCCAGGGTTTGGCTTAAAAACACTCTAAAATAGGGAAGTGTATCAGGAGGGACTGGCCCCACCGGGCCCCTGCAGTGAAGGGAGGATGCCCAGGGCTCCGCCGCCGGTGCCAGGAAGGCTGCCTGTGAAGGAGGACGTCTATTGAGCACCTGCGGGGCCTGGGGCTGCAGGGCCAGGTGGGCGCTAACCCTTGTGCCTGGGGACTCCCTGCTTTGGGGCACTGTGGACCCCACCATCTCTGTCTGCCAGTGGAGCCCTCCTGCTCAGGGCAGGCACTCAAGGACCCTGGGGAGATCGGATTGGACGTAGAGGCCTGAGCTCAGGATTGTGTCCCAGCGGATTCTGCGTTTGGGTGGCTTCGGCCACTGGGTCTCGTCCCCTCCAGCTCCTGGCCCAAATCGGCCTCCAGGGAAGCCCTGATGGGGCAGGCGCAGCTGCCAGGCTGGCAGCTCCCCCCGGGTCTCTGAGCCAGGCCAGCTGGGTGTCTGTCCCACTTGAGACCCCCCTGGACAGTCCTGGGGAGCCGAGTAAATGTGTGCGGTGGCAGCCAGCTGGTCCTGGTGGGAGTTCTGCCCCAGTAGCTGTTCCCAGAAGGTTCCGCCACTAGCCACATCTTCCTGGCTGTCCCTGGCCTCCTGCGAATCCGAATCCCAAGGGGCTGGACTGCCGCTTCTCTAGGAGTTGAGAAATAGGCAGTAGGATGACCCTCCCTCTCCCCTCCCCTCTCCCCTCTGCCCTCTCCCCACCCCTCTGCCCTCTC
>NW_006789032.1:1473793-1485589 GCF_000442215.2 Lipotes vexillifer | reverse complement strand
CCCCTCCCCTCTGCCCTCTCCCCTCTGCCCTCCCCTCTGCCCTCTCCCCTCTGCCCTCTCCCCTCTGCCCTCTGCCCCTACTCCCAGGCAGTTCTGTAACTCCACCTGGGGGAGGGGGAGGAGAGGTGGTTCCCCGCTGGAGAGGCTCTGGGTGGGGGAGGGGCTGGCCTAGATGGTGGGGGAGGGGCGACAGGCCATGCTGGAGTCCTGAGTCCCCCACGCTGACGCTGACGGGCCAGCTCACCAGCTAATTTATGATCCCGTGGAGCCGCCTCTGGGCAGTAGCAGGGTTTCCAGAGGGGGGATTTGACCTGCCCCTGCCCCACCCTCCCTACTGCCCAGAGGTCCCCTGTCACGCACATCACAGCAGCGCACTCCGGCCCCCGGCACCCCCTTGACAGCTGGGGACCTGTCAGCCTGGGGACTGGGGCTGGCAACCTCCCACCCTCCACCCCCCCAGGTCGGCTTCCCAACCCCCGTGGAGGGACCAGCGGGCAGAGCTGAGGGATGGGAGCCCTCTGAGCCTCCTAGGGGCCAGGCATCTGCCATCTGAGAGCAGGCGGGAAGGAGGGGCCCGCTGCCTGAGAATGCGCCCAGCACGGAGAGGGTTAATCCTGGGCAAGCTGCTTCCTGGCAGACAGCTGCCCCAGAGCAACTGGTGGCCCGGGCCTGGGGGGAGGGGGTGGGGGAAGTGGGCAGAGGAGAATGTGGTGAAAGGGGCTGGGCAAGGTGCCCACTCTGCCCACACCTTGTGCCAGCTTATGTGTCCCAGCTGGGGCAGGAGTGGGCGGCATGGAGGATGGAGGTGTTATTCCAGTCGGGCTACACACTGACCTCTTGGCCGATGGAGGTTCTAGGGGAAGGTCCTCAGTGGGGCTGGGGGCGGGAGACCCATTTCCCGCGTCACATTTCCAGCCAGTCATTTCCAAATAGCCTAGCGAGTGCGTCTCGTCTCCCATCTTGCTCTGACTCCTGGGCCACCCAGCTGCCTTTCCTACTTAAGAATTCGGAAACTGGGGGGCAGTTTCCAACGTCCGGGGGTCAGTCAAGAGCGTGTGGTTAGCAAGGGAGAGGGAGTTGGACTGGCATTCATTTTCTCCTCCCGCATGTGTTGGGCACCTTTTGGGTATGGGTCCCTAATGTAGTGCCCCCCACCCCCCAAGCAGGCTGCCCCAGCCTCTGTCCTAAATCCAGGAGAGGGATGCTCAGTCCTGGGAGGTGGGAGGTGGGTAGTGGGTAGGGTCAGCTCATGGGGGAGGGCCATGGAGGCAGCCTGACCGCCTCTGTCCTACTAGGCTCTGGACATGCCCCTCGGGCAGACCCCAGACCCAGAGCCCCTCCCCACCCAGCCCCAGGGTAACAGAAGCCCTGGGACCCGTGGGAGGTCAGGCACAGGTGGCAGCCTGAGTGGGGAAGGTGCTCCTGGACCTAGGTAGGGGGTCTGGCCAATTCCCCCTGAGCCCAGGGATATGGCCTCTGCGGTGTGGCCTGGGCCAGGGGAGCCTGCCCTCGGGACAGCGGCCCTCACCTGAGCCACTGCCCCGACTCCTACGGCATTCCCAGGAGTCCCTGCTCAGCCCCATCTGTGGGGCAGCTGTGGGGACCAGCAGGCCAGGCCATGGGCACACCTGCCTCAGCCCGAGCCATAACTGTAACCTCTCGGGGAGCTGCTGCGTGGGGCGCCCCTCGCTGCACTCAAGCCTCATCATCGCGTCACGATCATAACTGATGGCTGTGCCTGACCGCCTGTTCCGGAGCCCGCTCTCTTGGGACAAGCTGCATGTGGAAGTGGGCCCGTGCAGCCGCGTGGGAGGAAGACGCCCCGAGCTCTCTGCTTGTGACTGGGAGGGTTTGTCTCCGCAGGAAGAGGTTTCAGGAGAAGCTAGGCTGTGGTTTGGAATATCTGAGGCCGCATTTCCCTCCCCCAGGGCTGCTCTGATACCTTCCAGGGAGCCCAGCTGGTGAGAACGTGTCCCCCATCCATCCATCCACAGGGCAGGCAGCAAGGCTGATGCTGGGGGCCCTGGCAGCCCAGGTCCAGCCCAGTCCTGCGGAGGGGAGGACACAGCCCAGCTGGGCTCCCTGAGGACTCACAGCTGAGAGGAGGGCTCATTAGAAGGTTGTAAACCCAGCAGATCTGGGGCCGGGAGAGTTCCTGGGCCTCTGGGCCATTGCTCAGCCCAGAACCCTCCCCTGGCCTTGGGCTGGCACGGTCCCCTGGAAGGGCTGAAGGCCAGAGGGCAGAGGACAGGCCTCGAGGAGCTGAACGCGCACCTGAAGGCTGGGGCCGGGCCGGAGCCCCAGCATTCCCGGCTGAGGAGGCTCTGGGGACAGGCCCCTTGATGCTCCTGAAGGAGCACTGTCTCCCCGCTGCCTGTGGCCCCAGCTGGGCCACCTCTGGGCTCTTCCAGGCCTCTAGGGCATGAGCTCTGGGGAAGCGTGGAGGCCACCAGATTTTGGGGTTTGACCCCAACGAGGAGCAGATGGTTTTGACCCCCCTGCTGCCCAGCCAAGGGCCCCCCTCTGGGAACCTTCTGAGCCTGGAGCTCCGGAGGGTCCACCTCTGCTGCTGTGTGCCCAGCTCACAGGCCAGCCCCCAGGGTGCCCACTGCAGGCCTGAGCCTCGGGTGTCTGATGGGGGGACTTTATACTGGAGGGGGCACAGACAGGCTTAGGTGTGCCCAGTGCCACGAGACGCAGGCTGGCCAGCCCCCCGGGTCCTGGGCTCTCCATGGAGGTTCCCCAAAGCTCCTGTCTCCTGCTCAGCTCACCTCCTTCCCAACTAGTGTCCTAGACAGGCAGGCCTGGCCCTACAGAAAGCACAAGAACCCAGGATGTGGGGGCCAGAACCCAGAAATGTGGGGCTTCATGACTCCCCATGGGGTGGTCAGCATGCTGTCCATGAGCAGAGAACCCTGACCGGGCAGGAGCCCAGAGTCCGGCTCCCGCTGAGTGTAGGGGAACCGCCGCCCCGCTGACATGGGGATGCCAGGCTTTGCGAAGTGTACCACAAGCTGGAAGGAATCCGGCCGGTCACCTTGTGGGCTGGAACCCTTGCGGTAACAGCTACGGGTGCTGGGTGCCTGCTGGGGCTGGGCGCTGGCTGGCACACGTGCCTCACCCCGTCTCCTCCCAGGCCAAACTGGCTTCTGCTTGTTTTAGGGTACCAGCCAGGCCCCTCACCGCAGCTCCCCGGGCCCTGTGGGGCCTCCCAACTACGCCCCGCCTGTCTGGCCAGTTGGCAGAGCCTCCAGCCTTCCCTCCCCCTCTATCTCATGGGGACTTTGGCCTTATTCCCTCTGCCCAGGACACAACAGAGCCCCTGCCCCTTTGTTTGACCACCTGGGCCTCTAGGCACGGCCCCAGAGAGCCAGCCTGGCCTGCTTTCTCAGGTGCATTCATTTTATTAAATCCAATCCCACCTGTGTCCTGCCTTTCCCTAGCCCCAGGCCTGGCAAAGAGGAAGTGCCCAGAGAGTGCCCACTGCTCGAGGGAATGGCCTCTTGGGTTTACCCCCTGCAGGTCCGTCCAGGCTGTGACTTTGGGAGGCATTTGGAGGAAACCTCGGGTTCCCAGGAGAAGCCTCCCCAGCTGCGCCCCAGGGCCCCTGCCCAGCCCAGGGTCTGTGAGCTGGAAGGAGAGGCAGCGCCTGCTGGGGAAGGGGGTGTAGGGAGGGGCTGCCGACTGTGATGTGCCCAGGTGTCTGCATCCCTGCAAGACATCACTCCCCTCCCTGGCTCACGGGCACCCCCAACCCAGCCCCGGGCTTGAGGGGCAAAGCTCAGCAGCAAATCTCAGGCCCCAGCCTCAGTGGAGGGGGTGGGCCAGGTAGGGGGCCCTAGGAACCCCCGGGGAGGGGGCCTGGGACCTCCCTGGAGATCCAACCATCTCCAGAGAGCGAAGGGAAGGGATGGTTCAGTAGTGAGGTTGCTCTTAGGACCCCAGACCCAGGCACCTCCCTTGAGGAAGGATGCTGTCAGGGCACCTCCCAGCACCTTGCTGGGGTGTGAAATTGGGGGTCCGGGCTTCCTGATCGCGGATGTGTGGTGGGGAGCACGGGGGGTGCCTGCAGCGTGCACAGCGGACACCCATGGGGCCAACATTTCTGCAGTGTCATTTTTTTATCCTACTTGACCTTTGGCCCCTAGTTCTCCCCCACCCCCACGCTCACCACCTCCCTGCTCTGCGCTCCGGACTGGGCAGCCCTGAGGGGGGAACAGGTGAGGGGCGGGGGGGTGCCCAGCACAGAGGGAGGGGACGGCACCGGCGGGCCTGGGTCGCCCCTGCCCTCCTCCTTCACGGGACCCATCTCCAGCAGGCCCTTCCCCTGCCTCGGTCCCTGGGGCCCGGCCAAATGGTTCCTGCGGGGTGACGGCTCTGCAGCTTCTCCAAGAGGTGCCCACAGACGGCCTTATATGGCCAGGAGGACTCACTGCCCAGGCGGAATCTGATCCCACGGGAAGGGCAGGGGTGCAGGGCGGTGCCTTGGGCCAGAGCAGGCCCACACACGGGGAGTGGCTGGAATGGCCGCAGCTTCCTGGGCCCGCAGTCCCTTAAAGGGAGTCACATTAGTCCGAGCCCCTCACCAACTTTGGGACATTTGGTTGGGGGCCCTGTGATGAACCATGGGGGCTTGCGGCCCCAGCAAGGGCCGTGACATTCGAGGGCAGCCTGCCCTGCCCGGCACCACCCAAACCGCACCAGGTACGGCCCTCTCCCTGCCTGTGGGGCTTAAGGCCAGCAGCCCCTGCTCTGACCTTGACCAGCCAGGCCACTGGCCCTCAGCAAGTGGCCTCCTCCTCCCGGGCCGGCCTGGCCTGGCATCAGCGGCCCCCCCGCCAGGGTCCCCGTGCCACACCCGGGCCCCGCTGGGACTCAGACCCCCGCCTTGGCTCCGCTCCCCAGCCCTCTTCCTCTCCCTCCAGCACCCCTGCCTTTCTCCCTTCTGACTCTCTCCTCTGGGCTTCTCATTCTCTGGCTACCCTCTCTCTGGCTCTGTCCCTCTGTCTCCCTACCTCTGTCTGTCTGTCTGGGTCTCTCGGTGTCTCTGTCTCTCTTCCTGCCATCTGCTGCCCTAGATCTGCTGAGCTCCACTACTCCGGGCAGCCCTGGGCACCCCTCCCCCGTGCCTCCTGGGGCCTCTGGAGAGGGATTTGCAGCAGCAGGTGGTGGCAGAGCCACTGCCTGCCTGCCAGGCCTGTCTGCCCACCTGGGAAGCTCTGGCCACAGGGTCCCGGCGGCCCTTGTGGGCTGGGCTGGGGAGTGGGCCGGCTGGGGAGGACACAGCTCTCCTGGGCTCCTGGGCTGCCACACAGCCCTGGGACACGGCAAGTGGAGGTGGAGTCTACCTCATCCAGGGGGGCACCACAGTCCACTGCCTGCACGTCGGGGCTGCGGCCTGGGGAGGCCCCAGGCCACGGGCAGAGGGGGACAAGGGCCCACGTGGCGCTGGGTGCAGCCACTCCTCAGGCCAGCGTGGGAGGGCAGGGACTCTTGTCACCCGGCTGTTCAGGTGAGCAGAGGAGGCGGGGTGGGCCCAGACCACCCTCTGTGCCTCCCCCGAGCCAAAGGCCTGAGGACAGCGTGGGGGCCCCTGGCCCTTGCCACGTGTGCGCATCTTGCCAGCAGGCTCTTGGGGAAACTGAGGCTCGGGTGGTGCTGTGGCCCAGGAAGGCTGAGGCAACAGGGTGAGGGGTTGACATCTGTCTGTCTGTCCAGGATGTGCTCCAAGGGGATGCAGTAGAAGGGCAAGGGCTGCCAGGCTGCCAGGGCCGGGTTGGGGCAGGAGGCCTGGGGCAGCACCTGCCCTGTCCGTCCTCTGTGGTCCAGACTGGCACGTCCCCTGGGCTGGCAGGAGCCTGTGACATCTCCCCCAGTGCCAAGCAGGAGGGGTTGAGGTGGGGCCCTGGGGAGCCCTAGCCTGGAGGCTGCCTGGGCGGGGATTGAGAGCCACCCACTCTGGGGCCCCCAGCTGTGACAGGGGATCCCTTCTCTCTCCGTCACCTCAGGTGGCTTTTCAGAGGCAAACTGTCCTGTCGTGCCTCTGCTGGAGACTCTCCAGTGCCCCCCACACCCCTGCAGCTTCCAAGGCCCTCAAGCTGCCTCTCGCCCCCTTGTTGCTGCCAGCGTTCCAGCCTCACCGGCCTCCTTACAAAGTCTAAGTGCCCCCTTGCACCACAGGACCTTTGCACGACCCACACCTTCCACCAGGAATCTTCTCCCATCCAGCTCTGGGCCTCCCTACAGACCCCAGCTCCGGGGGTACATTCTTCCTTCCTTCATTCAACGACTATTTAATATTTTTATTTATTTCATTTCATTATCTTATTATTTATCTTATGTCCAGAGCCCCATGCCGAGCAGGTGCTGGGCAGTTGTGGCTGGATGCTGGGACACCGGTGCCCCATCGCCTTCACACTGGCCTGGAGGCCCCGGGTGGGGGAGGGCAGGCCGACGGGGAGAGGGCTCAGTGCCCAGGCCCCTGCTTCTCTCGTGCGGCCTGAGGGCCACAGCGCAGAGTAAAAACATCAGACAGTAACAAGTGCGGGCCAGGATGAAGGAAGTCGGGTCCCCTACGCTGCTGGCGGGGACGCAGACGGTGCGCCTGTGGACCTAGTGTGGTGCTTCCTGAGGGGAAACGCGGCGTCCCCAGGGGTCCACACCCCCACTTCTGGGGGTGCATCCACGGCGATCCCGGGCACAGCGTCTGTGGCGGCGCTTTCCATAGCAGCCAAAAGGCAGGAGCAGCCCCGATGCCCATCAATGGGCGAGCGGGAGTGAGCTGCTCCACACCCGCCGCAACTCAGAGCCTGGCAGGCAGACTCTTTGAAGCCGCTGGAACCAGGAGCCGGCAGTTCGGGGTGTGCCTGGGCCACGAGGCTCGGCTGAGCGGGCGGAGCGCAGCGGAGGCGGGAGCGGGTGACGGCAGGTGGAGATGGCCGAGACAGGGCTACCCCTGGGTGCCGGACGGCTCCCACCACACAGCTTCCCGTGAGCGCTGGGGAGGCGCAGGCCCGTGTTTAGGACACTAAACAAGACACTCAACCCTAAACAGGAGACTGACTCACCCTGTCTCCCCTGAGCGTCCACGGGGCCCTGGGTCACACGCAGCTCAGCCTGCAGGCTCGTGCCTCGGGGCCTGACCGAGAAACCCGCCAAGTACTGGGGCTCCTCCAGGGCCACCAGGGCTTCAGATGCAAGTGACATCCAACCACCTCTGTCTCCTGTCACCCCAATTTCATAAAAGGAGGGCTTGAGAGTATGGAAAGGTGGGGCCGCGGAGGGACCACCGGTTGGGCCCCGTCCTGCCTGCCCAGGGCTCCGTTCTGGCGGTCCCCTCCAGGACCCCCGCTGGGGGCTGCCCCTGCCGGTGTGGAGAGGTAGGGACGGTGGGTGGGCTCAGCTTCAGGCCTCTGTTTGCCTCAAGTTTCAACATATACAAAACATTGGTCCTTGGCTCTCCTGGGGAGATATTTCCTAGAGGAATGTAAACACGCGAGACTTGGAAGGCTCCTGCTGGGCTCCGCAGTGGTAGGGTCTCCTGAGAGCACGGTCTCCTTCTCGGAGGGGCTCTGTGGCTGGGTTTCCCCCCCCAGGGGTGGTAGTGAGGGAGGTGAAGCCTGGGAGTTGAGAGTCATCCCCTCCCTCGGAGCCTGGTCGCCTGTTGCCTCCGTGCTCCATCCAGGGCTTGCTGCGTGATCTCAGGTCAGAGGCGCAACCTCTCTGGGCCCCTGAGCCGATGGGGCTGATTGTGTTCTCCTGGCCTTTGGCCCCAGTCTCTCAGTGCCACCATGTCTCTGTGCCACACACCCAGTGGGGCTTTAGGAAGCTGCCGTTTCTGGTGCCCTTGCGCTGGCGCTGGGCGGGCGCCTGATCTGATGCTCAAAAAAGCCCATTTTACAGACAGGAGACTGGGGATCAGAGGGGCTACGTGGATGCTGCCTGTCACCAACGCTGTGACCCCGAGGCACTGTGCGACCCAGCCTGCTGGTTAGGGATCAGGAGGCTGCCGGGTTGGTCAGTCCTGACCTTATCTGCAAGGTGCTCAGTCCCCGTCCCGAGGGCTTGCTCCTGGCTGGACATGTGCCCACATGCTCTGTAGCAACAGCTGCCCCAGGCATCCTCAGCGAGGCCCCGGTCCTGGGAAGCCGAGCGGGGCAGAGCCTGCCAGGAGGCTGGCACAGGCCGCCCTCAGGGCCTCCTGTATCTCCACTGGAATGCATCGAGCCCCCACCCGCTGCCCACCCAGGGGCAGGAATGTGGCCGAGGCTGCTGCGGGGAGCAGGGAGCCTGGGGGGGAGGGTGTGGTAAGAGGCCTCCCTCTGCCGTCTGGAATCCTCGGGCTGGCACCAGGTCCCTGCCTGCCTCTCCCCGCCCCCACTGCAGAGCGAGCCTCTGGTCCTCCTCTCCGCAGGCTGCAGGGGCTCTGGGGTGACCAGTGTGAAGGGGTGGCACCTCCCAGAGCTGGTCCCTGCGAGACAGCGTCCCTTCCTCAGAGAGGCCTTCCATGACCACCTGACCTACGGCCCCCTCGTTTGGGCCGTTGCCCTTCAGAGCCCTAGACCACGCCCCACTGGCATCCTGGGCCGGACGCCTCCCTGCAGGGCCCTCCTGGGCACCGTGGGGTGTTCAGCAGCATCCCCGGTCTCTACCCACTAGCGGCCAGTAGCACCCTCCCCTCCCCCAGGCATGGCAGTCAGCCAGACAGTCAGTATGTCCTGGGGAGACCGTCCTGGCATGAGACCCACTGCCCCAGACCTTCCTGAGATGAGACGTTAATTGTCCTCTTCCCCAGGCCAGGAGCTCCCCGAGGACACGGGTCACCTGTCCTGAACGCTGCAGGGCCCGTGCCTGCCCGGGGGCCCAGGACAGCATCCCGGCCCGCACGGCCACCTGCTCGAGGTCACAGCAGGTGGGGGGCGGCGCCTCCTGGCTGGGCCCTGCGGGACATCCCAGGGCCTCAGAGTCCCAGAGCGCCTGTGGAGCTGGGCGGGGAGCGGAGAAGCTGCCCAGAACCCAGAGGCGCTGTGGGGCCGGGCTGTGCCGGACAAGCCCGGGCCGCACCTGCTCACGCGGGGCAGGAATCTGGATTCCGTCACTCTCCACCTGGGCTTTCCAGGCCCAGCAAACCTCTGTCCCTGGGCATGTTTCTGCAGCAGCTGACACGCTCGGCTGCCTGGTGCTCAGAGGCTGGGCTGGGCCCCAGAAGCAGCCCTGTCCACCTAGGCGCCCTGCTGGGCGTCCCCGGGGCAGAGCAGGGAGGTGAAGGACCTCCAAACCACTGCTTCTGAGTGCACCGTGCCTGAAAGCCCACCATTAACCCTCCTTAGGGCTCAGCTTGGGGCGGCAGGGGGGGGTGGTGTCAGGTGGGGGTCCTCTCCGCCGGCACAAGGGCCCGTCCTGGCTGCGCTGTGTCCCACCCCTCCACCCCTAGGGCCCGGGGCTGGGTTCAAGCCCTGCCCTGCATCTGGCTCGACTCTGGGGGAGCCTCTTCCTCTCCCTTGGCCTCAGTTTCCTGCGCTGTACATGCTGCCGGTTCCTCCCAGGGCAGGAAGAGCCAGTCCAAGGTCACCTCCCAGACAGACGGACAGATAGACCGCAGTACCCATTTCCACGGAAGAGAACAGCAGCAAAGGGGTGGGTGGAAGAGTGGTCTTTCCCTCCCGAGGTCTGTGCCTGGTCCTGTTGAACCCTCACCTGCACCCATGGGGGAAGGGAGAACAGCTTCGACCTCCTGATGGGGCAACTGAGGCTGAGAAAGGAGAGGGGGGACTTCCCTGGCGGTCCAGTGGTTAAGACTTCACCTTCCAATGCAAGGGGTGCAGGTTCGATCCCTGGTCAGGGAGCTAAGATCCCACATGTCTAACGGCCAAAAACCAAAACATAAAACAGAAGCAATATTGTAACAAATTCAATAAATACTTTAGAAATGGTCCACATCAAAAAATCTTTAAAAAAAAAAAAAAGGAGAGGGCCGGGGCTGGGTGGTCGGCACTAGAAAACAGGCCTGCCCAGTTCCCAGGTCTTTGCCTTAATCACTGTGCTGCCCCTTCAGGATGGCGGGGCCTGGGACAGAGGTCAGCCTGGAGCCAGACCCCGGTGTCTGCCCCTGGCAGGCCTGGCCCGGGGGGTAAAGGTGGGCCTTGCTGCCTGCTCTCTGCAGCCTTCTTGCTTTGAACCTGAAACTCCACTGGCTTGGCTGGAACATCTTGGCCTGTGGCCAGCATGCTGAGCCCGCAGCATGTCCACTAGGATGAGCCAGCTGGACTCTGTGTGTGTGCCTGGGGCGGAAGTGTCTCCTTTCCTGTCCTTGGCTCAGTCCTTGTAGCCCGGCCCCACTGGAGGGATGGGGCCAGAAGATGGACGTTCTTGGGTGTCTCTGACCTCAGAGTCCTCTCCGCTGGGTGTCAGCCGGGGTCCGGGAGCCCGGCCCGGCCCCCCACTCTGCCTCCAGAGTGCCTGCGCCTGTAACTGGGGAAGGGGCCCGTGAGGGCCTCCTGGGAGCCACCCAGACCTGCCCCAATGCCAGCGCAGTCAGCAGCACACCCTGCCTGCCTGCGTGAACATGGATGTAAAAACCCAGGGGGTGGAGGCTTAGGATTTGTGTTCCTTACCACGTGTAGGTTATACCTCAATGAAAAAATCTCATATGGTAAAATAAATAAAATAAAATGACAAAATAAAGTAAAATAGAAGAGAACGTGACACTGGCCAGACACTCTCAAGCTCCCCCCTGCTCTGACAGCCTGTGAGTAATGATGCTCAAGGCCCAACAGCCCAGGTCACTAAGGCTGGGCCCACGTGCTGGGGCTGCACGCCGGCTGTGACCTCCCTTGAGCCTCATTGAGACTGGGGAGGGCCGGCGTCTGCCTATCTCCTTGAGGCCAGAGGATGTCTGGAATCACGGCTGGGGGCGGTGGCACCAGGACCTGCTGGGTGGGAGCCTCTCTGAGGCAGGAACTCTGTCGTGAGCTGGGCCCTCTCCCGAGAGAACAGGGCAGGCAGGAAGGGCCAGTGGCCACAGCTCCTGGCCGGTTCTGCACAGGGAGAAGCCTGTCCCTTGGCCCTGAGCTGCAGCTCACCCTGGCCCGCGCCCAGGCCCGGAAGGAGGGTTTCCTGGTTTTGGGGCTGGTTCCCTTCTACACACAATACATTTCAGGCTGACCTGGCCCCACCCGGCCCAGAAGCAGCCACTCTGGGAGGAGGAGGGAGGCGCCCCAGGAAGGCTGAGAGCCTCGCTTACCTGTCTGTGAGGTGGGCCCCCAGGATGGTGCTGGGGAATGGGCAGTGGATGCTGCACACGGACACCATCCAACACCACTAGCCGCTGTCACCCAGCTGGGCAGCCTGAGTGAGGGCCCGTGTGAGACTGGGGTAGTGATAGTGCAGCTTCTGGATTCGTCAGCCCAGGGTTCAAATCTACAGCGGTGGGACCTGGGGTCACAGCATAATAATGATGGTGATAGCGGTGATGATGAAGGTGGCAGTGATGTTGATCGTGACGATGGGGATGCTGAGGGCCTCCTGAATGCCACGTCCACTCTGAGCACCGCATATGTGTTAACCCTCCAGGGTGGTGCTCTTACTGCTGTCCCTACTTTAAAGCCGGGAGGAGGAGGAGACAGCTAAGCTACCTGTCATACAGCTACGAGGCAGAGGGAGGGTGCAGTCAGCCTGCCATCCTGATGGGATACTGGAAGTCAGGGCGATCTAGAGCACTTGGGGGTGCAGGAGGCAGTAACAGGTGTATGCTCTGTAGACCTGGAAGTGCTCGGGGATCCTGATGGGGACCATCCT
>NW_006789032.1:1461020-1473198 GCF_000442215.2 Lipotes vexillifer | reverse complement strand
CCATCCGGCTGAAGAGCCGCTTCTCTGAGCCCCTGGAAGCTGCCCCGGGAGCTGCAAAAAGGGCTCAGGACAGTGTCTTCAAGTGCCAGGTCCTCCCGTCCCCAATCCCTTCATCCCACCCAGCCTCTGGCCCTTTTCCAACCTGGAGACCCCACAGGAAGTTCAGTAAACAAGCCACCCCTTGGGCAAGGGGCGAGGGGCCAGGGTCCTGAGGGAGGTGGCCAGCCCCCTTCAGCCGGCAGGAAAGTGGACAGGTGAGCCTCTGCCCTTGGGCCCCTCGCAGGGCTGCCTGCAGGGTCAGGTGCAGCTCTCGGGCGCCCCGTAGTGGCTGCTGGGGAGAGTACAAGTGGGATGCGGGGACACCTCTCCCCAGGTTCCTGACCTCTGGCAGCCTCCAGCCTGAGCAGCTGCCCTCGGCCACTTCAGATGCCAGGAGGCCCTGCTGATGGAAGGCCCACGTAGGCTCCCTTCAGGGACCACTGGCTCCTCTGTCTGTGGGACCTGAGACTTCAGACAGCAGGGTTTCTTAAAGGGGGGGGCTTATCCAGATTTCACAGGCCCGAGGGTAGGGTCACAGGGCTTCCTTTTGAAGATCTTGGCCTTGGGATCCCACCTCGGGGAAGATGAGACTGTGATGTCTTGTGTGTGTGCCCATGTGTGTGCATGCGTGTGTGACCTATAGTCTTAAATGGTTTTTTTTTTTTTTTTGCGGTATGCGGGCCTCTCACTGTTGTGGCCTCTCCCGTTGCGGAGCACAGGCTCCGGACGCGCAGGCTCAGCGGCCATGGCTCACGGGCCCAGCCGCTCTGCGGCATGTGGGATCTTCCCGGACCGGGGTACGAACCCGTGTCCCCTGCATCAGCAGGCGGACTCTCAACCACTGCACCCCCAGGGAAGCCCGTTTTTTCTTTTTGATTGTGATAAAATACATATAACATAGAACTTACTACCTTGATCTTTTTTTTTTTTTTCAGTACGTGGGCCTCTCCCGCCGCGGAGCACAGGCTCCGGACACACAGGCCCAGCGGCCATAGCTCACGGGCCCAGCCGCTCCGCGGCACATGGGATCCTTCTGGACCGGGGCATGAACCCACGTCCCCTGCATCGGCAGGTGGACTCTCAACCACTGCGCCACCAGGGAAGCCACACCTTGATCATTTTTAAGTGTGCAGTTCAGCGGTATTAAACACATATATAACGTTGTGCAGCTGTCACCACCATCCACCTCCAGAACTTTCTCATCTTGTAAAATGGAACTTTATACCCATTAGACACTAATACCCCATTCCCATCTTCCAGCCCCTGGCTCCCACCATTCTACTCTCCATCTAAATTTGACTCCTCTAGGTACCTCGTATAAGTGGAATTACACAGTATGTCTTTTTGTGACTGGCTTATTTTAATTTGCAGAACATCTTCAAGGTTCACCTGTACACGTGTCACAATCTCTTTCCTTTTTAAGGATGAATAATATTCCACTGTATGCATAGCCCACATTTTGCTAATCTGTTCATCCACCCATAGACACTTGGGTTACTTCCACCTCTTGGCTCTTGTGAATAATGCTGCTGTGAATATGGGTGTGCAAATATCTCTTCAAGACACTTCTTTCCATACTTTTGGGTAAATGACCCAGAAGTGGAATTGCTGGATCACATGGTAGTTCTTAAGTTTTTGAGGAACCACCATACTGTTTCCCACAGCAGCTGTACTATTTTACATTCCTACCAACAATGCACAAAGGTTCCAATTTCTCTATATCCTTGTCAACACTTATTTTTATAATATTTATTTTTTTATATTATTTTTTATAGTGGGTGTGAGTGGTATCTCGTAGTTTTGACTGGCATTTCCCTGATGATTAGTGGATGCTGCACATGTTTAAATGTTCTTATTGGCCATTTGTATATCTTCTCTGGTGAAATGTCTTTCGGAGTCCTTTGCCCATTTTTTTTTTTTTTTTTTTTGCGGTACGCGGGCCTCTCACTGTTGTGGCCTCTCCCGGACCAGGGTACGAACCCGTGTCCCCTGCATCGGCAGCATCCGCAGGCGGACTCTCAACCACTGCGCCACCAGGGAAGCCCCTTTGCCCATTTTTGAATTAGGTTTTTGTTGTTGTTGTTGATTAGTCTTAGGATTTTGCTCTATATTCTTAATATTAATCCTTTATCAGATGTATGATTTGCAAATATTTTCTCCCATCTTTGGGTTGCCTTTTTACTCTGTTGATGGTGTCTTTTTAAGAAAATTTTATTTAAAAGAATTTGGGGGGGGCCACGCCACGAGGCACGTGGGATCTTAGTTCCCCAAACCTGCACCCCCTGCATTGGAAGTGCAGAGTCTTAACCACTGGACTGCCAGGGAAGTCCTGATGGTGTCTCTCTCTTTTTTTTTAATGAATTTATTTTATTTTTGGCTGCATTGGGTCTCTGTTGCCGCGCACGGGATTTTCTCTAGTTGTGGCGAGCGGGGTCTACTCTTCGTTGTGGTGTGCGGGATTCTCACTGTGGCGGCTTCTCTTGTTGAGGAGCGTGGGCTCTAGGCACACAGGCTTTAGTAGGTGTGGCACGTGGGCTCAGTAGTTGCTGCTCACGGGCTTAGCTGCTCCATGGCATGTGGGATTTTCCCGGACCAAGGCTCGAACCCGTGTCCCCTGCATTGGCAGGCAGATTCTTAACCACTGTGACACCAGGGAAGTCCCCCAATCGTGTCTTTTTGATGCAGAAATTTAATTTTTCATGAAGTCCAATTGGTTGTTGTTGCTGCTGCCTGTGCCTTTGGTCTCATATGCAAGAAATCATTGCCAAACCCAATATCATGAAGGTTGTGTCCTGTGTTTTCTTCTAAGAGTTTTATAGTTTTCCGTTTTGTGTTTATGTACTTGATCCATTTTGAGTTAATTTTTGCAATTGGTGTAAGGGTCCAGCTTCATTCTTTTGCATGTGGGGACCCAGTTTTCCCAGAACACTTGTTGAAAAGACAGTCCTTTCCTTCTTAAACGGTCCTCATCACCTTTCAGGTGCTCTGGGGCTCTAGCTGTCTCCGACTCCTGCCTCTCAGCTACAGAGACAGTTTTTTTTTTTTTTTTTTTTTTTTTTGCGGTATGCGGGCCTCTCACTGTTGTGGCCCCCTGCGCCGCGGTGCACAGGCTCCAGACGCGCAGGCCCAGCGGCCATGGCTCACAGGCCCAGCCGCTCCACGACATGCGGGATCCTCCCGGACGGGGGCATGAACCCGCGTCCCCTGCACCGGCAGGCGGACCCCCAACCACTGCGCCACCAGGGAAGCCCCCGAGACAATCTCTTGATGACCAGGCCTAGATGGGCTGACCCACACACTGACACAGACAGGCAGGCCAGCTGTGCAGAGCCCCAAATGAGACAGGCTGGCATCTGGGACCCTTTGCTGCAGGGCTTGCACCTGGACAAATGCCTCCTTGAGCTACACAACATAGTACAAAAAAACTGTATGGGATGAAAAATAGCAGCATACATGCACACTGGAGGCAAATGATGGACAGAAAGATACAAAAAGACCAAAAACCCAGCTGCCACTTTTAAAGAGCTGGGAGCAAAAACAGGGTACATGGAGCAAAAGCAGGGTCCTGCGCATGCGCCCTGCACACCACCTTAGGTGGGCAGACCACCTAAGCCACCCCTCTGGCCCAAGCCCTGGACCTGCCGCTGTCCTCACCCCATATAAGAAACCAGCTCGACTCCCCTGGGGAGCTAGCAAGGGAAACTGTTACTTGTTTCTGCTCCCCCCTGCTGCAGCAGGAGCCCCGATAAAGCCTTGCCTGAATTTCTTGTCTGGCTTCTTATCAATTTCTGTTGATTAGGGAAGGCCAAGAACCCTGCTCGGTATCACAACCACAAACATAAACACGTAATGTCTGTGCACGTACTGGGCGTCCTGGAAAAAGCACACACCTCTCACGGCTGGCATGAACATGGAGTGTGACCTTCCTACAGGCCGCTGGCCTCGGTGACCTCACTCCTGATGCCCAGCTGCTGGCGCCCAGCAGAAGCAACAGCAGACACACTGCCCGCATGAACACTGGTTTCCGTGTACAAGGGAACTGGTGGCCTCAGCCCCCACCAGGCCCAGATGTTAAACCCTCCCAGAGCCGCACAGAAGTTGGCAGTGACTCAAACGGGGCACCGTGTGGCCAAGCTGACGGAGAGCACTTGCACGTCACCACAGGGTGAGCAGACATAGCCCTGGGAAGTGAGCTGGGAGCCCAGACTGCGAGGATGGGGAGGGCGTGTCAAGCAAAGGGGCATTTGGACCTCGGAGACTCCACGGCCAGGCTCAGCCCGGGCAGCAGGTGGAGGCCAAGTGCGCAGGACCTGGAGTCCAGCCAAGAAGGGCCTTCCCTCTCTTCCGCGAGAGGAAGCGCAGGAGGATGTTTTAGTCGAGGCTGCAGGGCACGCCCCCAGGAACGCAGGGCGGGGGACCCTGGGAAGTCTGCTCTGCAGCCTGTAGTTTTTCTATTTTCTTCCTCAACGGACCCTTAGCTCCAAGAGAGACTGCTCCGTGGAGGATGGAGTGGGCGTGATGTGGGGGGAGGCGTCCTGGGCAGGGGCCGGATGGTGCAGGGCGAGGGAAGGGCTGGGGGCGCTCGACCTGGTTCTGCCACGAGGCTTGGCCGAGCTCCTTCCCCGCTCAGGCACTGGTTTCCCGAGGGGTTGTTTTCCACGGTCTGGGAGGGCGCCCCCCACTCCAGCCCTGCCGCTCCTCCCTCAAGACCCCAGGGGCTCTACCCACTCTTCGCTCTTAGAACCAACGGCGCCCCTCCTGCGTCCACGTTCGTGATGCCCGGCTTGTCTCCGGGGTAAGCGCTCCGGTCCGCAGCTCTCACGTGCTGACGAGCGCGGCCCGTTCCGGGGCCCCCGGCCCCCGCCCTCGCCCCCCGGGTCCACAGTCCTGACTGAGCGGCCGCGGGTACCGGGCGGTCCCGGCGACGGGAAGCGCCCGCCCTGGGCGCAGCCCACCGCTGCGGGGACCCGCCCGCGGGCGCCATCGCGAGTCCGCGCCGGCCACCCGCCCAGCACGGCGACTCGTCCTCGAGGCTCGGCCGCGGCCACCTTGCGGTCGCCAGACGTCAGGAAGCTCTCACCCGCCGGAAGCAGAAGTGCGTCAGAGTGGCCGGCCTTGCTCTCTGCGTAGAGTCGCGGCGGCGTGCAGGACCCGGAAGTACTCGCCGAGGCCCCGCCCCACCCGCTAATAGCACTGCCCGGGGAGAAGGCCCTTCCTCTCCGCGCTCGCGCTCGTTGTGGTGCCACCAGGTGGGTCTCGCGGCTGCGGTCGGGGTTGGGGTCGGGGTCGGGGCCGGGGCCCGGGCTGAGTGGCGGCGCGGGGGCCTGGTTAGGTGCGGGGCGGGGACGGACTCGGGCGTGCGGGGGTCGGGGCCTGGGCGTGGGGGCGGCGACTGACCCGAGCGCGCGGACACGGCCTGTCCTCACGGCGCTGCGGGGGGCTCCACAGACGCTCCCTCAACATGCAGAACGACGCCGGCGAGTTCGTGGACCTTTACGTGCCGCGGAAATGGTGAGCATCCTCCGCCCCGGTCCCTGCATCCCCCGCCGCCGCCACCGGCCGCCGAGCCCTCTCCCTGCCCCTCGCCCGCCGAGCCCCGTCCCCGCTCACTGCACTCCCCCCACAGCTCTGCCAGCAACCGCATCATAGGCGCCAAGGACCACGCGTCCATCCAGATGAACGTGGCCGAGGTGAGCCGGGCGGCGGGACGGCTTGTCCCCCGGGGAGGGGCGAGGTCTGGGCGGGCCTCACGTCGATTACCAAACCCCAGGTTTAGACCCGAAGGCGTTTGGGTGCACCTTTGTGACCCCCATTCTCGATTCTCGATTCATAGGTTGACAAGGTGACAGGCAGGTTCAACGGCCAGTTTAAAACCTATGCCATCTGCGGGGCCATTCGCAGGATGGTGAGTGTTTCCCGGTCTCTTTCAGCGGGCCTTTGAACCGGAGTGGCATTTCCCTCCCTGTTCCCAACCTGAGCAGGTTTGTTGGCAGAAAAGACTGCAGCCTACTGCACTGGACTGTGCTGGCTGCCAGCCCCTTCCTGGGGGTGGAAAAGGGTGCTCGGGGGCCCAAGAAAGGGCCCACCCTGAGAAAACAGGCAGGCGATGACCTTGGAGCTTCCCAGTTATCACAGCTCCTTCCTGCCCCAGGGGTCTGACCCCTGTACCGTCAGGGGTCTGCCTGATGCTAGCGTGTCTACCCTTGGTCGGTTTGGACGGCAGTGTGGCTGGACCTCTGGCCAGCAGGGCGCCTGGTCCCAATGTGCGTTCTCCCCTAGGGCGAGTCCGATGACTCCATTCTCCGGCTGGCCAAGGCGGACAGCATTGTCTCAAAGTAAGAGGACGGGGGTTTGGGCATAGGCCCAGGATGTCTTTGGAGACCAGGTCTTAAAAGTTCTTCCTTTTGTTCCAGGAACTTCTGACTGGAGAGGATCCTGGATGTGGAACGTGTGTTATAAATAAAGAGTGAAAACCTATCTGTTGTTTCCCTTCTGTGCTTTTGGGGGGGCGGGGAGGGCTCCTCTGTGCTCTGGAGGGTCGGGGCTGGCCGGCTGAAGGGCAGCCTATGACACATGTTGTAGAACCAAATTTTACTTAAAGCACAAATACATTACTTTTTGCAAACAGATCCATGACACTTGACTACTAGACAGTGAGGTCAGATGGCCACTTAAGGGCTCATCTAAGTCCACAGCGCCTCCTAGGCACTGAGGGAGTGGCCCCAGGCCCTTGGATACAGATGTCTGGGCTGGTTCTAGGGGGTGACGTTTTAGGCTGAAGTTTAATGCCTTAAATACTGGCTTCATTTGAGTACCACACAGTGACAGCTGTTGACATTAAAAAGGACACAATGCACTAAAGGGAAGGTTACAGACGGGTTTGGTGAATGACTAGTTCTCACTACACGAACAGGTAAAGTTATTGTATCAGCCATTCTAACATCTGTATAGAAATTTCCAGGAAGATGTGTTCAAGGCTGAATTGTAAACCAGGACGTACATTTTGTAAGTCGGTCCCCTGCAGTGCCTGTAACAGGGGTGTCCTTGAGACGCTGTGTTGGTTGGACAGGTCACTTTGCAGAAGAGTTGCGTGGGGCCTAGCAGCTTCATCCTTCAAGCCCTCCTTGGTGCACGTCAGGTTTGGGAGCCATCTTGGACGGGGAGGAGGCACTTCTCAGTAAATAAGGTCAGAATACAGACTCGGGCTTCGCGCTCCCTCCTGCAGTTGTCCCCCTCCTCCCTTAGCCCCAGCGACTGACTGAGGAAGCAGGAACAGCAGCCAGCGGGGCGGGAGCCGCCGTCCTGCACCCCTGCTGGGGTCTCAAGTTGCTGGTGGTTGAGCGCTCTGATGAGGGCTGGCCTCTGTTCTGCAAAAGCACCAGTGCACACGCGTAGGATGCAGGGTGGGGCTGTCCCGGAGCCCCTCCAGTGACAGGCTTATGGGGCAGCAGTAGGGAAGCAGCTTAATGGCCCAGCCAACACAGTCCTTTCTGCGAGCAGCTGACCCGTGAAGCTCCAGCCCGCGGTCTTCAGTGTTTCTGGTGGGGCAGCAAGTGGATGAACTGGGTCACGTGTAGCGTAGAGAAGCTGGCGTGCCGGGCACACACCTGCCCAGAAGGACAACGACCAGCCTTTGGGGTCGGCTTGGTGTGGCGGCTCCTCCGGCCCAGGCGGCTCCCGCTTCCTGCCGGGAGGAAGAACGCTGGCCCGACCCTTGCGGGGAGGCAGGGCTGTGAAGCGTCGGTCTCCCCGCTGGAGGCTCAGGTGTGGTTCAAGTCACAACTTCAGCAGACGCCGTTTAACCAGTTTCTGTTCCCTCAGGAAAAAAAGACCCAAAGAACCAAATCCTGCACGTCAGTAAACATGGTTTCTCCACAATATTGCGTAGGAAGATCAAGAGCCAGCAATCCAGTCATCCTGAAGGTCCCCAGTGTCGTGGGCAAGGGGGGGTCTTCCCGGTGAGACGGATCCTTGCGTGGGGTGGGCTAGTTCTGTGCCCAGAGGCCTGCTGGGGTGTGTGACCCCCAACAGGGCATCAGGACTTCACAGTGATGTGATCCTTGGAAGAACAGAAGTCTGAGAGTAAAAACACGAGACTAAAACCAACCAGGGGTCTGCTCTCCTTGGCTTAGGTTGACGCCAGAGCTGTGTGTGTGGATGTGGGTAGGTGGGTGCACACCCCCCAAGGGGGCTGTGCTGGGCTGGGAAGGAGCCGGGCCGAGGGGGGGAGTGGTGATTCCACAGTGCGGTCTCCACGTCTGAAAACCCCAAACAGCCGAGATTAATGCCCCAACAGGTTAACGCTAGCAATCCAGCGCGTGCAGTGAGGTCTGGAGACCCAGATCTCCACGAGACACTACTGCAGTGGCTACGATGGTAGCAGAAGGCTGGGTGACGCCAAAGAGGAGAAAAGCTGTGAAGTCAGGATTCACCACCGTGCATCATAGAATCCTGGTGCCAGACCAGGCACAGGAACAAAAGAAACAACAAAGCCCCACAGTTTCTTCACGGAGGAACGCAGCAGGGCTCTCCGAAATACCGCGGTGGTGTGGTGTGCTTTGGAATGGAAGCTGTGTCCCTCCAGAGAAGCCAGGGTGTGGGGGAGCAGTGGCACCAGCCGGCGGGGGCCGCGCGTCCACACCCAGTGCCTGGAAATGCGCCCGCCGGCCCACGACGCGCCAGGAGCGCCCACAGGGGCCGGGCCAGGCTAGAACTGCTGCGTGAGGCGTCTGTAATGAGGTAACACCTGGTTCTCGGGAAGGTAGAGAGCAAGTTCCAGGGCCACGAGCACCGTGAACTCAAACCCAATTAGATCCCGTCTGTTGAACCGGAACTTTTCTTCTAACTTCTGTGTTGAAGAAGAGAGAGGGGTTGAGCCGGGGCCCCTCCTCCGGTTCCCGTCCCGGCGGCCGGGCGGCCGGGTCTGGGCGTGGGCGGTGGCCCCGCCCCCCGCAGCCGGGAGGGGCGGGGCAGGGACGCGCATACTCACATCGATGAGCTGCTTCACGTCGTTCTTGCGGAGGTCGCTGCTTATCTTGGCGGCCAGCAGCACGCAGGCGCCCGCGCACAGCTTGCGGTTCTGCTTGTCGAGCTTGCCCTGCAGGACCAGCTTCTCGAAGTACACGTAGGCCATGGACACTGTCACGGGCTCCAGACCACACTCCTCAGACAGGTTCCGCATCTCTCGTTTCAAACTGCGGGTTTACACGGGAGCCAAGGGCTTTGGGGCCAGGAAGCGCCCACGTCCCTGCTTGAGGGGTGTGCCTTTGGGCCACCAGAAAAGCGCCATTTCCTCCCAGAGGCTGTGGCCCGGCGCTAGGGCCCACGTCTTGGTGGGCGGGCGGCAGGCTGGTCTTGGTCTCCACTTGGCCCTCGGCTGGGCCCACGGCACCCAACTGTCCTCAAGGGGACCCCCCGGAGGACAGAGTCCCCGTGCTCCTGTGGCAGTGAGGGGGCCGTGTGGGGAGGGAAGGTCGGTGCAAAGGCCCTGAGGTGCGGCCGTGCTGAGGCAGTCTGGACCTCTGGCTGTGGGGCCTCAACCTCGTCATCTATCGAGTGGGGACGGTCACAGGTCCCGGCTCAGGGGCTGTGGGCACCAGTGAGGAGGAGCCCTGCAGGTGTGGGCAGGTATGAGAAGCACCGAGGGCACCTGACCAAGGAGGCGGCAGGGGAGCTGCTGGCACTGGCCTGGCTGGATGGCGGGAGGGGGCTGAGGAGGGGCGCGTCCCTTTATCGAGCTCAGGACTCTGCGCAGACGCGGCCTGGCAGCAGCTTGCAGAAGCCCTGCCGGGCAGCAGGCTTGCGGATGCCCCGCCTCGGCCCTCCTCACCTCCTAATTTTGCTCAGCGTCAGCCTGATGTGCGGGAACTTCTCCCGGAAGGTCTCGTTCATGTCCTTCTTGAGGTCGGAGGGCTTCACGTACTCTATCACTGTGGTCTGCGACGGATAAGGACAGTCCCCATGCAGCCCCAGGGGCATCTGCACGCCACCTGGGCCTGCAACCGTGAGGCCCCGGGCCCGCGAGAACAGTGCCAAGACGTGGGTGAGGCTGGGCCCAGGGCGCATAGCTGCCCCCGCCCCCGGTGCCGGCCCACAGCCCAGCCCCGGGTGGCGCCCCTACCATGTAGGACGCGAAGATGAGGACGCGCTTGTGCTTGCCGCAGGGCCACTGAGGGTCATCCAGGAGGTCGGGGTTGTACTCCAGGGCATCCCCCGCGTCAGCCCCTGCGAGCAGAGGGCAGCCCTGACCCACCACAAGCCCCAGTGAGCGGCTTGGCCAACCCCAGCCTAGTACCAGGCAGCAGCTGTGCTGAGGGCGTCATTGTGGGACAAGGAGAGCGGGGTCGGGGGCTCCAGGTGTGGCCTCCTACTTGGGGGCCGGGGTCGGGGAGGACGTCCTGATGAGGAGGGGCCCCCGCCCAGAGCCATCAGTGGGTGCAGGTTCTCTGCGGCTGGGCTCAGGGGCAGCACAGGGCGTGCGCTCTGGGGGCCCCCCTCCTGACAGGCTGCGGCAGACCCGCTCCCCAGGCTTGGGCTGAGGACTGTGGGCTTGGATGGGATGCACTGGGCCACCTGTCCTGCTCCCGGTCAGGGCCCTTGGGCTACCTAGTTCCGAGCCAGCTGGCGCCGCCCTGGGCGGGATGGGTTTGCATCTGGGCCCCAGCAGAGCGCGGGGGGCACTGGGCCGGGGCTGAGGTGGCGGGCCGTGGCTGTCCGGCTTGAGCGTGACCAGGGCGTTGGTGGGGTACAGGAACTTGGCGTAAGACACAACCTGGCAGGCAGTGCATAGGGCTTAGCCCCGCCGCCCCATCCAGGACCAGAGGTCCAGCCAGGTCCCTCCTGACTGCTGCAGCTCCCGCCGCCCAGGGCTGACGCTGCTCCCCGCTTGCAGGTTCCAGAATGCCCCGCCCCTCATCTGGGATCTGCAGCCGGAGCTCCTCCCTGCCTCGGGGGCCCCGACCTCCCATCGTCACCAGGCCCCCACGAGGCGACCGGCCTGTTTGGGCGTCTGCTCCTACCTTTCCATCCGCCCCCAACTCGACGCCTTCCAACTGGAAAACCATCTCGGAAGACACGGAAACGCCACCAGACGGATGCCTCTGCTTCTGGCTGTCCACCCTCAGGTCACTGCAACGCACAGGACGGGACAGAGCTGCCAGCCCCGCCCCCAACCTTGCGCAGGCGGAAGCCGAGCCCCAGGGGCCCACAGCGCCCCACCTCCACACCCTCGAGGCCCTGTAGCAGCCTCAGCAGGGGTCACGAGGACTCCCGCTGTGAAAGCCGTCTCTGTCTCAGCTCCTTCCTGGTCCCAGGCCCTTCCTGTTCAATCTCCCTGGTGGTGGGCCGGCCTCGGCTTCACCTCAAGTCACTTCTCAGGGGTGCACCCTCCACCTGCAGCCACACCCTCGGGCACACAGGTCCCGCTGCGCCGTCCCCACCCTGACAGCCATCTCCCTCTTTCCGGGGCTATGCGCTGGGCACAGCTGCCTGGACTGGTCACGGGATGCACAGCAGTGTCCCGCCAGGAGGAACATCCCAGGCACCGATGTTTAGCAGCTCAAACTGGATAACGGTGCGGATGCGCCCCTCCCCGAGGACTAGGACCCAAACGGCCTTCGAGCTCTCAAGCAGCTTCGGCAGAAGCTGGTCTGCTGGCCCCATGTGAGGCTGCGACGGTGTGGAGCCCCCAGCCGGCGGGGACCAGCCACTCACCTGACACGCAGGCCTTCTCCATAGGGCAGGACCGAGAAGGCCGCACACAGGGACCGCTTGGCGCAGATGAGCACGATCCTGTGGGAAGGACGGGGTCAGGGCAGGGCGGCAGGCGTTTCCCTTCCTGCCTAGACCCAGATGGGAACTAACCCAGGCATCGGGGGACGCCCGGGATGGCGGTTCATACAAGAGAGGCCAGGCTGTGCAGACACCAGAGGCAGAGGCGCGTGCCCGAGGACGGCTGGTCGGGGAAGCCCATCCTCGGGCATCCCAGCAGGGCAGGAGCCTCACGGCATCAGAAAACGCCCAGTTCCATGTTCCGAGACAAAGTGGCCCGAGAGGGGCCGCTGCGTGGGGCACACAGCAGGGAGGACGGCCTTTCCTTCCTCTGGGCATGGCTCTGCCCAGCCCGGCCCCAGTTCAGCAG
>NW_006789032.1:1451548-1459910 GCF_000442215.2 Lipotes vexillifer | reverse complement strand
CAGCAGGGAGGACGACGGTGGAAGACCCCCTTCCCTGGCTGGGACCCTGGGCACCAAGGGCCCACTGAAGCCAGCCCGGCGCTCAGTCTGCCGGGGGCCTGCTCCTGGGCCAAGCCCGTCATGCTGGGGACCACGCTGGGGTTCCAGGACTGTCCGAGCTACAGCCACCGCAGGGAAGACGCAGCACTGCCTGACCAGGGCTGCCTGGTAGGTGCCTGGGCACGGCGTCCAGCAGGAAGGGGAACGGTCTGGAGACGCTTTGGGTCAGGACGATGGCCTCAAGGCCAGGAGGGCAGAGCGTGAGGGACACGGGGCATAAGGGACGGGGCTTCTACAGATGTAGGGCCTCAGAGGGCTGTGCTGGGCACTGGCTGTCACTCTGCAGGCCGGTTCAGGGAAGCCAGATGCCATCTGTGTTCCCTTCTCTCCCGGACACAGCCCACCACTCTGCCTGTTCCCACTGTGTTTCCAGCATCCCTGTGTTTTAGACTTGTACTCGAGGCTGCGGTGGCCGGGTGGCTCCTCGCCCGGACGTGCTGAGGACCCCAGCGTTTGGTGAATACGGAGGGAAGAGGGTGGGATGGGGAGAGGGTCCACTTCCGAAGGGACGTGGGCTGGGCCGTGTGGGCGAGCACTTCCTTAGCGCACTGAAGGAAGAAATGGCTGCCGACAAGGGCAGGGCCCCGGGTCCCACCAGGCATGGGGGAGGACACGGTGGGCAGCCCCAGGGCTGGGCCGGGCTGGCTCACGCTGGCACCTGCTGTTCCTGGTGTCGTACTGCCTCATGTTCTTGATGAAGTGCGTCTTCTTCAGGCCTTTGTGTCTTGGGGATCCAGATGCATGTTTGGTCCTGCGGGTGAAAAGCAGGTCACTCTTCCCCTCCTGGGAGCCTCTCTGGCCCCAGGAGAAAGGATGGGGGTGCAAGCAGCAGGCGGGGCTCCTAACCTTTGAACCGAGGCACATCCCACCGTGTCTTCCAGAAACTCGAGCGAGCAGCGCTGGGAGCCTACACGCCTTCTGTAAAGAGGACACGGCAGGGCCTCAGGGTACTGTCCAGAGGCTGCCTCATGGGCCCTCCTCCCAGAGGCCCAGCCTGCTTCTCAGGCCCCGATGGGGCCCCCAGGCCATGGGCCAGAAGCAGGTCTGCGGTGAGGTCTGAGTGTTGGGCAGGGCCACCCAAGGCCAGAAGAACCTGAGGGGGACACGGCACCGGGAAGGATGGCTGGCTGGGCCCTGGTCTACCCACCACCTCTCGGAGCTCAGCCAGGGGTCCCGGGAAGGGGGCATGGTGGGGCAGGACAGGGTCCCGCGGTGGCCATGCAGGGCTGGACATCAGACAAGCACACGTCCTGCCGACCCTCTCCCGCCCACCTCAGCGTGTAGTGCTGCCCCTGCCCAGGACACCTAGAAGCCTCTCCCCCTTGTCTGGGCCGCCCTCCCTGCACCAGCCCCCGCCCCCGGCCTCATGGCCCTGGCAGGGGCTGTTCCCTCGGTCTGGAACCTTCTTTCTCCAGATCTTCCCGTGGCTACGTCCCCCTTGACTTGAGGCTCAGTTCACACGTGGCCCTCCCCCTCCCCAGGGCAGCAGCAGTCCTGGTATGCACGTCAGGGAGGTGTCTGCTTGGGCCTGTCGCCTGGCGGAAGCACAGTGGGCGCGCTGAGCTTGTGGTGCTCCCCCGCCCTTGCCTCCTGCCTCTCAGCTCACCCCTGGGAGCATAAAGGAGCCAGAAACCCATCAACCCGCAGCCCCACCTCAGCACCGTCCAGGCCTGGCGGCAAGAACTCTTTCCAGAGCAAAGCCCTGCCCAGGGACAGGGAGGAAAGCACTCCCACGCAGAGGGGAGTCTGAACCCAGACGTGTGGCTGCGTGGTCAGGAGGCCCCCTGGGCTGGGGAGATGGCCTCAGTGACTCCTTGGGAGGGGACACAAATGGCCTTAGGTCAGGCCTGAGGCTGAAGGCCAGAGACCCCTAGATGTGCTGGGTGGTCGGGGAGGAGTGTGTCCCGGTGACCACAAAAGGGAACAAAAGACTGGCTGCCCGATGACAGTCGGGGGCTCCCCCCAGCCCTCTGAGGTGCTGATAGCGCTGGGGTTGTCCCAGAGACAAACCGGGTGTTTGGTCTGGTTTAAAACCATCCCAGGAGGGGGCCTTACCAGCACCCAGCACACAGGGAGCTCGGGAGGGCAGCTTCCCACCTGGCACTGGGCCCAGAAACCCTGCGCAGGCTGCACCCTCAGGTCAAGATCACACACCCAGGTTCTTGCCACCAAGGCCACCAGCAGGGGCCGCTCAGGACAAAGCCAAGAAGGCGGCTCCACTCCTCCTGGAGCTCAGGTTGCCGTGGTCCACGAGATGGAGGAACACGGGTCTCACACTCAGCCTGGGCTGGGCAGGTGCCCAGGGCCCAGGTGTCAACAGTAGCCATTTCCTAAGAGGCTGAGCCTCGCGGCTGAGCCGCTCCCGGAAGCTGCAGCCTGCCCAGATGCCGCCTTTCTTGCAGCATCTCACGGGACCCTCCCCCCGGCAGGACCCCTGGCGTCCAGACGACGCCTGGCACAGTCAGGCCATCTCTCCCAGGTCAGGCCAGGTGGGAAGGGGGCAGCAGGAGAGGCGTGTCAGGCAGACACCCAGCAACCAAGGAGGCCTGGGGTAGGGGCTGGTGAGCACCGGCCCCACGGTGGGCGATGAGGCAGGCCCTGTCCTGAGAGGGCGCCCCACTGCAGGTGGACGTGCAGGACCCGTGCCGGGAAGTGAAGCCGGCCTGGTGGAGACGGGAACGCCCCAGACAGGTGTGCGTGTCCTGCCCCGCGGGGCTGGGCTCAGAGGCCCGGGGCAGCAGCCCCGCGTGGCTTTCTCAGGCTTATTGCTTCCTCAGGTAATTTCCCAGGTGAGGCCCGAGGGCTCCTGCACGCCTGGGACCTCGCTTACACGGCCCAGAGGCCAGCGGCAGTCTCCACGGAGGCAGCCATGGGCCCTTGGGGGCCAGCCCGGGGCACAATGAGCACCCACACCCGCCGGCTGCCTGAGCTCTGGCCCAGCGCACTCCCGGAGACCCTCTCATCCCACCGGGCCTCAACACCTGACCCCAGCTGGTTTCGTGCCTCTGTCTGTGGCTTGCTTCTACTCTTCCTTCTCTGTAAGCATTTCATACCTAAACTCAATCCTCACAGCCCTCAGCGCACAGCTGGTGAAACTGAGGCACAGAGCTGGCGGGAGTTAGGGGCTGGGAGCTGCGCCCTGGCCCCCGGCGCTGCCTCTGCCCCTGGATTCTGCCACCCGCCCCCGTGCTGCCCTCCTGACCGTGTTGGGGGAGCTGGAATCAAGGCTGCTCCGTGCTCTCAGGGCTCCTTTCCTGAACTCGGCCTGTGTCCGTGTGATGCTATTTGGGTTTGGGTCCAGAGACAGGCACAACGCTGACGAGGGTACCCTGAATTCTGAGCACAGACCAGGCTGGCCAAGTGAGGGGCTGTTGCTTTTGAGCCCCCCACTTCCCACCTCCCACCCCAGAGGAGCTTGCCCCGTGGCCCGAGGGAGGCTGAGAGCCCCGCTGGGATGGGGACCCTCTGGGGGCCGCCAGGCAGCTGCGGGCTCCCTCGTCCCAGGACGGGGACTGGCGCCTGGCCCCTTCCTTAGGCTGCGCCCTTTCCAAACTGACTGCTGGCTGGTCGACCAAGGAGGCAGCCTCTCAGGAGTCCTGAGGCAGGACCTCCACGGTTCCCACGTGGCCCTGGGAGGACGGCACCCCTAAGCACTCGTCACTCTAGAAACGGCTCAGAATCCCAATGCTGACCACATGCCGACCCGGGCCTATAGGCACGACAGGAACGTTCCAGCAGCTCTACCCGAAACGACCCCCACTGGGAGCAATCCTGCCGTGGACCCCATTGGGAGCAGGCCCCTGGAAGCGGTGTGTGCAGGGCTCGGCTGAGGACCTGAGGGGGGACAGGTGGTGCCGCACCCCGGGTCCTGCTGGTCAGTGGTCAGGATGTGCGCGCCTCTCCCTGTATGCCCGTTACTCCTCTGTTTAAAAAGTGCTACAAACAAACTACAAAGAACAAAGTCTGGGCTCCTGCCGCCTCAGCTAACACCCTCCCACTCCCCGACGTCTGGGCAAATGCAAGTCCCAGGGAGCCAGGAGGCCCTCGCGGCTAAGCCATCCAAGGCACATGGGATGGTGTCCCCCACATGGCGGCGACCGGCCCGAGGCTGCCTGCGCTGGGCTCTGTAGGGAAGACAGGGTCGGGGGCACAGGGGAGGCTGTCACGATGGCACAGGCAACCACCCCACTGGCTCACTTTCACAGCTGCCCCTTTACAAACCGGTGACCCATACTTGCCTTCCCCCAGAGACAGGCAGGAAGAGAAATCGCCACTTTTTAGACGTTGTTTCCACTGTCTGATAAACTCCTTCACTTTGTAACTGAAAAAACGGCCCAGCTGAGAAGAGAAGGGCTCCTGCCTAGTTGGGAGACCACTCAGTCCGAGCCAGGGGCCACGTGCAGGGGCTGCTGTACGTAGGCTCAGACGGTCTGAGAACGGGCAGGCCGCTGACAGGGCCAGCACGACAACACTGAACCCTCCCCTGCCAGGAGAGTGTGGGCAGGGGTCTTGTCCGGCCGGCCCACGACTCCACCCCGGCCTGAGCACGGGGCCTGGCACATCACAGGCCGTCATGCATCCTTGTTGAGTGAGTGGGTCGTCCTAGGTACCCTGTCTCACCAAGTCCCTGCCAGCTTCCCCGGGTGACAGGACCCACATGCGGTCCTGGGCCGGCCTCCATCTCAGCAAGGCCTCTGGACCCCCTCTAGGCTCCAACCTCGGTGACCACCTCCAGCCGTTTTCCAGCTGGAGAGCAAGAAACCCCCAAATCAGTGATGTGAACAGACTGCCAGACACTCCACTGAAATCGCTTTAATTTGGACAGGTGCTCGGCAGCCTCCAGAGCGCTAGGCGGCTCCTGGCTAAGACGGCCGCTGAAGTCCAGGCGCTTGCTCGGAGCCAGCCCTGCGCAAGCCCTTCAGAATCGCAGGGGTTTCTGCTCCCAGCTAACCCGGCCGCGCCCCCGGCTCACCTTCTCCCTTGTCAGTGCCCTGGACACTAATGACGACTGCTGGGGGTCGAACAGTGTCCCCAAAATATGTGAAGTCCTCACCCCTGTCAGCTGTGACCACGAGCACAGCTGCAACAGGGTCTTCACAGGTGTGACCAAGTTAAGGCGAAGCTGTTAGACTGGGCCCTGACCCGATGACCAGCTGGGTCAGGGTGTCCTTACAAGCAGAAACGCCAGGTGAAGACAGAGACACCAAGGAGAAGCTGTGTGAGGACGGAGTCAGAGACTGCAGGGTTGTGGCCACAAGCCCAGGACACCTGGGGGACCCTTACCCCCCGAGCCCTCCCAGGAGCAAGGCTCTGCCCACGCCCTGACTCAGGCTGTAACTTCCAGGACTGTGAGAGGAAACCCTGCTGCTGCCTGAAGCCTCCAAGCCCCCGCTGGAGAGAGGAGGGCCAACATGACAGAGGAGGGCGCAGCGGTCTGGCGGGGCAGGCAGAGGACCTGCAAGCCTGTGTCTGACCCATCCGGAGAAGCCCAGAAACCGGGTAAATGCTAGGTGACCGTGGTGTCGAAATGAAAGCAAAGTTCTAGGGAGGAAAGTAAGGATTCTGATGAGTCACTCACTGGCTTAGCAGCAACAGCCGCACCAGACTGTGCCCTGAGCATGAAACACAAACTCCCCACCGTGGGCTGAGCTGTGAGCACACCCTGGGCAACCGGGATGTAACGCAAGTCCTCACTGCCCGGGCCGGGCCACCGCCACCCTCGCTGAGCCCTGGCCACCCAGCAGACCTCACAACAGCCCCTCCGGCAGGTAGTACCTAACACAAACCCATCTCACAGAGAAGCAAACTGAGGCTCAGAGAGGCTGTGCCACCTGCTCTGAGTCACAGAGCTCCTGAGAGGTGGAGCTGGAATTCCAACCAGGTCTGTCCTCAAAGCCTGGGTCAGACCACCACACTCATGACACAGACTTTGGGAAAGGACCCTCAGGATTCTCTCCATTCCCCAGAACAACTTACCCTCGAAGTCCACAGCCTATAGCTAGCAGCCCCCTTTGCTACTCAGCAGCGACTACCTGCCACCCTGCCTCTGGGCCCAGGGAGCACAGAGAGAAACAGACAGTGCCCACCCCAGGAGTCTGCCATCTGTCAGGGGAGGGTCAGTGACTCTCAGACCCAAGGGCTGGGCCCTGTGCTCGGCAGCAGAAACCGAGGAGGGACAGAGTCTGGGCGGGCAGGTGCGGCCCTGCGACATCTGAACGGGGATTTGAAGGCCAAGTGGGAGGGAGGGGCAGGAGAGGGCTCCTTGTGAAGGCCAGGCCGGGGGAGGAGGGACACAGGGACCTTGGAGGGTGCAGCGGGAACACCGGAGGGCGCCTGACTTGTGCCACATCCCAGCCTGTCCTGCGCCCCCAGAGCTTGGGCCGCGCACACACTCTTTGGGAGCAGCGCAAGCGCCATCAAGCCCCAGCACCAGGCAGGGCTCCTGGTTGCAGGCGCTTCAGTGCATCCTCCCATTCGAACAGCTTCGTGGGCCAGGCTGCTGGCCTGTCTGGTTCACAGGGAGGGCCTGGCCCCCAACCAGGGTGCCCAATTTGTTTGCTGAATGACACACGGCCTGCCCAGCACCACACACGGGGCTGTGGGACCGGGAGAGGAGGGCACAGCGCAGGCCTGGCTGTAGGTGAGCGGGACCCTCGAGGCCTCACACAGTGGACGTCCCTGCCACTCTGCCCTGGCGTGTCGGAATGACTCGAATGGGACCTGGCGTGAAGGGAGGACTGTTCTCGGGCTGATGGCTGCCAGCAGACAGGACCACTTCGTTGGAGAGTCTGCCGGCTGAGGAAAGCAGGCTTTGGGGCAGGGGGCACAGACTAGAGGGGCAGAGCTCAGGGGTGGGGGTGGCCCTGAGATGGGCTGAGGCGTTCCTAGAAATGAAATCAGGGCAGGGGGAGTGCCTGCGATCTGGGATGTGACAGGCCCAGGGGCCCTGAGCTCAGAGTGGACAAAGGAGGCAGGGGTAATGGGGGGCCTCCAGTGACCAGTAGCTGTGGGATGGGGGGCTGGGAGGTCTGGCCTGGTGTGGGAGACTCTGGGGCTAGATGTCACAGTACAGGGAAGATCCCTGGCCCACATGGAGGGGGTCACCCAGTTTACAGAACGAAGGGGAACCCAGAGGGGGTGTTTGTGAGTCCCTGTGTCAGCGGGACTGGTAACAGTGGGCTGGGGAGGGGCGTGTGTCTGGAGCTGACAGGGCTCTGTGTCTGGGGGCTGATAAGGGCTGAGGGAACCCCAGACTCATGTTCAGGGGACTGACAAGATTGAGAGGGCCCTGACCCCGTACTCAGGGGTGGCAGAATTAAGGGGACCATGACCCTTAAGTCTGGGGACTCACGGGGCCCGAGGAAACCCTAACATCCGTGTCCAGGGAGTTGACAGCTTGCAGATGACTCCTGACTCTGACATCTTAGGATGGTGGGGCCCAGTCAAGACTCTCTTCTGGGGCTGGCAAGGCACAGGACACCCCAACCCTCTGTCCCTCACTGACAGGGCCCAGGACACCCCAACTGGTGTCTGGGGCTCACAGGGGATCAGGGTCGCCTCCCGGTCTCCAAGTCCTACGCTGACAGGTCACTCAAACCCTGTGGCACGAGCTGATCCTGATCTTCTGTAGGTCATCTCAACCCCACATTATGAGCTGAGCCAGCCCAGGGCCACCTGCCACCCTGCTCACTGTGCTGATGGCCCCCAGGTCACCCCGACCCTGTGTCCCGGGCTGTCAGGCCCCCAGGCCACCTCAACTCCTGCCTGGGCGACTCCACTGCCCCCAACCCTGAGCCCTGGGTGATTCCGCCAGGTGACCCCGACCCCGCGGTGACCCAGCCCCAGGCCACCCCGCCGCCCCCCAGGCCCCAGGTGACCCGGGCCACACTCACCTCTGGCGCTGCCCGTCCAAACCCAGGCTCAGGCCGAGGCCCAAGCCGGCGGGCGCGGGCGCAGGGCTGAGCAGGCCCTGCGGCGCCGAGGCCCGGCCCGCGGGTCCGGGCAGGGGCAGGCCGGCGGGGGGCGCGGGCGGCGGCGGCGGCGGTGGCGGCGGCGGCGCGGGCGGCTCGCGGGCCTCGGCGAGCGGCGGCGGCGGCGGGGGCTTCTCGCCGCCCGGGTCCAGGCTCGGGGGCCGCCCGTCCAGGGAGATGTTGTTGAGAAAGAAGAGCGCGGCCTGGCGGCGCCGCGAATCCCCTCGCCGCCGCAGCGCCTGCGGCGCGGCCCGGGCAGCGGGGCCGGGGGACTGGCCCGTAGACCCCCCCGC
>NW_006789032.1:1428327-1450564 GCF_000442215.2 Lipotes vexillifer | reverse complement strand
GGGGGGGGAGCGGCTCCCTTGGGTCCTAGAGAGGGTTCCAAGGCGGCCAAGGGGGAGCCGGGAGAGGCCTGGCTCTGGGCGAGCGGTGGAGGTGCCGCGGGTTCGAGTCCCTGACTCGGAAGTCGCGGCCCCGGGGCTCCAGTGCTCTGTTCCACTTGCTGGGCTGTGGCGTTCTTGGTCAGCGTTCTTAAAGCCTCGTCTTAGGCTCCAGCGCACCTCCGCTCTTGGGGTGTGTGTCTTTGCGGGGGCGGGGGTCTGACGTGCGGGCGCTGGAGCTGTACCACCCGCCGGGAGCCCCAGGAATGGCCAGCGGTGCCCCCTGGCCTCCCCCAGTGACTGAAGACGACACCGCGAGTCCGAGGGGAGAAGGCACCTGCCTCGGGTGGCAGGCAGGAGGGCGGTGCTGGGCCTTCAGCCCCAGACAGAGTCCTGCACGGCTGTCAGCAGCAAAGCGACCTTGAGTCTGGGGGGTGCCAGGTCTGTTTCCTCTTCTGTACCAGGACCCCCAAGTTCTGGGCCGGTGGCTTCATGCTCAGGTGCTGCCTTCTGGAGCCCCCAGGAGCCCACCTGTGTCTTGGGGGGCAGGGTCCTGCAGCCACCTCTGCGCCACTGGCCTGCTCTGTCCAGCTGTGTGCCTGTGGGCTTACTTATCCTTCAGGTGGGGGACACTGATTTCCACCTCAGGGTATGGTCAGGGTTGAGTGGGCTCAGCCCGGGGCTGTCACCAGCGCTGGGGCTTCCCGGCGGCTGGAGACCGGCTCTTGCCGTGTGGTTTGCCCACGCAGCTGTGAATGCTCCTGCGTGGAACCATACACGGCACACGCATTTCTCTCCTCCGTGCGGGTGTTGGGGGACGGGGCAGACACAGCCCTGGCCTGCAGAGCGCCTCCTAGCGAGCGGGAGGCCAGTATCATCATCGTGGATCAGGGCCCCAGGGCCTGGCCCTGCTGGCCAGCTGTTACCAGTAGGAGGACCCTGGCAGGTTGGGGCGGGGGCGGGCTGCCAAACTGGTAGCTAATAGTTAAGCGGATGTCAGATGAGGGAAATGAAAAGGGGCGGTGGGAGGATGAAGCGATGGAGGGCTGTTATTAGGTTATTGGCCCTCAGCTCCAAAACCATGCTGTCTGCTGCCCGATAATGGAGCTGGGCCCTGTAGACTTTTCTCCTCTGCCAGTTGGCATTATGTTAAACTTTGGTGGTGCTGCAGGGACACGGTGGGGGCGGGGGAAGTGGGCGTGGTCTTCTTCCAGGTTCTGTGTCGGGTGGAAACCTGGGTGAGCTGCCCTGTGTGCCCTGTGGTGGTGCAGATGGCTCACAGGCCAGTGGACCAGGGACCCAGAGTGTGGAGGGGCTCTGTGTGGGGCCTGGCGGACATCCCCTGTTGTGTTCCCACAGCCCTCCCCAGAGGTTGCCCTGGTCCCTGTAATGCTCTGAATGGGGCTGGTTTTGATCCTGCCCTTCAGAAGGGGAGTGACTTCCCATCCCTGGGCACATTCAAGAGCCTCTTGCGTAACCTGCCCAGGCAGGTGGAAGCCCAGATGACACCCGACCCTGCCAGCTGCACACGCCATCCTTCATTACACTTTATTCTCCGGGTGCCCTGGGACCGGCGCCCCCGCTCCCCACTCCAGGTGCTGCCATCAGCTTTCCTGCGCCCTCACTGCCCAGCACCCGTTTGTGGGACTCCACGAGGGGGCGCCCGAGACCACTGCTCAGAGCTCCATGCCCCGTCAGGAATGGGCCGCCAGGCTCGCAGCCCCTTGGGTCCAGGATGCTAGTGGAGTTGGTGGGAGGAGGGGGCACTGTCCAGGAAGGGCTGCCTGTGCACAGCAGGGGTGGGGGCGGGGCTGGGCTGGATCTTGAGCCGCCCTGGCCTCCCAGGCCCCTACTCCCTGCAAGGGAGCAGATGCTGGGCTGAGGGTGGCATGCAAGATCATTTCTGAGATGGAGGGGTTCAGAAGACCAGCCTTCTTGGCCTTCCCAACCCCTTTGGATGTGGGCCAGGACCCAGTCCACTACGCTGCTGCTGGGGCCGTCTGCTGGCTGGCGGCGTGGGCTGTCCTGGCCGCGGGCAGTCGGGTGGGGAGCACGGCTGGGCAGGCTGGGGTGCCCCTGGCTCTCTTCCTAGCTGCTGGTGCTGGGTGAGGGGCTGCCGTCCTTGGGGTCCCTCGGGCTCCTGGCTCCCCTAGGTTCCTTATTCCTCAGGACGGCTTCTTCGAGGCTGTGGGAAGTGGACCGAGGTTAGACCAGGAGGCGCAGTAGTGGCCTTGTGTGTCCTCTTTTGCAGCAACACTGGGCTCTCACCCAGGGCCTCGTGGGCAGTTTCTGGGAACTCAAGAGCCCACACTTGTTTGCAACAGCAATGGACACCGGGGCAGGGTGGCCCGATTGGAGGGTGAGCCTTGGGAATTTGGTGGAAGCACAGACCCTCTCCCCAGGTGTGTGATCCTAGAATCGGCCTGGCCCCGATGCCTCCCTTGCCACCTTGCAGAAGGTCTGGGACATTCTGGATAAGCTGAGCTCACGGGGAAATTCTCTCAGAATCCCCAAGACATGGGCTAGGTGCTTCCGTGGGCCTGCCTCTGCGCCCACAGAGAAGGGGCATCTGGTCTTTGAGACCCTTCCAGGTGGGACCTGCCGAGATGCTGGGCTTCAGGCCCATCTCTGATCCTGAACCAGCTCTAGGTTCTAGGTCAGACGGATCAGGTTGGAATCCTGACCCCATGTACCAGCTCCGTAACCCTGGGCAAGTTACCCCATCTCTGAGCCTCAGTTTCCGCATCTGTGAAACAGTGATGATTCATCACTGGGCTGGGTCATGGGGCCCAAAGGCAGTAGCGACTGGACGCTGTCTTGAACTGCTCCATGCGCACAAGATACAAGGGCGCTGCCCCTGGCGCTGAGCCATGTGGCACAAGCTGGGCAAGGGTCCTGTTCTCACTGATCACCCCTGTGGGTGTTGGGGGGCGTGGGTGCCTGCTGGGGAGGCCCTGCCCTGGCCCGGGTGGGCGTCTGAGGGTGGGAGTGGGCTTGACTCAGTGTGGAGGGTGGGGGCGGACACGGCGCACCCCTTCAGACCACGCCCACCAAGGCAGCTTCCAAAAATGCCCAGTGGGATGTGCCACGAGATCACACAGGCGGGCTGGCCTCCTCCACCGCTCACCCGGCAAACGCAGGCTGCGGTCACCTTCCCGGCAACAACGGCGCATTGTGGCGGCCACAGCCCAGCCTGCGACGCAGGCCTGCTTGGACAAACACCAGGCGGCATGCAGTATCAGTTAGCTCAGGCATTCTAAGGCTCTTGTGGGCGCCCGGAGGCCTGGCCTGAGCTGCCACTGTGGCCGGAGCAGGAAGTGGGAGGATGTCCTGATACCCGAGGCTGGAGCGGGGGTGGGGGAAGCCCAGAGGTACCACCCTTGGCGAGCACGTGAGCGGCCCCCGAACCCCCAGAGGGAACAAACACACCCACACCCTGGGGTAGCACCCTCTGCTGCCGCTCCTTTTGGAAGGTGCACAGGAGGGTCCAGGAGTGCCCACCCCATCCCGGTGCGACTGGGAGAGGGGGAGGGGTTCAGGACCACCAGGCCTGGGGGCTGCTCGTGGCCCAGGACGCCCCTTCTCCCCCGTGACAACGAAGACGATACGACCATCCTCGGCTGTGTCCCTGGAATCTCACGCTAGCCCTGGTATCGCCCCCTTTCCAGAGGGAAGCAGGCTGGGGGTGAAAGGGCCAGCCCGCGAGGAGAAGTGTGGTCAGGGTTCACGCAGGCCTGACCCGGGTCTCTGTCACGGGGCTGCTCTGGGAGAGGCTCCAGGGCTGGCTGCTGGGCTCCAAGTAGCCAGAAAGGTGGGGTGGGGGCATCAGTGCTGTGGCTGCCCCGCCCAGCCCTGGCCGCCCACCTTTGCTCCACTGGTCTGAGGCCCGCTTCCTCTTCTGTGGGCCCCGCCCACGCTCCGTGGCACAGAAACCCCTGGGTCCCTCGGCTGGCAAGCTCTTCGTGGCCCCCGCCTCGGTGCTCAGGCCCACCTGATGGGGTGGGGGTGTGGTCATGCTGAGGACCCTCCCCGAAGCCTGGGGCAGCCCTGGTGCCCCCGCCCCAACCCGCTGTGTGGCCGGGCACCCACCTCGCCGTCCGAGGTGTCTGGCTTGTCTAGCTCATCCGACTCCGGCCGCTGTCCTTGGGCTTTGCTGAGCTCTGCAGGATGCAGGGTGTGGGTCAGGCCAGGCTGGTGGCCTGGGAGTCTAGTGGAAGCACAGGCCTCTAACCTGCCGTACTAGGACCAGTGGCCACAACTCTTCAGATGAGGAAACCGAGGCACAGAGGGACCGAGGAACCTGCCCTGGGGTCGAATCCAGGCCCAGTGTCTCCAGCACCCGTACAATGACCCCAGCGTCTGGGGTGTCCCCTGGCTTGGTTGCTGGGTGATGGTGAACTCCCTACCTGCCCGGAAGCCCTAATTGTTAAGATGCTCTCCCTTCACTGCCTGTGGTGAGAAACATGCCCTCCCTGAGCCCCCAACTGCTTTCTGTGTCTGTAGGTGGGGGGAAGCAAGTCCGAGACCCAGGGTTTGGTTGGTCGGGCCCAGGGCGCTGAGCCAGGTCCTGGGATAGGGGCCCCCAGCTGATGCTGACCACCGCACCTCCCGCCCCGCTGTGGCACCACTTCCTGCGTTCTCATGACGCCGGTACTCACCCTCACCCGGGTGGCCGTGTCCATCAGGCCTTTGCGGGTAGGGGGGCGGTTTTGGCCCCCCTCTGTCCTCATGCCCTGGCCCACTTGGAGAGGGCAGGCTGGGGCCTGGGAGAGAATGTGAGGGTTCCTGGGGGGAAGCGAGTAAGTGACTTGAGTTCCCATGAGGCAGCTTCCCTGCCCTCGCCCGGCTTTGGGGCACAGCCTGAGGGACGCTGGCTGGGGCTGGAGGGTCAGCTGTGCCCCGCGTGGTGTGACCCAGGCGGCCAGGCTCCCCCGGGGACCGGCCGGTGGAGCAGAGGGAGGGGAGCGCCCAGGGCCGCCGGGTGCGGCGCGGAGGCCGGAGCAGCGCTTGGCCCCTTACCGGAGAAGCTGGAGGCTCTTCTGCCTCTGGCTCTTTGGCCCCCTTGGTGCAGTCACTGAGTCCCTGGACCCCAGACTGTGCAGAGGGCTCCACTCCCTGGGGTGGCCTGGGGCTGGGCGTGTGGGCGCCTGGGGGGCTGAGTGACCCTGGCTGGCTGGCAGGCTTGGGGGCGCCGTCCCGGCCCCGGCCCCGCTCCGAGAGGTCCAGGGGCTTGTCTGGGACGTAGTCCTGTGTGGCTGAGGCCTCCTTTGCCCCGGGACTGCCTGGGCCTGCGGGCTGTGGGTGCTGCCCTCTGGGCAGGGCTGCCCCGGCCGCCCCGCCCCCAGGACCCTTGGAGTGGGGGCCAGCTGGCGGGGAGGGTGGCGCCTGCCCCGGCACCGGTGGGCCCCTCAGCCCGGCACCGCCCGCCCGCCCCCGCGCCCACAGCTGCTGGGCCAGGAGCAGGTGCAGCGCTCCCTCCAGCCGCGGGTCCCGCACGCCCGCCAGGGCGCCTGGCAGGCCCAGCAGACCCGCGGGCTCCTCCCAGGCCTCCGCCTCCCCGGCCTTGAGGCCCGGGGGCTGGGGGCCACTGGGGGCTGTGGCGGGGGCCTGGGGGCCGCTGCGAGGGCTCCCACGGGGCAGGGCCAGGTGGCGGTTCAGGTGGCAGAGGCGGTCAGCCTGGAGGGAGCTCTTCGGGGACTCGCAGGGCTTGGCAGAGGGCAGAGAGGCCTGCAGGAAGCTGTGGGCGAGGAGGAGCCTGCTGACCACGGCCCACGGTCACCCCCGTTTCCCAGGGAGGACCGGGGGCCCGGGGGGGCGAGGCGAGTGCCCAGGTGACACGGTGGGTAGTGGGGAGGGGAACGCCCGGGCCCCCGGGGCAGAGCTGACCTGGGGCCTGGGGGCTCTGAGGAGGGACCTGGCCTCCAAGGCCTCTCCCTCTTCTGGGCGTCGGCTGCCTGCCCGGGGTCCCCTGGAGCGCCCAGCCCACCCGTGGGCCCACTGCAGCCCCGCCCCCAGTCTCCTCTCAGACGCTGAGAGTGGTCTCAGACCACGGTGAGAGCCTTTGCGTGGGCTCTTCTGCGGGGGTTCTCGGTCCCCATCTCCAACCCCCATGTCCCCCCGTCCCGCTCTGGCCATTCAGGAGATGGCCACGTGTGAACTGTGCTACGGGCAGGGTAGCTGGGAAGGCCAAGCCAGGGAAGGGTGGGGCTCCTGGAGGGATAATGGGAGGGACTCCCCTGGGCTACTGGCCCCTTCCCCAAAGGTGGCACCAGAGTAGGAGACTGGGTACCCGACTGAGGCTGCTCCCGGTGGCGGCGGTGGGCTGGGCCTCACCTGTCCGGAGGGAGGCTGTGCTCTCCAGGCGGGCTTGTGGGGCTGCTCCTGGGGGGCGGCAGTGGGGACGTCCCATTGACGGAGCCCCGGTTGGCGGAGCAGGCTCGGGACCCTGGCCGCACCACGGCGATGGTCCCGTGTAGCTGGTTGGAGATGTGCTGGGGGCTCTGCACAGGGTGGATGGGTCAGCCTGGGTGGGGTTGGCTGCTGCCCTCTGCCCTTTTCTCTGTGCGACCTTGGGCAGGTCACCCACCCGCTCTGAGCCTCGCCTCCACCCATGTCACCGGGAGCTCAGGGGTCCCTGCTTGGCAGGGGCCATGTGCGTGGCACATAGCAGAGCTGGCGGCTGGTGGCTGCCCGGGGAGAGGAAGGGGCGGGGCTCTGAGTCCCTCCCCCTCACCACGTCCAGGGCCCGGCGCTCAGGCGGGTTGGCACCCGGGGAGATGGCGGCTCCTGGAGACGTCCCGCACCCCAGCGGCCTTTCTGTGGGAGGAGAGGCAGAGGGCGGGACGGTCGGGAGGCGCTCGGGGGGGCCAGCTCAGCGCAGAGGGCTCCCCGGTCCTGGGGCTCCAGCCTCTTGGCCTCCCCCGCCCCCCAGCAGCCCCTCCTCCCCGTGGACCTGCACCTGCGTGGCCGTCCTCCACCTCCGCATGGCCTTCCAGTGGCTTCTCAGTGACGGCCCTCCGGGTGCCCAGGGAGGGGAACAGCAGGGGTGACAGGGGTCCTGGGGCACCCTCCCTGAACTGGGGCTTGGCCCTGTCTCGAGAGGGGAGGCAAGGACAGGGTGGGTAAGGGAGGGCAGGGTCCCAGAGGCGATCAGAAAGGCCAGGGCGCCCTCCTGGGGACCCAGGGGACCAGGAAAGACCACCGTGGTCGGCTCACACCGATGTGCCCGTGGAGCCCAGGCATCAGAGCTGCCGTGGGTGCTGGGGCCCAGCTCCGCTTCTAGGACCTGTGCTTGCAGACCAGGGGGAGGTCGCATCTGCTCTGGGGAGCTGGCCTGCAGGAGCCCCTCCCCTCTGCGCCGCGTGCCGGGGCCCGCTGTGGCTGAGGCCTGCGGGCCGAGGGCTGCTGGACCCGGGCGCCCCCCGGCCCCGCTCACCCTGGGGCCCGCAGCTCCTTCACCTCCTCTTTCAAGGCATCGTTTTCCTCCTGCAGCCGGGTCAGCTCCGTCGCTGCAGAAGGCGCTGATTAGGAGGGACTGGGGGAGGGGAAGCAGGGCGGGCGGAGCCCTCACGGCCCCCAGGAGCCCCTCCTGTCCTGGCCCCAGACCCCAGGGACACCCCCCACCCCACCCTCGCGCCGAGAGAAAGGGGCGTGTCCTCATCGGCAGACCCTATGAGACCTCATGGCTCCGCAGGACCCTCCTCATCGTGGTAAGGGGGGAGCTGAGGCCCCTAGAGGGCAGGGACGCCCCCTGCCTGGGTAACTGACCAGTGGGGGGCACGTGGGCGCCAGAGGGGGGCTTTGCACCATTTGTCTGTGAGTTGGGGTGTGGGTATCCCACCCCACCGATGGCGTGGCCCAGATCCCTTTCCCCGAGACCCCTCGTCGGGCTGGGCGGGCCCTGGGGGATCGCCGGCCCCCACGGGAGGGGGGAGGGACGCCGGGGTCGGGCTCACTGAGTAGGAAGACATGCTGCAGGCTCTGGAGCAGGGAGCTCTCGAACTCCTGCTGCTTCTTCCTGGCCAGCTCCTGGGTGACCATGCAGCGGTCGCACAGGCCGGCCCGCAGCCTGCGAGGGCGAGGGGGCGAGAGGCCGCTCTGAGCGGGGAGCCTGGGACCTGCACTGCCCCCCTCCCTGGACGAGCCCTGCCTTTCCCAAAGTGTGTTCCGTGGAAGCCCTGCCTCACCCCTACCCTGGGGGCTAAGCGCTCCATGTGCCGTTGAGCTTGGGAAGGAACCTTGAAAACGCAATTTACTTAAGGCTCTGAGGCGTCCTGCGGTGGTTTAGTTTATGCCGGAGCTTCCCAGACTCGTTCTCCGCAGAACCCTCCTCCGCTTCCCTGTGCGCCCTGCCCCCATCGCAAGCGTGGTGTTAGGTGCCCTCACCTGTTCTCCAGCGCCCGCAGGTTCTCCTTCAGCGCCCTCTGCTGCTCCCTGAGCTGACGGTTCTTGGCACAAAGCTCCTCCGCCCTCTGGGCGTCCCTGCGGGGGGGAGGTGGGGGACGGGCCGCGGTGCGCATGCTGCTCTGCGGGGCCCCCCCGCGCTGCCCCGCCAGCCTCTCCCGTGGCCTGGGACTGCCTTGAGAAGTGGGGCCTCGCAAGGGCAATGCCAGCACGCCCAAGCGAGAGTGTTCGCGGCCTCCCTGGGGACCCTGTCTCATCCATGTGCCACCTGCAGCCTCATCTGTGCAATAGGGACCTGGGGGGCCGGCCCGCGGGTCTCCCGGACTCACGATGAGTCCTCCTGTTGATAATGATTGGTCCCGGAGGCGCCCTGCATGGACGCGGCTTGCCCAGCCCCCTGGAGGGTCCCTGTTCACTGGGGGAGGGGCCTGGACCTTGGACCAGAGACTCCCCCACCCGCCAAGCCGAGCCTCAGTGTCTGCTTCTGCATCACAGCCTGTGGCAGTTCCGGGGCCCTGGGGCTGCGGGCGTGCGCGTGAGCGGCTGGGGAGCCGCTGCCCTTCCCATCTGCTGGCCCAGGGCCTGTCCTCACTCACCGGCACCTCTCTGAGTTCAGTTCCAGAAGTTTGTTCTGCAGGCCTGGAGGAGAGAGGAAAGGAGCAGAGGGTCAGGCCCTGCCGTGCTGCCACCCCTGCAGCAGAGCTGGGGCGTTTCCTGTCCCTGGTTGTCTGGCAGGGCCCTCTCCAGACGCCTGCCGCCTGGGTCCCCTCACTGACTCCCTGAGGTCGCCCCCTCAGCGGGCTCCCAGTCTGCACCTGCTGACAGCTTCCGCCCCCTCTCCTGGCTGCCTGGGACCCGGTCCAGACCCAGCCTCTCCCCTCCCTGGGGTCTCTGGCTCTGGTGTCTGTCTGGAGATGGGGAGGGACCCTGATGCTGGGAGTGACCAGCTACCTGGCCAAGTCCCAAGAGGAATGTTTTTTGGGTGCTGCCAGAGTTGAAATCAAATGGGCCCTTGGGGGAGACCCCAGCAGCCCCCTCTTCCCCTCCTCATTGCGGTCTGGCTTGGGCCCTAGGCCATAGCCCAAGCAGCCTCTGCCCCTCTGGGTCTCTGGGGGAGGTGACCCAGGCCCTTTCGGGCTTCAGGGTGTGTGTGAGTACTCTGAGAAAGGTCTCAGGAGGGTGGGGCCCGGGCACTGGAGTGAAGGGAGTGGTGTGGCTGCAGCCCTGTTGCCGGCGGGAAAATCGGACAGATGTGTCGGCCGGGCAGACCTCAGCCTGGGTGTCCTGGAGGGGAGCAGAGGGATTTCAGCTCAGCGCCCTGGAAAGCTCTACACAGGCCTTTGGAGCCTTGAGATCCCATTGCTAGTAGGTGACCTCCCTTTTGGGGGACATTGAGGTCCCCACCTTGGGAAAGGGGCCGGTCTTGGCCAGAGCTTCTCGGCTCTCTGTGACCAGGCTGGCTTTTTATTTTTGCTCTGATGCTAGCTGACCATTCAGGGACCACCCCTCCAGGGCTGCGATCAGAGGGGCTGGTCTGAGGCTGGGATCCTGACCACTTGCAGCTCTGGGCTCTGGGTCTGGACTCCCCTTCTGGGTCTGGAAGGCAAGGTCCCCAGGTTTGGCGAGATTTGGAGGCAATGTGTGGGAGCCCCCCGGCCTGGCTTTGGCCCTTAGACTGCTGTCCGGGTGAGGGTTTGTCCATCCCAAGACGCTCACCCGTGATCTCATTCTCATGGACGTCCTTCAGCCTGTTTAGCGACTCCATGAAGCTCTCCATGGCTTCCCGTGGCCCTGGCCCTGGCCCAGGCCCCTCTGTGCTCCAGGTGTAGGGGTGGCCCCTTGGCCTCTACTGCCCCTCCGTTTCCAGCCTATGGAGCAGAAAGTGCGGAGACGGTCACATTAGCTCCGGAAGGGCCTGTGGGATGTAGGGTCCAGCAGTAGCCTGGAGAGGAGGTGGGTGCCAGTCCCAGGGGGTGTGGGAGTCCTGTCTTGTGACCACCCACTGGGCCATGTCCATACCTGAGGGGCACATAGAGGGATGGGACATTCTCACTTAATCTCGACTCCCTAATCCAGCCCTCACAGCAAAGCAGATGCCTGAAGGCGCCAGTCCCCGCTTGGTGCTGGGGCCACAACGGTGCATGCGACGCGTGTTGACGAGGCCCCAGACTGGAGATGCCCATGCCTGCCCGCAGCCAGCGGATCAGTCAGCCAGGGCGCATTCATCCAGTGGGACAGCCCACTCAGTAGGGTCCAGGTGCCCGCAGTGGCATGGATGGCCCCGTGGGGCCATGGCGGGGGCTTTGGGGGCCGGCTGGTTGTTTCCCCTGCAGGAGCTGGTGACTGTGCATAGGTGGAAGTCTACCCAGCCACCCTTTGTGGCCTGGGCCCTTTTTCCTGCCTGTGTTTCACCTCCATGAAGTGTTTGCTAAAAATTGAGAGTGTGGGGTTGAGAGCCTAAGCTGGGAGCTGGACAAACTTTGCCCGCCGTGTGACCACCGTGAGCTCTGGCCCCTCTGAGCCGCGCTTTCTCCCTTTCTCCCTTCTGGCAGGGGCCACGGTGCCTGTCTAGTGCCACGGGCACTGGTGAGTATCCTGCGGGGTCCCATGGGGTCCAGCTCCTCGGAGCTGGGTGTGAGGCCGGGGCTCAGCCCAGCGACAGCTTCCTCACCATGGTGCCAGGCACCACCCTCCACCAGGTGAGAGCCCCTCAGTCCTTGTGGCAGACCTCTGGTGGTGGGTACCGAGGCCACCATTGCCCGCCACTGTCCAGCTCTGTGTCACCATCTGTCACAGAGCTGGGAGTCAGACGCACAGCTCACAGAGCCAGATCAGCGCAGATGCCACCAGCAAAGACCCCCGCCATCAGCGGCCCCTCTGTTCCCTCCTTGAACTCATCCTGAGGAGCCCTGGGGGTCAGCTGACCCTGAAAATGAGCGTCTGGGGTCCTGGCACTCCCGACTCATCTGCTGGCACCCTACCCTGATCTGTCAGCAGCGGTTCTTGGTTTGCCTTCTGTAGACTTCCGGAACCTGCCCGCCTGGCCCAAGCCACCACCCCACTGCTGGTGCACTGCCGGCTCTGCACTGGCCACCCCAGCTTCCATGCCTCTCCCCAGGAGGCGCTCTCCGCACAAGCCCTGGGGACCTCTGCTCAAAGCTCCCTGCAGGAGGCCATGCCTGATTCCCCCGGGGGCACACTGAAGGAGGGGCGTGGTCTCGCTTGCATTTCAAAGTTTGCCCCAAGACTGGAGTGTTTGCAGCAACAGTCTCCAAACTGGAGACCCTCAAATGTCTGCTGGCGAGTGTCCTGCGGTGGCAGGAGCGGTGACGTCCCATGCCATTATGGTTCCGACACCGCAGAGTCGGGGGTGCCACTGTGGGGTTCACTCACCGGGAGTGCAGAAGACGGACGACTGCTCTGGGGTCTCAGAAGTTGGGGTGGCGGGCGCCCTGGGGGGTGGGATCAGTAACTGAGGTGAGCAGGCCCTGTGATCCCACGAGAAGCCAGGGGCCAGGGCGAGCTGCCTGAGGGGAGACTTGACAGTGGAGCCTGGCTTTCGACTGGGTCCTCGAACCCCAGGTCAAGGTCAGAGTACTGGGGAAGCCTCGACTTCCAGATGCGAGGCTGGGACCAGCAAGAGGACAGAGCACAATCCTGTGTCCTGTGCTGGCCACGGGAGCTGGCGGGCAGGGCCAAATGGGGTGTGCTGGGGGGGTGAGCGGCGGGAAGGTGGAGCTCCCCAAACTCACTGTAGACCTGCCTGGCTTCTGGGACACTCCCGAGCGGTGGCCAGGGGAGTGGGGGCGTTGCATGAAGGCTCTTTGTCGGGTGGGTGAGGGCTCTGGGAACAAGGGGAGCTTGGGAGGGTCCCCCTCCTCGAGGCCGGGAGCCAGAGGGATGTCCTGGCAGGTTAGGGGAAAAGATGCTGAGTTGCAGAGGCTGGGGGAGACCAGGGCTCGAGCGGGGTGTAGTGATAATCCCGGCCCCACTTCCTGAACCCATCTAACCCTGATGACGTTGCAAGGAGCCCACTTTCCAGATGGGGAAACTGAGGCCCAGAGAGATCAAGTCACCCTCCCTGGCCACCCAGTGGGAAGCGGGGGTCGGGGCTTGAATTCACTCTGGCGCTGAGGATGTGCCCTCACCTCCGCCGTGGACCAGGTACGCACTCCAGGTGGCCCTGCTCTGCCGGCTCCACACTTCTTTATTTTGCGGTGGGGCTTCTGGGAGATAAGACTGTGAGGACCCCCCCCCACCCGCCCCCCTCCCGCCGTGGGCTCGGGCTCTCTGCGGGCTGGGGGAGGTTGGCCAGGGAGGGGCTGAGCCACCGCGCCTGAAATTCCACCCAGACCCGTCTGTCAGGTGGTTCTTCCGCATCAGAGCCGGAGCCTGCTGCCGCATGTGTGCTGGGCCAATGCTCGTAAAGGAGCCGCCCCAGGGAGCCTGCCGTGCCCCTGGGGCTGGGAGAGGCTCTGTGGACGCCAGGTCTGAGTGAGAGACCAGCACCGTTCTGTATGCCAATGCTGTGGTGTGGAGGCCCTGTTGGTAACGGCCCAGGGCACCCTCTGTCCCCCATACGCTGGCTCCTCTCTGTATCCAAACCATCCCAAGCCACCCAGGGCCCCGCCCGGCTGCCCCTCTCCGGTTCTCTGATGGGCAGGGGGAGACACCCTCCTGCGTGGTGGGCAGGATGCGCAAGCGGCTGGGGGCACAGCTGGAAGGGATGCATCCTGCTGGGAGCCCCGCATTCCCCAGGGAGGACCAGGGCCATCCAGGCCCTGGTGACAGTGCCATGGGGGTGGTGTGACTTCCCTGGGCAGGCAGGTGACAGAAGGGCGTTTGGCCTGTGAGGTAGACAGTCTCCTGGGGCAGCCCCTGTCCCAGCCCCACCGTCAGTGCGGGGAGGGTCCAAGGAAGCGGCAGGAGGAGGAGGGAGGCGGGCCCCCAGCCAAGGTGGATGCGGTGGCTGTGAGTAGGAAGAATCCCTGCTGTGGAAGTGCACAGGGTCTCCTGCCAGGGCCTGGGGGCCCAGCCCTCCCCGGTGGCTGCACTGTGTTTGCCAAGTGTGCAGAGCCGCCGGGTGGAGTGCTGGGGGTTCAGGGAACTCCAGGCAGGAGGGCTCTCCCCTAGGCCTGGGGTGGGGCTGCAGTGGTGCTAGGATGAGGGGCCAGGCCTGTGGGGTAGGGCTCCGGGCTGCTGCCTCTGGGCCGGGGGGCCCTGCGTACAGGGGAGGGTGGCCAGAGTTGCCGGCTGGGGTGGGGGTGGGCCTGGGGGCAGAGGCCTGAGAGCTGCTCCCCAGGGTCCTGCGGGGATCCCAGCCCCTCCTACTCGGGATGCTCAGGCTGGGAGGAGCCCCGGAAGGAGCAGGTGGGAGGGAAGGGCCGGGGGTCAGCTGCCCCAGTGACCCTGCCCACCTGCCACTCACACAGGGCAGAGGACCTCCAAGCCCACAGGCCCCTGTCCTGCCTTTACCCTCTGCGTGACCAGGACAGGTGCTTTACCTCTCTGAGCCTCAGTTTCCTCAACTGGGGGGTAATTCCACCCCCATATCAGGTTGTTGTTAGGCTCCACCAAGTAACGTGTGTCCAGATGACACGTGTCCGGGTGACGTGTACTCAGCACTGGCAGGTGCTCAGTTAACTGCGGGTGGAGACCCTGCGTCCACCGCGTGCAGTGCCCTCCCCAGGACCTCCCCCACAGGTGGCCCCAGGAGTCCAGAGGTGCAGCTTACAGGAGCCCCTTCTCCCTAGGACAAGTTCAAGTGCCATTGCCACAAACACCCTTTGCAGGAGGACAAGAACGCCCCCTGACCCTGAGTTCAGGGCAGAGGTCTCAGATTCCAGCAGTGATGGCACACACTCGCTCACCGAGTGGACACTCACAGCGTCCGCTGGGTCTTGGTGGCCGTGTCTGGGGGAGGTGCCCCCTGGACCCCCTGCACAGAGGAGGCCACCGAAGCGCCAGCTTTGGCCCTGGGCCGGGCTCTGCCTGGCTGAGCAGCAAAGCCCACGGCGGTGAGGCTCTTGCTTTGCTCCTGGGTCCGCCGGGGCCCCAGACTCCTCACTGCCTGGCCGCCTTCCCTTGTTGGAGCATCTTCTCCAGCAGGTCCCTCGGGTGCAGAAGCACCCAGCCCCCGGTTATACTCCTTCTCTGCCACTCATCTGTCCACCCACCTTCCCATAACACAAGGAAAACGACACAGCAGTAACAATAGCGGGGCCCTCGGTTTCCGGAGCGTCCAGTCAGCCAAGCACTGGGCCGGGGCTCTACACGCTGTGTGGCGTCTGCTGCAGGGGCCCTGCAACGTCCCAGAGCTCCTCTGAAGAAGCAGAGTGATCCCAGGGACACTCAGCCTGCCTGTCACCAAGGGACCATGCAGGGCCAGGCACGCAGTCCAAGCCCTTTGAATATTCTCGGCACGAGCATTTAGGGAGCACCTGCTGTGTGCCCAGGCTCGGCCCACACGTGTGATTGGAGCTCGCCGGGCCTTCTGAGAAGGCTCTGACTGTCCCATCCTACAGATTCAGGCACTGAGGTTCGAAGCAGGTAAGGGGCTCTGGTGTCTCTGTGTGGCCTCAGTGGTGATGGGTGAAGCCCCTTCCCTGGTAACTTTAGCCAAGTCACTGTCCCGGCTGTGCCTCAGTGTCTTGGGCCACAAAACAGACGGTGGGGTGTCCTGGCCCAGCTCCTGGAGGCTGGAGGGAGTCTGCGCCACCACCTTGGGCTGTCGGGTCTCCTCGATGTGGTGGGCATCCAGTGCCCATCGACCACAGGTGGTCAGGGGCCCGCCTGCCAGCCCCCACGTCCCGGCGCCTGGCAGGAGTGTCACGTGCAGTGTGTCACTGGTCTCATGTTGCCCACGGAGTGGCCCCGGCAGTCCCCACTTTCCAGATGAGGAATCTGCAGCTCAGAGTGACGTCACCTGTCCACAGTCACCAGCTTGCAAGGGACGTGGCCAGTGCAGCCTCCTGGCGACCTCCTGGGCAAGTTCAGATGGCAGGTTGAGTCCACGGAGGTGCCACTGCCGGGATGGTTTCTGACACCGCCAGACACGTAGACCCATGACACATGTGCACACATGTGTGACGCCCATACCCACACATACAGACACAACAGTATCCCAACAGTATCCCAACACGCATGCGCACACCAGAGAAACGCCAAGCACGTGGGTGCCTCCCTCAGCCACCTCCCCCGCTGCTCACACAACACTGCACGGGCACTGGGAGAGCTGCCTGCACGTGTGCGCACATACTCGTGGGTTGCACGTGTGTGTGCACACAAGCACAGAGGCGCAAGGCAGGCTGGGTGGCTCAGGTAACAGCGGGCCCTGCAACCCGACTCCTCGAGGATGGGCCGGGGGACTTCCCTGGCGGTCCAGTGGTTAAGACTCTGTGCTCCCAATGCAGGACGCCCAAGTTTGATCCCTGGTCAGGGAACTAGACCCCACATGCTGCAACTAAGAGTTCACATGCCGCAACTAAGTCCTGGTGCAACCAAATAAGTAAATAACTAAATATTTTTAAAAAAAGTAAAAAAGGATGGGCCGGCCCCACGGCTGCGGTGCCTTCGTGGGCTGCCTCCCAGAGGCCTGGTTGGGGCAGCTGAGCCAGACCCGAGGCCCCCGGGAGCCATTTGTCGCTGCCTCCCAGGGGACAGCAAGCTGAGGACAGCCAAGTGTCCCACCGTGCCTGGCTCTGAGCTGGGGCTGGCTGCACCACTCACCACCCCTCACTCCTCGGCCGCACCCTTTCTGACCCGGGAGGGTCTAGGCAGTGGGGCAGGTCCCGGATGAAGTGGCAGGCCACCGGCCCCTTGCTGGTGCCCCCAGACCCTCACCCGACGACGGGCAGTGCCAGGCCCAGCCTTGGCTCACCCAGCCCCTCTGCCCAGGAAGCCCACTGAGGTCCCTGCCCCCACTCGGTCCCCTGGACCAGGTGCCCCAGAGCAGGTGGCTGTGTCCCCTAGGCCAGCCCCGCTGCCGGGCCCACCTCCAGCCCAGCAAGCAGGGGCTGGGCCTCCGCCTTCGCGGCAGGCACCCCGACAGTGAGCCCAGCTCATGTGCCCCCTTCCCTTGCCCCTGACTGCTGAAGGTACTCACAGGGCCCCCCGTCCGCATCGACCTCCGCGGACCTCCGCTCCGATCCGGAATGTCCCGCCCGAGAGATGGAAGCCAGCACTGTGAACTTGCTTGAGAACAAGACATAATTTTGGCCAAACCCGCTTGACAGGTTTTTGATTCCCCCGGCCAGGAGCAGAAAAGAGGCAGAGACTGTCCAAAGCCGCCCAGCGGGTTCTGCCGTCGCACAGAAAGTGGCAAAACGGGTTGGGTCTGAACCCTCATAGAGATGGGATTGTTCCCCCATAATTACCGCCTGGCCCGTGCCTCTGGCCGGAGTGGGCCGGGCAGCAAGGAGAATCCAGGGCCTGGACACGGACGCGAGGGGCAGGGCAGCGGGGGCAGGCAGGGCGGGCAGGAGGGAGCAGTCGTCACCTTGGGGCAGAGGCGGGCGGCAGCGGTGCCTCCTGCTCTCCCCCTGGCTCCCGCAGGCTGACCTTCCTGGCCTCAGTTTCCTTGTCTGTAAACTGGGGATAATGACGGCAGGCCTGTCCCTATCAGAGCTCTGTAGATGGACGTCCAGAAGTGGGGTTGGCAGTGGCCCCGCCGGGTTGGAGGCCCTTGCTGGGCACTGCCCCCTCCGCACTCCCACCCCAGAGGAGAGCAGGCAGGTGGCCCAGGCGGCTGGGCACCTCTGGGTCTCAGGGCAGCCTGGGGTGCCCTGTGGGGAGGTGAGCGCAGGAGGAGCCGGTCCTCCGCTCGGCGACACTGTCTGTGCTCCGAGGGCCGCAGCCGCTGACTGCCCCTCCCCCGCTCACCCACAGCCCTCCCCCACTCCCCTGCTCCCTCTGCCAGCCCCCGCCCTGTGCTCCCCTCCCCCCATCTCCAGCTCTGCGCAGAAGCCCTCCCCCAAGGGCGCCCGAGGGAACCGCAGGGAGTGCTCAGGGCTCAGTTGGGGAGGACCCAAGCTCCAGGCCAGTGCCCTGGTGAGGTCCCAGAGGTGCTTCCTGCTCCCTGGTGAGGCCTCTGCTGGTCGCTGCTGGCTGGCCCCGGGCTCTCAGGGGAGCAGAGGTCAGCCGGGCACCCCGCAGGCTCCAGCTGGGCCCTGGAGCTTTGCCGATGCCTCCTGGCTGGGCCCTCGGGAGAGGTGTCTGCATGCTGAGGGGTGTTTGTGCCCGTGGGGCCCGTGTGCATGTGTGTGCTTACCCCTTGGCTTGTGTGTTCATGTGTTTGGTGTGTTCCTGTCGTGTGGCTGGTGTGCCACGGGCAAGGTAGGGGTTGTGGACGTGAGTGTGGGCTGTGTCGCTTTGCGTGTGTGTGTGTCTGGGTGTCCCCATGGGGAGGGCAGAGGCAGGGGCAGGGCCAACCCTCAGACCAGCCAGGGTCAGCCTAACTGAGCCCTGTTCCCCTGTCCCCACCTCAGCCAGGTTTGAATCCTGACTCTGCCCCTTGAGAGCTGGGCCACCTTGGGCCAGTTACCCAAACTCCCTGAGCCACGGCCTCATGAAAATGAAGCCGTCGGCTTCACGATGGCGGCTGGGCCAGGGACCGCCCCAGGAGGTGCTCACCATGTTGGTCAGTGGATGGGGCAGGGGCTCCGCCTGGACCATGTTAGTAGCTGAGCAAAAGCTCTGGTCTCCTAAAGACAAGCTCGCAGCTACCCCACAACCCAGGGGCCTGAGGTGCTCACAGCACCGTGTCCATAACTGCGCAACGGTGCCTCAGCGGGCGCGTGGGTGAGCGATCCTCGGGCACCCACGCTGTGGCTTGGGAGGAGGGCACCTCTGACACACCAGCGATGCGGTGAATGTCAGGCATCCGGCGCCGGGGCAGGGCGCCGCTCAGCAGGGGGACGCCGCCTGACTCCGCTGGCAAGAGCCCAGGAGGGAAGAGCCAGGGGCGGTGGGAGGCTGCCAGGGTCCAGGGTCGGAGTGCACAGAGGGCAGCATCAACTTCCCAGTTCTGACGGCTAATTCTATACCTTATTGTGGTGGTGCTTATTACAAGGGAGTGCCTGTTTGGCAAAACTCATCAACTTACGCTTAAAAAGTATGTTTTATGCAAATGATACCCGAATAAAGTTTTTCTAGAATGAATACACTTTATTTATTAGAGTAGTTTTAGGTTCACAGCAAAATGAAAAGGAGACACAGTGATTTCCCATATGCCCCCCCCCCCCCCCCCCCCCCCCCCCCCCCCCCCCCCCCCCCCCCCCCCCCCCCCCCCCCCCCCCCCCCCCCCCCCCCCCCCCCCCCCCCCCCCCCCCCCCCCCCCCCCCCCCCCCCCCCCCCCCCCCCCCCCCCCCCCCCCCCCCCCCCCCCCCCCCCCCCCCCCCCCCCCCCCCCCCCCCCCCCCCCCCCCCCCCCCCCCCCCCCCCCCCCCCCCCCCACACACATACCCAGCCTCCCCCATTATCCACAGCCCCCACCAGGTGGTGCATTTGTTACAACCGGTGAACCTACGCTGACACCTCATCACCGCTCAGGGTCCACAGTTTACATCAGGGCTCACTCTTGGTGACGTACATTCTACGGGTTTGGACAAATGTATAATGGCATGTATCCAGCTTTACAGTATCATACGGAGTAGTTTCACTGTCCTAAACGTCCTCTATGCTTCACCTGTTCATCCCTCCCTCCCCATTCACCCCTGGCAACCCCGGCTCTTTTTACTGCCTCCATAGTTCTGCCTTTTCCAGAATGGCATAGAGTGGAATCACGCAGTCGGTAGCTTTTTCAGATTGGCTTCTTTCACTTAGTAAAATGCATTTACATTTCCTCTACGTCTTTCCATGGCTTGATAGCTCATTTCTTTCTAGTGCTATTCAGCTGAATATTATTCAATACTCCACTGTCTGGGTGTATCACAGTTTATTTATCCGTTCACCTGCTGAAGGACATCTTGATTGCAACCCAGTTGTGGCAGTTATGAATAAAGCTGTTATAAACATCCACGTGCAGGTTTTGGTGTGGACATAATTTTCAAATCCTTTGGGTAAGCGTGAAGGAGCATGATTGCTAGATGGTATGGTAAGAGCATGTTTAGTTTTGTAAGAATAAAGTTGGTTTTTTAAAAGCTGAAATGCTCTCTAGGGCCGGGGACCGGGTGTGACCATCCCTTGCCCATGCTCTGCCCAGCAGCTCCAGCCCTTGGTTCCTGCCCTGTCTGCCGGTCTGCCCCAGCCCCAGCCTGGCCTTGGGGCAGGACACCGGCGTTGGGCTCTGGCCTCATTTGCTGTGTGCCCTGATTTTTTTCGGGCCTTGTCTGGGTTCTGGCACGGCCACTGGGCTGCGGAGAGGCCGCTGCTCCCACCCTGTCTTGGGGAAGCGAGCAGCTGGACCTGACATCCCTGAGGGGGTCCTGTCCCCTCCCTCTGGCCGACCTGTTTGCACGGCGGGTGCGGGCTGGAGGACGAATAGGTGTCTTCCTGCTTTGCAGCCGGGGCCCCCTATTGCCCCCGTCCAGCTGGAATCACAACAGCTGTCCTTGAATGTGGGCCAGAGGCCAAGGGCTTTCCTGTAGCAGCACCTTTGCCCTCTCTTCTCGGGGGGGAAACTGAGGCCAGGGAGGTGAGGTGCCCAGCCCAGGACATCACCTGCTGAAGGACTTGAACCCAGGTTTGTCTGAGAGCGGCACCTCAGCCTTCCCACCGCGATGCAGCCCCTCTGTGCACATGGAGAGTCAGGCCCTGGGGGGCGGGCCTCCCCTGGGTGGGGTCCCAGGCTGCACCCCCCTGCCTCGTACATCCCCCCACAAGCTTCTTTCTCAAACTCTCCCCCCACCTCTGTGTGTTCATGTCTGGCCTGGGGGCTCCTGGCCTGGGGCCCATGATGGGCTGCAAGGTAGGGGCGGAGGGTCTGGGACCCTCTGAAGTGGGTGAGGCAGTGGGTGTGCTTGTTTCTAAGAGAGTCTGGGAGGCATCTGGCTGTGACATTGGGAAGCTCTGCTGGTCCCATCAGACCACCTGTCCCCTCTGGGGATCCATACCCCACTTCAGGGCTCAGTCCCTCCTAGACTGAACCCCCAGATGGAGACCTGGTCAGAGCCAGCACTCACACAGGTCAGGTATGCAGTTGGTGCACCATAAACGTCGCTCTTTTGTTGATAAGGTTCCTAGTGCTACAGCCTGGCTCAGATGCCCAGGTGAGCCCCTCCTGGATGCCTTGCCAGGACGAGCCCCCCTATGCCTCCAAGGCAACCCTGGCACCCACGACCAGGCACCCTGTCTGCAGGTCAGAGGTGACAGGCCCTGCTCCCCCAGGATGCTGCAGCCTTGAGGGGAAGAAACATGTCTGTCTTCTTTTGGCCACATAGTGGGGGGCTCAGGGAGCCCCAATCTCAGGGGAGGGTTGGGCTGTGCAGTCAGGATTCACTCCCACCCCTTCCCGTGTGGCCCACCCCAGCCTTGAAGATGGAGATGATGACAGTGTCCACCATGGACGGGGGGTAGCCCACAGGGAGCCGCAGAGGCCCTGGCAGCCTGTGAGCCCGGGAAAGGGGCAGCGGGCATGGGGCTGATCCAGGAGTCTGGGACGGTCCCCGCTGCCCCTGGGAGACCAGGAGCTCATGCACTGCAGCCACGGGCCTTGCGGTTCTGGGGAAGCGGCCTTGACCTGAGGACCTGTCAGGGCCCAGAGTCTGCGGGCGTGGGGGAGAACACACAGGGCCCCAGTGCGTGCCCCCTGAGAAGCCCTGCCGGGGCGGGTGGGCTGGCTGTTCTCCCAGCCCTACACCTGCCCCGCACCCAGACCCAAAGATAATAAGGCTTCACTGTCCAGCCAGGCCAACGGCCACATCAGCCTGACACTCCCAGGTGACACCTCCTGCCCTTGCTGCCACCACTGTGCAGGGACCAGTAATCCCCGGGGGCAGGGGAGATGGGGGGGCACAGCTTCATTCAGGCTCATCCCCTCCACCCCAGACGTGTGCGGGCACTGGACATGTGACATTCGCTCCTGTGTTAATGCAGGCCACACGGGCTGGGAGCGGTGGGGCCAGCCAGCCTGGTGCAGGTGAGCTGGGAAGACACAGCAGCCTTAGGTCCCGCCTGGCTGTTCACAGAGCACCGCTGTCCGCAGGCTGTGACAGGAGGGAGGCACCTCTTCCCAGAGCCCCGGGGTGTGGGCCCTGGTGATACATGATCGCCCTGGTCACGTGAGCTGGAGCTGGCGCCGGTGCCGCGGGGAAAGGGAAGCAGAGGCCTGCTTGTGACAGGGGGAGGGCGCCCCGAGATCGGGTGCAGAGCAGGGGCTTCCGCTGAGGCCTGAGGGGGGAGAGGGTTGAAGGGTGGCGTAGGGCGGGAACAGGCAGGCGAGGCTGAGCGGCTGGGCGGTGCCCGTGGGGTGGCGGGGTCCACGAGGCCAGGGAGGGCTCATGTGGCCCCTGCCCGAGGCCGGCAGCTTGGGGGACCCTGGTTCAGGCCTCAGTTTGCCCGTTTACTTGACCGGCCGCCGCCGAGGCCCTGCCTGGGAAGGCTGGATCAGCTCTTTGGACGTGAAAGTCCAGGAAAACGCCCTGTGAGGTGTGGGGCGCCCCTCCCGCTGTGCCGCGTCTCCCGCTGTGCCATCGGGAGAGCCGCAGCTGGCCAGGGCTCAGGCACGGGCACCACTGGGTAGGCCAGCAGCTTCCAGGAGCAGCAGGCAAAGCTTCTCTGCCTCTGGGGCCGTGGGCGGAAGAAGGGGGAAGGAAGAGCAAGGGCAGCTGGGGGCACCGCCCAGCCTGAGGAGGGGCGTCTGG
>NW_006789032.1:1412051-1428150 GCF_000442215.2 Lipotes vexillifer | reverse complement strand
GGGGGGTGAGGTCTGGGGGGCGGGTCTGGGGGAGGGTCTGGAGTGGGGGTCTGGGAGGACGTCTGGGGAGAGGGTTTGGGGATGGGGGCAGGTACCCAGCTACTGCCCAGTTGTTTGCTCACTCATTCACTCCTTTCTTCATCTCACCATCTGCAGAGCTCTGTCCTGGGCTCTTGGCACACATGGTCGTGACCCTGCTGCTAACACTTCCCTCCTGCTTAGGAGACTTTTGGCTGTCAGAATCGGGTGCCTGGAAGCGCTCTCTGAGCCTCAGTTTACTCATCTGTAACCCAGAGACAAAGATGCCCACTTTGCAGGGTGGATGCGAGGATTAGGTGGGATTGTATCCTGACATGCATGCATTCATTCAAAGTTGAAGCCCTAGGGAGCTAAGAGCTGGGGAATGGGATGGTCTAACCAGCGTCACCCGCCCCTCGGAGGGCATGTTGTCCAGGAGACTACCGCCGTGTCGGAGCTCAGGTGTCGGAGCTCGGGGGCTGCTCCGTGGGCCCCCAGGCTTCAGCTTCAGATCGAGGCTGGAGCAGGTAGGGCCATCCCTGCCAGGGGAGCAGGGAGTTCAGGAGCAGCTCGCAGAACCCAGCCCAGGGGTACTCGGCACCAGACAGCTCTCCTCTCACACCTGGGGGCTGGAGCTGCGGACCAGGGCTCCCGGGGCCCTGGCCCAGCTTCCCCAGCAGACAGCTGGAGGCAAGATGCTGGCCCAGAGGTGAGGCGTTCTCCTGCGCTTTTATCCCCGTGCTGGGAGGGGTTGGAGATAAGGCTTCAAAGGCTTTTGCAAACGTACCTTCAAAAGCCGGGCCTGTTCTGCCTGCTGTTTGGGTTACTGGATTGATGGATGGGGTGGGAGGGTGGTGTGGGGAGCCGGGTGGGGGGCACTGGCCCCCAGATAAATGGGTCACCTATTAGTATGGCCCTGTGGTGGTGGAGCTTCTGTGATGTCTGGGGCTACGGTCCCCACCCTCACTGCAGACAGGCTCTGGATGACCTGGCTGGGGGAGGGGCGGCCAGCAGTAGGCCTGGCCTGGGCAGTTGGGAGGGTGAAGGGGGCCTGGGATTTCTTGGGGGAGGGAGAGGGTGAGGCACCCCCAGCCCTCCCTCTGCTTGGCCTCAACACTTGGCACCCTATTTTTAAAATTCCTTTTGATAACACAAGAACTGTAAGGATTACCCACCTTGCAAAGCAGTAAAACACTACAGACAAGGCCAAAGTCTTTTTATTGTCACCTCTCGTCCCCTTCCCAGGGTAACCTCTGCTTGGGCTGACTGTTTCTTGCCAGATCTTTCTCTGTGTAACCACTTACCTGTGCATTTTAGCACAGCTAATGAGAAGCACACACAGTCTTTAGCACAGCATGTTTTGCACACCCTGATGTTGGAGTACATTCCCAAATATGTGCAACCATCACCACTAATTTCGGAACATTTTCATCACCCCAAAAGCAAACCTTGTACCTATGAGCTGTCACTCCCCTGGCAACACCTAACCTCCTCTCTGTCTCTATGGATCTGCCTGTTCTGAACATTTCATATAAGTTGGATCACACTATCTAGTCTATGGTGTCTGGCTTTTTTCACTGAGCATAATATTTCCAAGGTTCATCTATATCGTAGCATGAGTCAATATTCCTTTTTGGGGCTGAATGATATTCCATTGTATGAACAGATATTTTATTTATCCATTTACCTGTCGGTGGACATTTGTTTTTTCCCACTTTTTGGCTGCAGTAAACAGTGCTGCTATGAACATTCATGGACATGCTTTTGGTTAACACCTGTTTTCAGTTCTCCTGGGTAGATACCTAGGAGTGGAAGTGATGGGTCACATGGTGACTCCCTGTTTAACTTTTTGGGGAGCTGCCAAAGGATTCAGGATTTTAACAAACCTGAAGGTTATTTAATTGAGCAGCTAATGAGAATCACACACAGTCTTTAGCACAGCATGTTTTGCACACCCTGATGTCAGAGTCATCTGGGGTCCTTAATGAAAACAAATTTTTCTGTGTCTATTGTAGTGCATGGAAGGAAGGTCAAGAGATGATAGATGGTAGACAGACAGATGGAGACAGGTAGACAGAATGACGGAGACATAGATGCATCTGTGGATAGATGGATTGAGAGGTAGATGGATACAGAGATGGATGGATAGACGGATGGATGGATAGGCGGATAGAGAGGTAGATGGACAGTTAGATGGATGGATAGACGGATGGATGGATAGAGATAGATGGACAGATAGGTGGTTGGATAAATGGATGGTTGGATGGATCGATGTCCAGGCTGGTATGGAGACTCGGAGCCAGCAGGTCAGAGGTGAAACCGGGGAATCTAGTTTTAGCAAAAAGCTCTCAGGCAGTTTGTAGGATCAGGCTAGTAGTCCTAGAAGCCCGATGCCCCTCATTCCATCCTAACAGCTCCAGGGCGTCCCTCCCTGTGAGTGACCTTCACTGAATTTAGCCGTTTCTACTCATAGACTTTCCATTTCTGAGATTGGTTTTATTTTTCAACTGTAGCCAAGTGCTGGAAGGCCATCTTCCCTGAGTCTGGGTGCAACTGATTCTTGCAGGAAGATGAGAAGTGGGCTTGTGGAGTGGGCTCCACGCCCACGTGCTCCAGGCTGAAGGGCTGCACCCCGGCTCTGAGCCGGGCTGCGCAAGAGACCTGGAGAAAGATCCAGCTGGGCCTGCGTAGGTCTGGGTCAGGAGGAGAGAGGAGGGGTGTCTGTGTGGTCACAGGGTCCCACCAGGGCTGGATCTGGGTGAGGAGAGGGTGCAAAACTTAAGGCACACCAAAAGCTCAGCAAACAAGAGACGTAACATACATTTCTGGGTTTTGCTTTAAAGAAATTTTTATCAAGATGGTTGTGGAGTCACATGCAGCTGTAAGAAATAATGCAGAGAGGTCCTGTGTGCCCTTTACATGGAAGACATGGCTGCCTTCCTTGGTGATATGTTACCTGCACTGGTGTGTGTCTAAAATTCCACATGGTTTTGTCTCCTCTGTAGTTTCCTGGACGCGCCACCAAAGCTGAGACAGAGAACATTCCCAGCACCCTTTATGACCTTACGCTCGTCCTTTTATAAACACACCCCCTCCCTCCGGCCCCTGTCCCTAAACCCTGGCAGCCACTAATCTGTTCTCCATTTCTAGAATCTGTTACTCCAAAAATACTCTACAAATGGGATCATACTGTGTGTGACCTTCTGGGACTAGCTTTTGCACCCGGCATAACGCCCTGAGGTCCTCCCGAGTCACTGGCACTTGTGCAGCGGCTTCTTCCTCTTTACCACTGCGTGATGGAGCTCTGCAGTGTGGACGGGCCGCACATGTCCATTTATTCCCCCTTGAAGGACGTCTGGGCCCTGTGTGGGTGACCACACATAAGTATCTGTGAACACAAGTTTTCTTTTCTCTTCTTTCTTTCTTTCTTTCTTTTTGGCTGCGTTGGGTGTTCATTGTTGCACGTGGGCTTTCTCTAGTTGCAGCGAGCGGGGGCTACTCTTTGTTGCGGTGTGCGGGCTTCTCACTGCGGTGGCTTCTCGTGTTGCGGAGCATGGGCTCTAGGCGCGCAGGCTTCAGTAGTTGTGGCGCACGGGCTTAGTTGCTCCGCGGCATGTGGGATCTTCCGGGACCAGGGATCAAACCCGTGTCCCCTGCACTGGCAGGCGGATTCTTAACCACTGCGCCACCAGGGAAGCCCTGAACACAAGTTTTCATTGCTCTGGGATATAAGCCCAAGATGCAATGGCTGGTTTGTATAGCAGTTGCATGTTTAGTTTTTAAAGAAATGGCCAATAATATTTTGATACACTATTTTAAAAGATCAAAATTCATAGGAAAGAAATCCCATGATGGACAAATTATCAACATTTGAGGGGCTTCCCTGGTGGCACAGTGGTTGAGAGACTGCCTGCCAGTGCAGGGGACACGGGTTCGAGCCCTGGTCTGGGAAAATCCCATATGCCGCGGAGTGACTGGGCCCGTGGGCCACAATTACTGAGCCTGCGCGTCTGGAGCCTGTGCTCTGCAACAGGAGAGGCCGCGATAGGGAGAGGCCCGCGCACCACGATGAAGAGTGGCCCCCACTTGCCACAACTGGAGAAAGCCCTGGCACAGAAACGAAGACCCAACACAGCCATAAATAAATAAATTTAAAAAATTAAAACAAAAACAAAAAACAAAAAACATTTGAAATAAAGACAGGACAAGGGTGAGGGGAGGGAGGTGCCTGCTCTCAGGGTTGTACGGACTCAGGGTGGAATCTGCTGCAGGCCCCTCGGGGCAGTGAGCCCTTTGCTAACCTGCAGAGGGGCTCGCCTCGCCAGATTGTTCTAAGGATGGGGTAGCTTAGGCACACAGCCCAGGGCCGGCCAGTGTGGGCTGTCCCCTCTGTGGGACCCTTCGTCTTCTCCGCCTGCTGCTAATGGCTCCCTGGGCCAAACTCCTGCTTCCTCAGCCCAGCCAGCCAGCAGCCCCGTCAGAGCCTTGAGGTCTGATCCCTCCTGGACGGGCCCACTGATGCCCACCTGACGGGAATCCTCTGTGGCCAGCTTTCCCCCTCTGTCCAACCAACTCCTGGGCATCCTTGAGGTCTTGGCCCAAACACCACCTCCTCAGGGCAGCCCTCCTGGACTGCAGATTGGGTCAGGCCCTTCTCTCACAGGCTCACACGGTGCAGGTCTCAGTGGGCTATTGATGGTCTGGGTAACTTCAGAATGCCGTCTCCTTGTCCCGCCACTGGGCACGTGGTGTGTGCTCCACACACATTTCTTTTTTTTTTTAAGATTCTTTTCCATTATAGTTTATTATGAGATATTGAATGTAGTTCCCTGTGCTATACAGTAGGAACTTGTTGTTTATCTATTTTATATATAGTAGTGTGTATCTGCTAATCCCAAACTCCTAATTTATCTCTCCCCCTCTTTTCTCTTTGGTAACCATAAGTTTGTTTTCTATGTCTGTGAGTCTGTTTCTGTTTCTATGTCTGTGAGTCTGCTTCTGTTTTGTAAGTAAGTTCATTTGTATCATTTTTTTAGATTCCATATATAAGTGGTATCATATGATGTTTGTCTTTGTCTGACTTACTTCACTTAGCATGATCATCTCCAGGTCCACCCATGTTGCTGCAAACGGCATTATTTCGTTCTTTTTTATGTCTGAGTAATATTCTGTTGTATACATGTACCCCATCTTCTTTATCCATTCATCTGTTGATGGATAGCTAGGTTGCTTCCATGTCTTGGCTATTGTAAATAGCGCTGCAGTGAACACTGGGGTGTGTGTATCTTTTCAAATTAGAATGTTCTCCAGATATATGCCCAGGAGTGGGATTGCTGGATCATACACACACATTTCTTAAACGGATGTATGAACAGGGAGATCCCAAAGTGATTCCACCCCTGGCAGATTTTGTCCACAGTTGAAGGAATAATATAAGAAAATTTCCCCAAATGAAAGGATGCACGTGTCCACAAGGAAAGGACCTTGAGGGGCCAGAACTGTGCGATGGGTAAGCCCCGCATCTGGGCATCTTGGGGCCCATGCACCTGGCGTGAAGAGGCAATCCTGGAAGCTTCCAGAAAGGAAGGAGAGGTCCTAGGCCGGGATCAGGACGCAGCAGGCCTTCAGAATTCTCCTCAGTGACTCTGGAGGCTAGAGGGCGGTGGAACAAAGTCTGCGTTCCCAAGACCATGACTTCAAGCCTGGAAGCATCTACCTAGGTGCTTGTTGCCAGGCATTAAGGTGGACTCGAGTTCTTATGGGCGAGGTGGGCTCCCTAGGCAGGCTGCAGGGTCTGTGTTGCAGCAAACAGGGCGTCAGCCAAGGGAGTGGGGGCTGGGCTCTAGAGAGGGGTCCCCACGGGGTCGCCAGGGACAGGGGTGCAGCCGGGTGGCCCGGCGGGAGGTCTCCCAGAGGCCTCAGCTGGATTGAGAAGAGATGTAGACAATGGCTGATCCGTTTGGGAATTATGTACTGATAAGAATATAGAATGAAAAGAAAAAAAAAAAAAAGACAACCGTTAACCCCAGAGTGCTCAAAAATTGTGCAAAAAGGAAAAAAAACCTCAGTATCTTATATAGCTCACCTCTGAATAGTGTTTTGTTTGTTTGTTTTAACATAAAGATTTTATTTTATTTTTTTAAATTTAAACTTACAAAAAAACTGAGAGCGAGGTACAGAGATTTCCCATAATATACCCCCTGCCCCCCATGTTCACAGCCTCCCCCATTATCCACACCCCCCCACCAGATGGTGCATTCGTTACAACCGATGAACCTACATTGACACCTCATCACCACCCAGGGTCCACAGTTTACATTAGGGATCGCTCTTGGTGACGTACATTCTATGGGTTTGGACATTTGCATCCACCACTACAGTATCATACAGAGTATTTTTACTGCCCCCCAAATCCTCTGTGCTTTATCTCTTCATCCCTTTTCCTCAAGCCCTGGCGGCCAATGATCTTTTTACTGTCTACATAATTTTTTTTCCAGAATGTCATAGAATTGAAATCACATAGTATGTAGCCTTTTCACATTGGCTTCTTTCACTTAGTTAAATGCATTTAAGGTTCCTCCATGTCTTTTCATGGCTTAATAACTCATTTCTTTTTAGTGCTGAATAATATTCCACTGTCTGGATGCACCACAGTTTTTTCATCCATCAACTACTGAAGGACGTCTTGGTTGCTTCCAAGTTTTGGCAACTATGAATACAGCTGCTTTAAACATCTGTGTGCAGGCTTTTGTGTAGACATAAGTTTTCATCCTTTTGGGGTAAATACCAAGGAACACAATTGCTGGTTCACATGGTAAGAGTATGTTTAGTTTTGTAAGAAACTGTCAAACTGTCTTCCAAAGTGGCTGCAGCATTTCATATCCCCACCAGCCGTGAATGAGCGTTCCTCTTGCTCCACATCCTCACCAGCATTTGGTGTTGTCGGTGTTCTGGATTTTGGCCATTCTGAGAGTGACGTAGTGGTATCTCGTTTTAATTTGCACTTCCCTGGTGACATATGACGGGAAGCATCTTTTCATGTGCTTATTTGCCATCTGTATGTCTTCTTTGCTGAGATACCTGTTTAGGTCTTTGGCCCAGTTCCAGTTGGGTTGTTTGTTTTCTTACAGAGTTTTAAGAGTTCTTTGTATATTTTGATTAATAATCCTTTATCAGATGTGTCTTTTGCAAATATTTTCTCCCAGTCTGTGGCTTGTCTTCTCATTCTCTTGAAGTTGTCTTTTGTAGAACAGATGTTTTTAGTTTTAATGAAGTTCAGCCTATCAATTTTCTCTTTTATGGATCGTGCCTTTGGTGTTGTATCTAAAAAGGCATCACCAGGCCCAAGTCATCTAGGTTTTCTCCTCTGTTTTCTTCTTGGAGTTTTACAGTTTGCACTTTACATTTAGGTCTATGATGCATTTTGAGTTAATTCCCGTGACGGGTGTAAGGTCTGTGTCTAGATTCATCTTTTGCTTGTGGATGGGTGTCCAGTGGTTCCAGCACCATTTGTTCAAGAGACTGTCTTTGCTCCATTGTATTGCTTTTGGCCCTTTGTCCAAGATCAGTTGAGGATATTTGTGTGGGTCTATTTCTGGGCTGTCTGTTCTGTTCCATTGATCTATGTGTCTCTTCTTTCCCCAGTGCCACACTGTCTTCATTACTGTAGCTTCTCAGGAAGTCTTGAAGTCGGGTAGTCAGTCCTCCGACCTCGTTCCCCTTCAATATTGTGTTCTCACCATATTCTGGGTCTCTTGCCTCTTCTCCCTGTGAACTTTAGAATCAGTTTGTCAATATTCACAAAATAACTTTCTGGGATTTTTGTTGGGATTTCACTGAATCTCCCACATCCTCTGGAAACAGCCTTCGCTGGCCGCAGGGTGGAGGCTCTGGGGAGGGCAGGCAGAGGGGCCTGGGGCCAAACCTGGTGCCCTGGACTGCTACCCACCTCAGCTTCCTTTTGGGGACAATGGTGGCTTCTGAGGTGTCTGCCTCCTGGCGGGTGTGGGCATTCGATGGGAGAACTGCCCGTGTTGGGGAGCCTGGGTGTTGCCTGGCCCACTGAGACCTCCCAAACTTGCATTCGTGAGATTTCTTTGCTTGTTGCCATTTTGGGGGTCAGCAGCTGAGGAGGGCGCAGCTGGCCAGGTAGGCCACGGGCTTAGGGAGCAAGGTTGGCAGCGAAGGCGGTTCTGCCCCTGGACATGGCATCCTGGTCACCGGGGCTGTGACGCCCGTGAGGCCAGCAGTTCTGGGCCTCCAGGAAGCTGAAAACTCGTTTTTCTGCTTACTTGTTCCCAGATATAAACAGCCCGGACCACGATGGCAGTAGTCCCGGACGCTGTGGGTCTGCGCACAGCGGCCCTGGCTTCCTTGAGCTGCGGGAATTTATAGGAGCGTGTAATGGGAACTGTAAGTCGCTGTAGGGTGGGATGACTTGATCCGAGGTTTCAGGACAGGAGTGGGGGCGAGGAGGTGTCTGTGATGGGAGTGATCGCAGCCCTGAGCTGGGCTGTCCACCGGCACCTCGCGGGTAATAAAACTGCATCTTCCTGCAGCGCGCGAGGGAGCCTGTGTCGACAAAGATGCTGTAATGAGGCCTCGTGGGCTGGAGTGTGAGGTTGGAAAGCCATGGCCCACACACCACGGATCCCGCACACATCATAAAGATACATTAATGGGCCACGTGTCTTTCCAGAAATACTAATACTGTTGTTTTACAAGAAATGAGAGTTGAAAATATTAAAAGTCAGAATGTTAGGGCCTTAAAAAAATGTTAAATAATGAGGACATGGGAACGGAGATCAAGGTCTCTGTCCCTGCTGGTCTCAGGGTGCTGGGAGCGAGGTGCCTTCGATGCACGCTGCTAGCCTCCGGCAGCCCCTCTGGGGCGGCTAGGAGCCTCATCCTCTGGAGGTTTGGAGGGCACAATGACAGGACGAGGGGTGTAGGGGTTTTCCAAACATTCACAGGCCCGGCGGGGGGGCCACTGCATGTTCAGGGCTGGGGCCCTGCAGCAGCAACTGGGCCTCCAACAAGCCCAGGTCCCCTGGCTCTGGTGTGGCCGGGATGCTCTGAGGACTTGCTTGTACCCCAGCTCTTTCCAGAAGGGGATTTTTGCGGCTACCTCGTGCTCCTTGTCAGATGGTAAACTCTCTGGGGTGCAGAATTTAAGTCTTTATTTTATTGATTGAACAGCTTGAATGACCTTGTACAAAAGAGCAAATTAGGGGGCCCCTGAAGGTACTGTGGTGGTGGTGAGTCAGGGTGGCCGTCCCCCAGCCCTCGCACGGGCTCTGGTTCACTGGGAGCTGCCCAGGGTGGGCACTGAGAGCGCACGAGGTCAAGTGATGGGTTGTCGGGTAAATTGCTTCTCTTGTCCGGCTGTGCCTTTGCTCCCGCCCCGCCCCCCGGGGTTTGCTGGTCGATGGGGTGTGTGAGCTCCACCGGCCGTGTGTACCCGGAAGACCGCACACCCACGGTTAGGCTCTTCTAAACTTTGATCACGTTTTATATTTATTTTTAATAAATAAATTTATTTATTTTTGGCTGCGTTGGGTCTTCGTTGCTGCGCACAAGCTTTCTCTAGCTGCGGCAAGCGGGGGCTACTCTTTGTTGTGGTGCGCGGGCTTCTCATTGCCGTGGCTTCTCTTGTTGTGGAGCATGGGCTCTAGGCGTGCAGGCTTCAGTGGTTGTGGCACGCGGGCTCAGTTGTTGTGGCTTGCGGTTCTAGAGCGCAGGCTCAGTAGTTGTGGTGCATGGGCTTAGTTGCTCCGTGGCATGTGGGATCTTCACAGACCAGGGCTTGAACCCGTGTTCCCTGCATTGGCAGGCGGATTCTTAACCACTGTGCCGCTACGGAAGTCCCGATCAGGTTTTATTTTAATTCATAAAATTAAGGTGAAATTCCCATGATCTCAAATTAACCATTTTAAAGCGAACAATTCAGAGGCGTTTAGTACATTCACAATGTTGTACAACCTTCACCTCTATCTAGTTCCCAAACATTTTTATCTCTTCAAAAGGAGACCCTGTGTCCATTAAGCAGTCAACCCCTGTTCTCGTTCCTCAGCCCCTGGTGACTACCAATCTGCTTTCTGTCTTTGTTTGTTTGTTTGTTTGTGGGTTTTTTTTTTTTTTTTGACGCCCAGGCTCAGCGGCCATGGCTCACGGGCCCAGCCGCTCCGCGGCGTGTGGGATCTTCCCGGACCCGGGCACGAACCCGTGTCCCCTGCATCGGCAGGCGGACTCCCAACCACTGCGCCACCAGGGAAGCCCTGCTTTCTGTCTTGATGGATGTGCCTGTTCTGGATGTTCCATGTAAACGGGATCCTGCAGTACGTGGTGGCTCATGTCTGGTTGTGCTCACTCAGCATCATGTTTTTGAGGTTCGTCCACGAGGTAGCGGGTGTTGGTGCGTGATTCCTTTTTATGACTGGCTGATAATCCATTGTATGGATGGACCACATCTAGTTTATCCATCAACCCTTGATGGACACAGGCTGCTCCCACCTGCAGCTACCGTGAAAAGAGCTGCTGTGACCGCTCGTGCATGTGCATCTGGGTTCCCGTCATCCGTCTTTTGGGTATTTTGCTCGGGATGGAGACACATTTTCTTTCCAGTCGAAGGACATCTTGTTGAACAGTAATTACTTTTCTTGGGCATTAACTCCTGGCAGGCGTTTTTTGAAGGCATCACACAGCCTGAAACATTCAGTTTGATGAGTTTTGATGAACACGTCCAACCATGTGACCCCCAGATCGCAGCTCAGGGCTTTCCCCAGCCTGGCAGGCTGCCTCTGGCCTCTTTCTGGGGAATCTCACCCCCTCCTGCCTCCCGACAGGCCAGGCCACATTCTGCCACCAGAGGTGAATGCAGCCACACCGCGGGTAGTCTCTTCTGGTTGGAGTCTCGTGTTTGAGATGTACCCGACCCGTCCCCTTCGCAGCGGTCACTCTTCTTGCTGAGCAGAATTCCCTCAAGTGGATGGGCCACACTTGTTTGTCTGCTCCCCGTGGATGCACATTTGATGAATGGAGCTGCTGTTTGTGCAGGCTCTGCGTGAATGTAGGTTCTCCTTTCTATGGGCAAACACCCAGGAGAGGATGGAGGACACATCGGGTCATATGGCACGTGGTTAACTGTAAGAAACAGCCACCCTGTGTCAGCAGTGGTCGCCCCGCTTTGCGTTCCTACCAGCAGGTATGAGAGTCCAGCTGCGCCAATCTTTCCCACGCAGTGTTGTCAGTCAGTCCTTTTTTTTTTTTTTTGGCCGCTCAGTGCGGCCTGCGGGACCTTAGTTCCCTGACCAGGGATCGGGCCCGTGCCCCCTGCATTGGGAGCATGGAGTCTCAACCACTGGACCGCCAGGGAAGTCCCTGTCAGTCCTTTTAATTTTAGCCACTCTTGTGGGTATTGATCCCAATTTGAAGGTAAGACAACTGAAGCTCAGAGATGTGAAGTGAGCTGTCCAGGGCTGTGGGCTGAGTGGTTGGCAGACTCAGAGCTTGCCCATGACTAAGCCCAAACTTCTAGTCCCAAACCAGGTGGCCTGTGCTGGCACCTGTGTCCCAGAACAGACAGGAACGGCCACCAAAGAAAGGTCCACCCAGTGGCTAAGAAGTGGACACTTCAAAATTTGGGGAGACAAACAGGACAGTGTCCTCACCCCTAGACTGGGGCTGGGGGCCAGTCAGGTGGGAGAGACCCCTGGAGGCTTAAGTGATGCCCTAGAGATGGAGGTGGTGGACTCCGCCCTCCCTTGACCCCGACACTGGTGGGTGGCCGGGGGACGGGGGGACAGTTCCCTGACCCTGAGAGGCAGTGAGAGCCTCCGGAGTGGAGTGGGACCCTTCTTTGCCCAGGCAGGCATGGCCTGGGACTGAGGCCCGAGGCCTGTGTGGTCCTTACATCCTATGTTGCTTTCCCAAACACACACAGTTACATAAACCATGATAACACTTCATAAACATTTTTCTAACATGCGGAATGTTTGACATGAATTTCAGCTATTCTAGAACTAATAAACAATTGTCAATGTCACGGCCGACACGAAGCAGAAGCTGCAGGGTTTTATGGAAGATCAAAGGCAGGAGAAAAGACCTCCTCTTTAGAGGACAAGAGGACTTGGAGAAACCCATCCTGGTCCTTCTGAAGGCGGAGCCTTCCGAGTGAGCGCGGGATCTGGGCGGTCGCAGGTCCGGGGCCCCTTCCTGCTACGCAGGCCCCCTCGGGTTCTTGGCTTGGAGATGCTTCTTAGGACTCACTGCTGCCATCCGTGCCTTCTAGGGAGGGCCATCGGGGTGGAGTCTGTGCTGGTCAGTGAGTGCCAGCGAGCTGCTGGGCGCCTCGCCAGCTGCCCGGCCTCGGGGTCCATGGCTGGCGCCAGGGAGCTGACTCCCTGACTCCGCAGCTCACAGCGGAGGCCAAGCCGCTGCCCCAGCGTGTACACCACGTCCTTCGGAAGACGTGCTGTGTCTGTGTGGGGCTCCGGACGTCCGGACCCTGCTCTGGGTCTTCCTACATGGCACCTGGGTGTCATTTGCTGCTGGCAGCACACTGGGGTGGGAGCTGGAGGGGGGCTGTCAGTGCGGCCCAGACGACCTGGGCCAGAGCGAGGCCCCTGCAGAGGCGGCCGCATCTAGCTGCTCAGAGCCCAGGAGTCTGCGGGGCCGTGTGGGCTGTGGGGGAACAGGTGCATGGGGGACCCCATCCTTACTGGGCAACACAACAGAGGCAGGTGTATCACCTGCTTTCCCGTGAGCCCTGGGGAGACGCGGACGGACCCCTTTCACCCTCCAGGCCCAAGTAGCCCAGGGCTGGGGTGAACGCACGAATGAGGGAGGCCACTGCCCTGACCACTCGTCAGCTTTGGGTACCCCAGTGACTTGTGGGTCTGTGGGGCGTCCCAGTCACACCTGCAGTGGCCCTTGAGATGCTTCGCTAGCCCGTGGCTGTGTGTGTGGCGAGGACTGTGCTGAGTCCTCCCACGGGAGGCGCTTAAATCCCTTCTCTGTCCGGTTCCCGTGGTCAGGGGGCGGGGTTCACGGACCGCCCCACCTCCTGCTCTGTGCACAGATCACCTCGCTGCAGCCTTTGCCCAGCCCCACAGCAGAGGCCCCGTAATGGAAGGCTGAGACCCTCGCTTCCGCCCTCTCAGCCCCGACTTCACTCAGAGGAGAAGCCGGGAGGCTGGCACTGGCCCCTCACCCTCTGTTTTCCTCTCCTGCCCCCTCCCCTCTCTCTCCTCCCGCCAGCCGGGCGTCTGCCTCAGGGCCTTTGCACCTGCCAAACGGCTGTTCCCCACCTTGTCGGTCTTGCCCCCACTCAAGTATTGGCTCCAGGAGGGGCGGGCTTCCGTCTCCCTCACAGCCTCCCCCTCAGAACCCAGCAGGACTGGCAGCTGTTGAGGGTGAACTGTGTCCCCAGGAGGTATGTTGGGGTCCTGACCCCCAGAACCTGTGCATGTGACCTCCTTTGGAAATAGGGTCTTTGCAGATGTGATGGAGTCAAGATGAGGTCACAAGGGTGGCCCTGATCCAATGACCAGTGTCCTTAAAAGAAGACGTCCACGAGAGGCACAGGGAGAAGCCATGGGCCAACCGAGGTGGAGATCGGAGTGATGCGGCCACAAGCCCAGGGACGCAGGGACTGCCCGCAGCACCAGGAGCTGGGGGTGGGGAATGACCCTCCCCTGCAGCCCCTGGAGGGGGCCGCAGCCCTGCCGAGGCCCTGATTTCATACTTCTGGTCTCCAGGCTGTGAGAGAGTGAATTTTTGTTGCTGTCAGCTGCCCAGTTGGTGGTCCTTTGCTCCAGCTGCCCAGGACACTAACACAGCACATGACGGGCACTTGTAAATATTTCTGGCTGAACTAGTAACTGAGGAAATGTCAGCCTCTGTCAGCAACGGTCCAAGCTGACTTCTCGGCCTGGGGCTTCCAGAGTCTCGCTCCCTCGGGCACAGACCGTATGCCCCTATCGGCCTGGCCAGGTCTCACCCCCACTGCCTCCCTCGGGCCCCAGAATCCTCGGGCCACCCTAACCCGGGGCAGCCAGGCCTTCCCGAGACACACGGCCTGGCACCTGAGACCTCCTCCTGAGACCTCTGCTCCCCTTGACCTTGAGGCACGTGAACCAAGGGGCAGGTGGGGTGAGGGTGGAGGGGAGGAGCCAGCACAGCCCACTTCCAGGGTCCTCACACCTGGGGTTCGTGATTCCTCAGGACAGTGACAAACCCCGGCCTAGCCCAGGAGTTTCAGAGAGAATGTTCCAGTCAATAGACCTTTCTTCAGCCTCTGGCAGCCGCTGTTCCTGTGGCTGTGGGGAGGACCCCTGCTGCTCATCACTGGCCCCTGTGTCCAGTTCTGCTGGCTGGCTGGTGGCCCCATGTGTCCAAGAGCCTGGATGGAAGGGGTCAGAATGGCGGCGCTGGGCTGCTAGGAGGCGCCCGGCCTCCCCAAGGCTCCCCTCCTTTTCACGGTGCCCCAGAGTCTGCCATGGGTGAGACCGCCCACAGGCCTCCCAGATGTGCCTGCCATGTGCACACACTTTACCTGGAGCCCAGGAGACAGAGAGGCGGGGGCACACCGGGTGCTGGGGGCCTCGGGCATGTCAGCCCGAGCCTTGGGCCTCCGTGCCCTCGTGCATGGAATGGGGCTGCTGGGAAGGTGAACGGGCAGCGTGGGTGACGTGGCCGCCACGTGGACTCATCGGCCCTCGCCACCAGCCCTCTCCCACCTCACCCCTCCAGCACGTTGCCCATGCGTCAGCCCTGGGAACACGGACCCGAGAAGTGACGGTTGGACGAGCACCTCATTTGGAAGCTTGGTGTTCTGCACGAAGCAGAGTGTCCAGGAGATGTCCCCACGTGGCCAGCCCCTGCCTGTGCTCTGCCAGCCCCCACTGAAAGCCTGGGAGGGCTTCTGATCTCTGCAGTAACAAGCAGGGCTGATCGGAGGCACAGAGGGGTTAAGTGACTCACCCAAGGCCGCACAGCCAGGGTGTGCAGAGCTGGGAAGGACCTGTGTGCTGTGGCCTGGGTCCTGGCTCCTGACCAGCCTGCCCCTCCCCGATGACGTGTTATGTGTAGGGGTGGGGATCATGCATCCAGGCTTGCTGCTGGTTGTTTGGAGGATATGTGGGACCAGGGCTGGTGGCCTGGGCTCACCACTGTCCAGCTGCTGGCCCCGTTGGGGAGGCACACGCTGGGCCTGGACGGCAGGACCTGTTGGCTCCATTGGACAGAGCAGGTCCCTGGGGCCCCGAGCGCCTCCATCCGTTCATTCCTCCCTTCAAGCAGCCCTCATCCCATCGCCTCTGCAACCCGGCTTGCTCAGCCCCATGTGGGTGGTGAGAAATGGGTGAGGAACCCATGGCCTGTTTCTGGAGCCTGGAGCTGACCAGGGCCCTGGGGGGGCACATGTGACACTGGCTCCTGGCCCGGACCTCCCTGGGCAGGCCCTGCGTCCCCATCCCGTGGCTGTGACTGACCACCGTGCAAAGAGGCAGAGCCGGCGGGGATTAAGGGGCCCCTTCCTCTTATCAGCTGGGCCTCCGGCAGCCCTGCTTGTAGAGCTCTCATCGGAAAATGTGAGTCTCCCCTCGCCTGGCCTCTGGCTCCCCGTCAGGCCCTTCCTTCCCTGGGAGCATCAGCAGATACCTCGGCCTGGCAGCAGAGCTTGCACGACCCCCACCCCACCCAGGTGGCTGGACACTCTGGGGTGTCCGCCAGGAGGCTGCGTGGAAACCCCACCCCATCTGTCACTGACAAGGGCACTTTGGCGGGGCTGAACCGGGGGTTTCTGTCCTCAGAGGTCTTGTCTGCAAACCCTGTCTCAGACTTCCTCTTTGGGGAGGAAACTAACCACGCAGCCTGGCTGGCCGGGGTTTGGGATGGGGCCACGCCACCAGGTCCTGTATCCCCGTCCCAGTGTCATGGAGGGGACCCAGGGGCCCCGGCTCCCCCTTCCTGCCTCCTCTCCCACACCTCCAGCAAAGGGGGGCAGGGCCAGCTCCCTCCCCCACACCTGGCTCCCTGTGCCCGGGTCGTGTCCCGTCTGCACCTTGGAGCCAGGTGAGGC